>NC_136497.1:74670033-74725033 GCF_053919585.1 Euprymna scolopes
AAAAGTCTCCATAAAAAAAATTAATCGAGTGTAGAAGAATTTCAAAGAGAGAAAGGTGGAGTAATTTTATTGCTTACTTCCTGAGGCGCACATACCGGGAATGCTGACGAGACTGTTCAGGCAATTTTTAAAAGGCTTGTGTTTTTCCTTTAGGGGCACTGGCTTGATTTATCCTATCTTCCAAACTCGTGTCGCATCTTCCTTCGATGGGAAGCAAGTAGATACACACAACAGTTTCCCACGTTTTTATACAGTTAGTTGCATTATCGTTATGTTCTGCAAGATCTTTCAAGCTGCACCGTTCTGGAGCAGTAGAGGGCAGAAAAAGTAATGTTGCATCGTATGGCCCTCCGCTCTACATTTGCAGGTTGTTGAGTCAGTTTTTGTAGCCCATTTGGTCATACGACCTTTTGATCGACCCATTCATGTTTTCAAGCAGTTGAGTCTTGTTCACTTAACCAATGTTACTTTGGAACCGAGAGGCAGAGCCTTAGAAGGAGAGTTTTTTTATATGTCAGTAGTTACTAAGATGGTATTTGTTAGGACATATAAACCCAAACTATTGTTTACAAAATAAACTACTTACAAACTTATCAAATACAAGATATAAAAAAATATAATTCATCATAAAATTACCTAACATCCGTTCCTATGGTGTAAAACTGAACATCAAATCAACTAATTGTATATCAGTGGTTCCCAAGCTGTTTTACATGGTAGCAAACTATTGGGTTTTTTTTAATTCTCACGGGACACCTATCACAAAAACGTTTATATTTTCTACAAAAAGAAAAAAGCACTTTTATGCAATAAAATAATACAGTTTAGTTTGAAAGTTAGGAAGATTAGTAGTAAGGTGTCATTTCATCTAACTTGAAACTATTGCTTCATTAGACAATGTGTGACTGCACACAACACACAATGGAGAAGAAATGTGTGCATCAGTCCATAAATGTTTTTACATGGTGGTACACTATTAAGCGCTTTAAATTCTTATGGCACACCTATCACAAAAACATCAAACTTTTCTACTGAAAAAAGCCTTTTCCTATTTGCTTTGCCTCCCCAGGAGGGCAGAGTTAGACACTGTGGTCGTTTTTTTTTTTTTAATATGGAGAAAGGAACAAATATAAAATTCGTCTCAGTAACAAAAAAATTTAAATGCAGCACTAGAACAGATACTACACTTTGGTATTTATTTACTTTGCTACAAAAGCAAATGTGACACAACGTCGTTTTTAATGTGGTGGAGAGGGAACCGGTTCCACCTAAAAGAAGGGCAAAAGGCGGCACTCTGGCAGTATCCAAAAATAGTAATTGTCTCAGTATGAAGAGTTTCCCCTAAATTGACGAAGGACCAATTAACTTAATTTAAGTGAAACATCAGAACAGATACTACATTTTGAGGTATTTATTTGCTCCACCACTGAGCAAATTAGGCACAAGGCCGAGTTTTAAAGTGAGGAGTGAAGGGGAAATGGGGACCATCTCCCAGGGGAGTAAGGGAGTTGGATAGTGATAATTGGTATGAAGGGTTGCCCCTACATTGACCAAGGTCTTATATGTGGGGTTGCACCCACATATGGTCTTTGCTTGTAGTATCTGCTGAAACAGATGGTATTTATTTGCTCCCCCACCGAGCAAATTAGGCACAAGGCCGATTTTTAATGTGAGGAGTGAAGGGAGGGGGAAGGGAAAAAGGGGACCAGCTCCCGAGAGGTGGGAAATGGGAGCTGGTTAATGGTCAGGCATGTGGGGTTGCCCCCACATCTGATCTTTGCTAGTCATAGCTAGTCATAGCTAGTCATAGCTTGCAGTATCTGCTGAAACAGATACTACACTTTGATCTTGGCCCGAAGGTTGCTTCATTAAACAACGTTGGCTACACATAACACACAGTGGAGAAGGAAGGAAATCGAGTAATCATCGATATACAACCACTAAATTTTTGCTTTTTTTAAAATAAAGTTTTAGAATCATTATTGTCCTCATCGCCTTTTCCTTGTTAGAAATTTGTGCATAATTAAAAACATTGAATAAAATAATAAATCAAAGATGATTTTTATCATATTCAGCCATGTTTTTTTTTTGTTTGTTTTTGTTTGTTTTTTTGCATTTCTCCAATTAAAGTCTTGTTTACTCCTGGAGTGATGAGGATGACCAACGAGCCCCCCATTTCCCCCCACCATTTTGAGTTGGCCTTGTGCCTAAGTTTTTTGTTCAGTTTGAACTTGCAGTGTAAGTTTAGCCAGAATAAAAGATTTAATATCTCAAAGTGTAGTATCTGTTCTGATGCTACACTTAACTGTTTTTCACTTCACTTTTTTTTTATCTCAGTTAATGGAGGAGAAATCCTTTATGACTGATACATTTTTTTTATTTTTGTTACTATCAAGAGTACCGCTTTTTGGAGAGCTGGTCCCCCACCCACATTAAAAACTGACCTTCTGTCGTGGGGAAGCAAGTTTATTTCAGAAATTAAGCAAAAAAATGGCGGACTTCACATGGATTCACGAAAACTGAAACCGGATAACTTCCCTACCATCCACTATAAAAAATGTGGTGTCAACATCAACAATTCCCCCATTATCCAACAAACTGGAGATTGTCTGCACGGCAACTGAAAGGGCAAACCTGCTTGCCTGGCGGTTTGCCTCCATCTTCACTTTAGACCCAACTAACAATCCTCTCCCAAATTTCCCTTTGAGAACTGAAGCAACACTAGATGATCAAAAATTATCCTTTCCCTTATTCGTTATGCTATAAAAAACTAGACACCTTGAAGACATGTGGCCCAATCTTATCACTGTTATACTATTATAGCTTATAACAATACAAAAGCTGTTTTCCGTCTATAACAACTCGTAACTTCCACCTATAATAATTCCTTAAATCACCTTAAATCATTCGTTGACATCTATGCTGAAGACACGACCATCTATGGCAACACATCTAAGACCGTAAATGACAAAATTCTTTCTGATTCTCTCTCTGATCTTGATCGCGTGGTACAGTGGGGGAAGAGGTGGCTGGTTACTTTTAATGCATCTAAAACCAAGCTTCTATCTTTACATCATCAACGCTCTGATCCCCATCTCGCATCAATTGAAATGGATGGCTCTCGTCTAGGGGAAGCTCCATGTTTTGATAGGCTTCTGGGATTGACCTTTAATCCTGATCTGAAATGGAACACGTACATCAAGTCAGTTGCCAAGGTCGCTGGAAAAATGGTGTGATCCTTCTACCGCTCCAGAAGATATCTCACTGCTGATGCAATTCTCTATAAAAGCCAAGTACGTCCAAAGATGGAGTATTGCTGCCACATCTGGGTAGGAGCTGCTAAAAGCAGCCTATCCTGCCTTGACAGAGTACAAAATAGATTTTGTGGCTTAGTGGGGGATGCCCTTTTCTCTTCCCTACAACCTCTCTCCCACAGGAGACGTTGCGTGTCTATCCTTGTTTTATCGTTATTTCCATGGCAAGTGCTCGCCTGAGCTCCAATCTCTGGTCTCCCCTTCGCCAATCTTTCACGATAAACACCCGTCTAGCTGAAACCACTGTCAAAAATTTTCCCCACTGCTTATCTGTGCCTAAATCCAAACGTAGATTCCATGAGCAGAGCTTCTTTCTTAGAAGTGCACGCCTGTGGAACTCTCTTCTGTTTGCCTGCTTCCCACCTGACTACAACTTGGATGTCTTCAAGTTCAACATAAACAAATTCCTGATGATCCGCCCCCTTAAGTAAGACACTTTATCAAATCTCTAATACTAACGATTACTATGATACTATTCCATTGATTACTGTACACACAATAACTCTTATCCCTGAGTGGCTTTCAGGCCTTGATAAGTAGTGACTACCTTATAAAAAAAAAAAGAAAAAAACCTATAATCTCTTCATGGTACACCAGTAATCATTCCACAGCACGGTGGTTGGAAACCACTTCTCTATATGCTTGTCTACTTTTCACTCTATTTTCTAAACCACAAAATACTTCAGATAATAACGGTGAACATTACATGATTGAAATTATGGTGTTTTTTTTTTAAATTTTACTATTGCATCTCAACCCGTCGAGGTTAATATCGATGCCTCTGTTCAGTCTAAAGAAACAATAGATACCCCCCTGTAAGAATAGATGTGTGTGTAATTGTTAGGCAAAGGTAGTGCAATCTCGAACCACACCTTTCCTGAATCGGCACTGCGCAGATCCAGTGGCAAGGAGAATGCGAAGACGACTGGAAACAATGTCGATATAAGCGGACAGTATATACAGCACCTGGAATTCTCAAATAGTCACCCATTTTCGTACTGACTAGGCTCAACGTTGCTTAAATTTGGTGATCAGACGGGAACCGGTTTGTCAACGTATTTATACCATAAATAAAGGTAAAGAGCCACTCAAGGATAAGGATTAATGAGACAAAATGATTGTCAGCCAAAAGATGAGTAACACTATGGAAGTACTAAGGTTTATAAGATATTCTTGATTACTTGATAGGGAGGGTTATTTCAAGAATTTACTGATATTGGATTTTAAGATGACCGAGTTGTAATCAGCATGGAAGCAGGTTGTGGTCATGAGTGCCACAGGAAGAAAGTACTTGCAAAGATGTTCGCTCAATGGAAGATTCATCTGGCACCAGGAACATTGAGGGAAAAGAGAAAGTTTTGTTCTATTGCAGTAGAAGATGAGTTCTTGCTGTAAATGTCTTACAAGGAAAGACTAAAGATTGGAGCTCAGTCGAGTGTCTTTCATTGTAATAATGCTAGAGTAAAGAGAAACTATCAACATCTGTGTTGTAAAAAAAGAAATCAGCCCCCCCCCCAACGAGATGTTTAAGTAGATTTTATAGACTTTCAAGTCCAAAGTTTTCAGTGCTGTACCTCTCCAGATGTGGCAACAGTATATCATCTTAAAACGTATTTGATTCCTATGTAGTTTTCTTTGTTTTTATTATTACATTTTCACCCCAAACAAGGCACGTTGCTGCTTTGATCTAGGGGGCTACTATTAGAGACATAAGCTACAGGGGTACTATGTAGGGAGTTTGGCAGCAAGATGTCTGTTTACATTACATTTGAACTTCTGCATGTCAGTACAGTTGGGGAAGCAGGAAACTACTGGAGTAGAAAGCTCTCTTAGATCTAGGAATCTCTACTGTGTAGGGGTGGGATTTAGCTGCTAGTCGGTTTTGTTGAGAGTATTTACGTTGAGGGAGTACAAGTGCTTGAAATTCACCATTGAGCATTCACCGTTAAAATACTTGTAGGACAGGCAGAGGGATGCAACATTTCGTCAATGGGACAGAAGCTTAGATGACAGTTCAGGACCTATTAGGTTGTCAACTCTCTTTTGAACCCTGTCTAGGAACGAGAGACTAGTAGCAGATGCCCCAACCCAAATGTGACAGCAATACTCTATACATGGGCAAATGGTGGCCTTATAGAGGTACACGATACTTTCAGGCGTTTGTAGTTTTCTAGCACGGTAGAGAGAGCCTACCTTGTTCACGGTTGTCTTCGCAATGTTCTCAATGTAACTGTTCCAACTCATGTTCCCTGTGAACGTTAGGCCAAGAAGTTAAGAGGATTGTATCTGGAGTCAGATACTTTCTGGATCAGTTGAATGAATTATTTTCAGCAACCTTAGCAACAGACTGGATATCCCTCTTCCATTTTTGATCTGGAGTGAATGGTCAGTCCTATGAGCTTATCAAAACAAAAGATTTCTTCAAGGAGAGAGCCATTCTTTTCGACTGGGGAAAAATGTGGATCCGAGCATTGGTGGTGTAAGAGAGAATGTAGATTTTAGAAGTGTTAAAAGTGATTGGACAAATTTTTCCAGTGCACTTAATGCTCAAGGTGTGAAGAGAGAAAATTAGTGATATCGTGATGACCAATGCTCTTCGAGGTGTAGCTATAGACAGTTGTGTCATTTGCCTAGATGTCAACAAATGAACTCAGAATATGATTCGACAAATCATTAATGAAGATCAGGAATGCCAGTATTGATTTTGTGTGCTTTCAATCTCTGCCCATCAACAACTACTAATGGATTTGCTGGTTGCGAAGATATTATCAACTATTGCATAGCTAGAAAGTTTGAAAATCGACCGTTTGTGCCAAACTCTAGCAAAGACCTTTGCTATGTCAAGGGCTATTTTTCTAGAAACAAATCCCTCAAGAAATTCACTGATTCTGTGTAATATTATACTTGTTAACTATTTATATCAAATGGCTTCACGCTTTGTCTGGTGCGATTTCCATTAAAAAAATACAGTGTTAACATCGGAGCTTAGAAAACCACCAGAGTCCATGCCATTGTTTAGGTGGCTTTGTCTCTATTGGCTAAGGTATGATCCTGCACAGATATAATCTGTTCACCCTCCCAGGCTTTGCTTTTGCATTCTTTGCTAATCACCCGAGGCGCCTCTACCAGGGAATGCTAACGGGGGCGCCCATGCATTTTTTTTTTTTTTTTTTTTTTTGCAGGCCAGAGTACTTTTCTTTAAGCTTTTCAAATCCCAATTTTCATATCTTGTGTCACATCTTTCTGCTTTGGGAAAAAAAGAAACATCAGTTCTGAACAGTTCAATAATAACCTTAGCAAATGGTTGTTTGTTGAGTTAAAAAGATCATGTTTTGCAAATGTGTGAACAGACAAAAAAGTTAAATTAGGAATCACATTACAAGTGACGTTATCGATAAAGTTATACAAGATTTTGAGTGCTTCAAGTTAGAAATATGCATGCGAAATATGACAGTACAACATAAATTTAAAGGAAAACTCTTTGATGTACTTACGTTATCAAGCAAGAGTATCTACACGAAAAATTAGGGAAAATTATCGAGTAGAATTTTAATTAAACGTGATTCAATTTATCGTATTTTTTGCTGATACTTCATTGGTACGAAGGTATTTTCCGTTTTTTTTTTTTAGAGAGAAAAGGAGAATTAATTAATTAAATGCTTTCTTGCTATGGAGAATCAGAAATCTATTCATAAAGTTGTGTTTTTTTTTCTCGCTCTGACATTGATATTAAACGCCTACTTTTTCTTTTTAAAAATTATTAAAACGAACTTTTTAATATACTCAGTCGTGGATATGTGAGCGACTACATGGCTGGCGTAAGTCAAGTATACACATTTTTTCTGCTCAAGCTCTAATTAAATGTTATAGATTAAACATTATTTTTTGCAGTTTTTATGTAGGTGTGTACTTTAGTCATATGTTTATAGATAAGTCTGGAGATCTATAAGCTTTGGTTTCGATTCTAACTGATAGCACACTAGTCATTATTTTTTTTTATTTTTGATATCACTAATATATATTAGGTCCAATATAATAATCGATAGAAAATTGGCATAGAGAATTTAGGCATATTTTTTGACTGGGAAATGCCGGGCAGCCTACTAATATACAATAGAAATATCTAAATTGAACTTTCATGATGTAATTCCCAAAAGAAAACTGACAGAACTTTTCTTCACTTAAAGCGTAATTCTGCACAACAGCTCTTAACTTCAATGTTTTCCCTCATATGTAAAACTCTCGACTGTCTGCCCTCCTTGATTCGTCCATTTTAAAGCAGTAATTCCTCTCATATGTAAATTAATGACACATTTAAAAAGAATCCATTTTTTAAAATCTTTTTTTTATTTCTCTGACAGGTCAAAAAGACGCATTTCTGCTTATGTGAGTAGTTACTTCTATTAAGCATAAGAAGAGTTACTTTCAGATTTGGAATATAATACTGTGGGACTGCTTCCCAGCTGACTGCAACATAGTCGTTTTCAAGTCCAGTCTATATTAAAAAAAATTGTTGTTGAGCCGTCCTCTGTAATAATCAAATTCTGCACAATTTCAACCTTTGATACCAATCGTTACTGTGCTGTTTCACCGTTCACCAAAACAAATTCATTTAATATTTATTCTCAAGTGGCCTTTTGGCCTTAATAAATGGTGGTTCTTTAGTAAAAAAATCCACTAGTTTTTCGGTTCATCATCATCATCATCATCATTCAAAAATCTTCATCAATGTTCTCCCAAATTACATTCTTAGATCATTCATAGATATTTGTGCAGACGTCACCACAATCTATGGCAACATTTTAAAGGCCAGCAATAACCAAGATCTTTCTGATTCTTTCTCTTCTGATCTTGAGAACGTGGTGCAATGGGGAAAAAGGTGGCTAGTTAATATTAATACATCGAAAACCAAGTTTCTCTCCTTTCAATATAATCGCTGTGACCCCCATCATGCCCCAATTGAAATGAATGGCTTTCCTCTTGGATAAGCTCCATGCCTAACAAGCTTCTTGGACTGACCTTCACTCCTGATCTGAAATGGAACACATATATCAAATCTGTTGCCAAGATTGCTGGAAAAATAGTTGGATCACTCTACCACTCCAGTAGGTATCTCACTGCTAATGCAATCTTCTATCTGTATAAGAACCAGGTATGTCCTAAAATGGAGTACTGCTGCCACATCTGGACAGGAGCTGCTTGGCACGCCTTATCCTAACTTGATAGAGTTCAAAACCGACTTCGAAACCTAGTAGATGATGCCTTTTTCTCTTCCCTGCAACCTATTTCCCACAAAACAGACGTTACAAGCCTGTCTATGCTCTATCGCTATTTTTTGGCAAGTGCTTGTCTGAACTCCAATCTATAGTTCCTCCCTTGCCAAACTTTCACAAGAACATTAGACTAGCTACAAGTACTATCAACAATTTCCCCCACTCTCTATCCGTGCATAAATGTAAACGCAGATTCCATGAACAAAGCATCTTTCCCAGAACTGCCCGCCTGTGGATTACTGTTCCGCTGGCCTGCTTCTCAGTTGAATACAACATGATAGCCTTCAAATCGAATGTAAACAAGTTCTTGCAGAGCTGTCCCCATAAATAATCAAATTCTAACCAATTTACACCATTAACGATTACTACACTACCAGTTTACATTTATTAACCATTATCCTCGAGTTGCCTTCAGGCGTTGATAAGTGGTGACTCTCAATCAAAAAATTAAAAAAGAAGCAGGACTAACTGGAATCTTGAAGGAAGGCTACAATATGATTTTGATGATATACAATACTTTGAAAAATATTATTGTCGCATTCATTGTTTCATCGTTCACCAAAACAAATTCATTTAATACTTATCCTCAAGTAGTCTTCTGGCCTTGATAAGTGTTGGCAATTGCAAAAAAAAGAAAAGTTCCATCATCATCATCATCATCATCATAATCATCATCGTCGTCGTCGTCGTCGTCATCGTCGTCGTCGTCATCATCATCATCATCATCATCATCATCATCATCATCATCATCATCGTCGTCGTCGTCATCATCATCATCAGCAGCAGTAGCAGCATCAGCAGCATCATCAGCATCATCAGCATCATCATCATCATCAGCAGCAGCAGCATCATTCAAAAAGCATGAGTAATGATGAACTGGAATTTTGAAGCATCGATGATATCCGATACTTTGAAGAATATAATCGTCGTATTCATTGTTTATTTTTATAAATACACATTCAGTCTGGGAATGTGGATATTTCTTGAACAGATGCACTTCGAAAAAAGATTAATGCCCCCTTCATTATCCCCTCTCTCTCTCTCTCTCTCTCTCTCTCTCTCTCTCTCTCTCTTTCTCTCTCTTTCTCTCTCTTTCTTGCTTAATACACTTCCAGTTGGGATAGTTTTTGAACACACTTTTTAAACATTAAAATCCTAAATAATCTTGAAGTTTATGGTGTAAGCCAAACTGCTCAAATGCAAAGATAATAAAAAAGGACAATGAAACGACAATAATAATAATAACAACTGATACAATAACAGATAGTATAATAAATGGTATATTATTATTATTATTATTATTATTATTATTATTATTATTATTATTATTATTATTATTATTATTACTATGACTAACAATAATGATCGTCAGAAGATAGGGTTGGAAGGAAATGATAATAAAATGACAATAACTGTCATGGCTTCCGTAATAATATTTTTAATAACTACAAGTTGCAAGAACGCAATCAAAACAGCACTGATAAACATCCATAGATGCAGTATGAATCTAGGTTTAGCTAAATGGAATCGTTATAAATCTAAAAAAAAAAAAAAAGAGGTAGAAAAAAGGACACTTTTTTTCTTCAAAAGTCACTCCAATAAAACTGAAGAAGAAAAACAAAATGTCGAAATCTTGTCGATTAGAAATGAAAGAATTAGAAATAAAATCAAAACTAATATCAAAATACACGGCAGGAAATAGATAGGAAAATTTGAGAGTGGCAGGGGGGGGATATCTTGTTTAAAATCTATTTTCGTTTTTATTTTATTTTTATTTATTTATTTATTTATATTTATTTTTTTTATATTTTTTGCTACCATAAAAATATAAGAGTGATTTGAATTTGTATCAAACTGCCAAACGTTTTCGGAACAATTTTTTTTTTTTAAGTTGAGGGGTGGGGTGGGGGGGCTGGAAGGTTAGAATAAAAATGGGGAGCGAGTTGCATGTTTAAAAAAAAAGGATGAAATTTATCTTAAGTAAAGATTAATAATAGCTGTTACGAAAAGTAATTGGATTTGGATAGTTAAAGAAAGAAACAAATGAATGAATACTGAAAAATGAGATAATAAAAACGGTGGAGACTGTTCTTTGATACAGCAGAGGCGCATGACTTCCTTTGTCTTAGGAGAAGAAATGAATCATAATACTTTACATTTTCTTTAATTCAAGTAAGAAATAATATTCTATGAGTCAGTTCGAAGCAGTTGTTCCCACATTAGTGTGTCACGAAGAGATGATCGTTAGAAGTCATTTAATTTAATTTTTTTTTTTAATAAAGACATTAAATTTCTTAATTATGATGACACAGCTCAATTAATCTAATATTTAAGTGTTGCACATTAAGGCTTTAATTTCTTAATCATGATGACACAGCTCAATTCAAAATTGCTGTCATTTTGAAATCTAAACGTTTCACGCATTGGTAAGCTTTTTTTACGATTTATATTAGCGATGGGACGATTAAGGTATATCAGGGATTTTTCACAGTATCAAGAATCGGCATTGGATTTCTCTTATAGAAAAGTATCCAACTCTAAGTAAGAAGAAAAACAAAAGAGAACATCAAAATCTTACTGTTATTTTCAGCTTTTTTTTTTACGGTGGTCACCACTTATCAAGGCCCGGAAGCCACTCAGGGATAAGGGTTATTGCAAGTACAGTACGTTAGTGTGGAGAGTTAATGAAGCGTTTACTTAAGAGGGCGGTTAATAAGGAATTTGTTAACGTTGGACTTGAAGGCATCTAAGTTGTAGTCAGGTGGGAAGCAGGTAGACGGAATAGAGTTCCACAGGCGTGCAGTTCTAAGAAAGAAGCTTTGTTCATGGAATCCACGTTTTGATTTAGGCACAGATAAAGAGTGGGGGAAATTTTTCACAGTGGATTCAGCTAGACGGGTGTTTTTTCGTGAAAGATTGGCGAGGGGGCACTAGAGATTGGAGTTCAGACGAGCACCTGCCATGGAGATAACGATAAAACAAGGATAGGCTCGCAACGTCTCTTCTGTGGGAGAGAGGTGGCAGGGTAGAGAAAAGGGCATCCCCCACTAAGCCACGAAGTCTATTTTTTACTCTGTCAAGGCAGGATAGGCTGCTTTTAGCAGCTCCTGTCCAGATATGGCAGCAGTACTTTATACCTATGTGAGCTGGGGTTTTTTTTTTTTACCTAAACAAAATGTAAAAAAAAAATAAAAAACGTGAAAGACTTGAAAATATTGAAGAAGAGTTGAGAGTGTGTCTCTCTTACATTGTCCCACATATTGCAGCAGTAGTTAAAAAACATAAGACACAACTGCCCCACTGACAATCACCATTATTATTCTCTATAATCTGTTATTGATGGATTAAAAAATGACCGGCATGTGTATACTATCGTTGCCCATTCAAATTAGTAAGTGATTTAAACTGTTGATTCAAATTTTTATAAAAAAAGCTTTTCTCATACTCTTGTGTTTTTGACTCTTGTGTTATACATACAACAACCAAGTTCCGTAATTATTACAGAATTATTAAAAAAATAAATAAATAAATAAACAGATAACGAATGCAGGATATGTTGATTTATGTCAACAAAAATCTCTTTCTATAATCTTCTTTGTTTTTTTTTTAAATTATTTTATAGCAAAACTAGCCTGGGTACTCGGCATTGCCCGGGTGTTGGGAGGTGTGTGCTGAGCAAAAAAAAAAAAAAAAAAAGAAAAAAAAAGGGAAGTAGTAGTAGGCAGGCAGGCTCGAACCCGTATCGTGAAGGAAGCAAAGAACATGAAAAAAAAAAAGAAACTGACGTCTTTGCTGTTGCGCCCATCGCCAAACCAGAAGTGACGTAGGTTTAAATTAAACCAAGAAAAGATGGGATGACTTTCGAAAATATCTGCGAAAAAGGCGAGCCCTCCCTGTAAAAAATTTCCCAGTTGAAGGTGAAAGAATGAATTTTCTTGACCAATTTTTCGATATTTGTCGTCCGAAGGGGCGAGCTTCAAAATGTTATCGATCTTGTGAAAATCTGTTGCTTCTGTCAAGAGTTTTAGGCAGACATACGTACATACATACATTTAAACAGACAGGTGAGATTTATATTATAGATTATAGAAGGCTTTATGGGTAGAAAATATTTATTGTTGTAATAGACATGCTGCAAAAATTTAGAAAGTTCAATAGTGTGTTGTCATGGATCACTGATTTAAAATATTCAGAATTATTTCCAAATTTCCCAATGTCATTATGACAAACGCCATCTATATATAATATTCTGCTTGTTCCTTTCCTTAATTAGTCCATACGTTACGCTTTGAAAAAGGCTAAATATAATTTTTGAAGGCCAAATTGCTGATTTTTTCAAATCTAAACATTTTGCACGCAGGTGAGCTTTTTTTACGGTTTTTATTAGTGATGAGGTGACTAATCGGAATGTTAGGGTTTTTTCAAAGTACCAGGAGTCCTCAGTGGATTTCTGTTATAGAAAAGTATCTAAATTTGTAGGGCAAAAAAAGAAAAGAAAAAGAAGGCCAAATCTGCAAAATTTGGCTTAAAATGGCCAATCTGGATGAAATGAACAAGAATATGTTAATAAATTCATATTTGTTGTGTGTTATTCGGTTTTCTGTCTAAATTTAAAAAAAAATATATTTGAACTGTCCAAAAAAAGTATCGGCGTTATCAACATATATTTGTTGAGTCAATATATTTCTTATCCTGTGGAAATTCCACAGGTTTGCGTTAATCAACAAGTTACAATCTCTTGGGATGCGACTGCTGTAAAGTAGATCACCATGTTGAATGATGATCTAAGTATGTTAAGGTCAAAAACAGTCGGTTTCATTTTTGATAATGGTAAAAGTTTATAAACTCCATGCGTGTGAAATGCAATAAATGCCACTTAAGCAGTTCACCAAGGTATGATTGGCAAACAAGAAAATTGCTACCTTATTTTGTATTCTTCTACAATATAACACTAATAAAAAGAATCCTATCGATTATGTCTGCTTATATGCTCAGTTAAAACTTGAAAAATACACAACAAATACCTTCTAAGTTGGTAGTTTTTAATCAGCGTATCCCGGATGTATAATATCTAAAGTACTAATTTAAAAAAAAACGATTCATTATTTGGTGGTTAAATCGTGATCTGTATTATTTAGTATCAAGACATGCACATCTTTTAATGTTAGCACATAAAGAGTAAAGAGTAGTAGGTTTGATTTTTTTTTTTACAGAATTATTTCCCCTGAGTTATGTGTGTGTATGTCTAGAAAAAGAAATAGACTGGGCGAAGAAGGTGTTGGGAGGAGGAGGGGGAGGAGAAGAAGCAGGTGAAGGACGGAAAACGGGAGAAGTATGAGGGTAGAAGTTATGTAATACTTTTGCCCCGGACAATGCCGGGTAGCCCAGTCGGTTTTAAATACTAGCAAAAGTTGTCAAAACTGTAAGAGAGAACATTATTCCTGGAATATTGCTAAAACTATAGGTTGGATTTGGTCGCTAGAATAAGAAGCATTACTTGGGTTTCAAAATAGTATACTCACTATTTTACGTCAGTTAGTTTGAAACTATCAAAGTACTCCCTCCGAGTAGCTGATGTCCTTCCCTCTTTCCTGCAACATCTTTTCCCTCAGAAGAGACGATGCGAACATGTCTCTGCTCTATCGTTATTTTGATGGCACTTGATTCTCTCATTTGAATTTATATCCAGGGCTCTTTTAAGAATGGACATTGTCCGTTTTATAGCTATGATCTGTATTGCTTGGTCTTCCAGGGGTTGTGTCCAAGTTTTTCTTAGGATTTTTTACATTATGCCTATTGGATAATGTTTATATCTTTCAATGACCATGTCATTTTAAAGTGACTGTGGTTAACAGATGGACTAATTAACTTATGTTAGTAACCTTCATGTGGCCCCGCCCTTTAAGTTGAACAGAGTGTAGACACATATGTAGCAACTGTATGCAAATGACCGAGCTGTGTGCGAAGTGACGTCACAGCAAGGAAGAAAGAAAAAGTATATAAAAAGAAGAACGTTTGTGCAGACCGATGATCACGTTAGAGAGAGGATAGAGATAGATGTGTTACACAGGTGGCCCAAGAGTGGCAGGTTTGAACAAGAGACAAGGCGTCATTCTGAGAAGTACCTGAAAATAAATGTCTGTTGTTTCAACGAAAAAAAAGTGAGTCGAGTTATTTCTTGTCTTGGTTTCCTTGCAACGGTGTCGACGTGTTAACATGGGGGTAACATTACATAAGTATCTGACTCTAAAAAGAATTGGAAAAAAAACAAACTATGCCAACAGCAGAATACGATGCAGATTCATACGAATTTACTTTTACTATTCCTTGAATTGTCTGATTTTTTTTACATCAGTTTTTCTGAAAAAATCAGATACCCATAGAAAGGAACACGTGAAGGTGACCAAGATACCTTTCTGCAAGTAGCGCTTGAACACTCTACTGGTTCTACCTCTGTCACTGCAATAAACTAGCTTCAAAACCTAGTAGATGATGCCCTTTTCTGTTTCTTGCAACCTCTTTCCCTCAAAAGAGACGTTGCGAGCCTGTTTCTGCTCTATCATTATTTTCATGGCAAGTGCTCAACTGAATCCCACTCTATGGTTCCCTGTTGCCAAACTTTCACAAAAACACTTGACTAGCTACAACCACTATATACGATTTCCCTCACTTTCTATCAGTGTCTAAATCCAAACACAAATTCCATGAACAATACTTCTTTCACAGAACTGCCCGCTTGTGGAACACTATTCTGTTGGCTTGCTTCCCAGGTGAATACAACATAGTAACCTTCAAATCCAATGTAAACAAGTTCTTTTCTAGCTGTCCATAAATAATTAAATTCTACCCAATTTGCACTATTAAGGATTACTATACTACTACCTAACATTCTTTAACCCTTATCTTCGAGTGGCCTTCGGGCCTTGATAAGTAGTGACATTTCAAATAAATAGATTTTGAACCCTTTAAACGATTGATTCAAACTTGTATAAAAAAATTCTAATACCTTGTTATTCATACTTTCATTACTGTTTGTTCCTCCTACATTTATCTGTTGTGATCCTGCCAGATTGAAGGAATGGCTTCCTGTATTAAAGCTTCTTTTATAACTTTAAAACGGCACTAAATCGAGACAAAAACCTGACGGAAGACAAGGAGTCCTTTATTCAACTTGATCTTTGTTCCAAATCACTAACAAGTGTGTAAGATACAGAGAGAGATCATAACCACTAATTTGAACATGAAGATGAGAAACATATAAAAATGCTATTTCACGTCTAAGCATGACAGACCATGGAAAATATTATTACACACTTAGCAACAAGAAATCAACGAAAATGATATTTCAAAGCATGACAGATAAACAAGAATGCTTGCTATTTCAATATTAAACATGAAAGATCAACGAAAATGCTATTTCAAATATAAGCATGACAGACCAATGAAAATACTATTTTAAAACTTAACTATGAAAAACATTGAAAATTCGATTAAAAACAAATGTGAAAGACTAGTTAAAATATTATTTGAAAAATCACCATCATAGTGGTCCGCTCCATATCGAGATCCAATGTCAGGTAGTGTTTGAGGTGTCAGAGCATACCTTGCTTAAGGGACAGTCTGTTACGATGTATGTCGTAATCTGCACTTTGGCACAGTAAGGCAGATTATCTTGCATTTTGGTGACCTTTGCTCAGACCCAGTTGAGTGTTACCCACTCTTTCCAGGTAAGTTCATAGCCTATTGAGACATCTTTTTTTAATGCTGGAAGACCCTTGTTGCTGTCTTCTTTGATTGACTCATTCCATCAATGCAGGTGGAAGGATGCTGGTGTTGTTTGTCTGAGGCTTGTGACGGTAAACACTTACGGAATAGTCGTCATTGCAGTGCCTCATGATGTTCATATAAAGGATGGCAATTATTGTTGTTCTGCTTGTCATGCTCTGCCTTTGCTATCTCCTCTTCAGGAATCTGTTTTGGGGTGATTTCAGACATCAGAAATGTTGTGAAAATAACACTTAAGATGAGAACAGTAATCCGATTAATCCAAATGATACAAAGCAATGCATTATTTTTTTTACCACTAAATCAAAGAATTATCCAATTTTATTGAAATTTACAACATTTATTCAAAGAATTATTTTATATATATAAAGACAAGTTAGATCTGCAGGCTTTGTGCCAAGGTTAGACTGTTTATGTCAATCGAGGATACAACGTTAACAATTAGTCTGAAAGAGTTTGTGCCATTTTTGAAGCTAGATTACCTTGCTGCGGTATGGTTCTATGATCACTTCACCAGGCTTTAGCCCCTTACTTTTAAAAGAGGTTAGTCTATAACTAATCGCCCAAGGTCCCCTAACAGAGAATGCCAGCTGGGCTGCTCAGACATTATTATCCAAATTTAATGAAATCTACAGCATTTATTCAATAATAATAATTTAATATTTGAAGTCAAGTCAGTCCGCTCCCCCCTACATAAATTTTCAATAGTAATTTAAAAAATACAAAACAAAACGGTAACTGAAAATTAAGTATCGTTTAACGATGAAATAGATCTAGTATATCTTTAATTGGGTCATTTTTTTTATGATTCTTGGAATTTTATACTAATTTTGGCATGATACGCAAGTGTATAATATCGTTATCCCCGTGTTTGAAATTATATTATACTGCATAAGAATCAAATGGTATTTATTGATGGATGAACAAAAAACGCTATTTTGAAATTTAATGTGAAATACTGACAGACAGACCCTTTTATTTTAGATGCTTGGACGCATCTGTTATAAGTTGCATTCATTTAATCTCTCCGTTTAGCTAATTCAAATTAACAAGTGACCAAAGAACTGACAGACTAACGAATAAAATCTCTTACAGGATTGCAAGGACGCATCTAAAAAGAATTCTGAAGCAATTGAAAAATTGTACGGTAATAAAGAGGAAAGAATGATACCGGCGAAAGAAGATAAAATGTAGATGGCGCTGGCAGGAGTAGACGTGGGCAGGCGGAGGAAATGCGGAATTACGTTTGGAATCTAAACTGTCCTTTAGTTTATGTTGATGGCCGCATAAACAGATATTAAAAGCATGGGAGTAAAAATATGGAATGGACAGCAGGGTGGCCGTAATGAGGAGGTGCGCAAGGATGAAGTGCGGACCTTTAATTGGTATCTTGTCGAAATTGCTTCCATAAAAATGACAGAAACGGCTTTGGTTACCCAAAACTGTCACTATGGAAATGGAAATGTCCAGAGATGGAGAAAATGGAGGTGAGAGGGTGTGCGGTGCGAGTGATTAAGGGGGGGGGGGGAGAATTGCTACAGTGATAGTAATGGACATGTTTGAAATGATGATGAGGAGAAAAAATGAAGGAGGAGGAGGTGGTGGTGGAGAGTGGTATACATGCAAGAAAGGAATGGTCAGGTGAAAAACGGGTTGCTATAGTGACCAATGTGTGTTTCATTTTTGAAATACTTAAGAAGGAGGGAAAAGGTACGCTCAGAGATAAAGGAGGAGTGTATGTGGCAGGATGAGGAGGAGGAAGAGATGAAAGTGAAAGGGAAGGAGAGAAAGAGAAGATAGAGTGAGCAAGAGCGTGAGAGAGAAGTCAGGTAAAAATGGGTTGCTATAGTGACAAAGATAAGTTCATTTTTCAATGGTAATGAAGAAGTGGGAGGAAGAAGAGGAGGAGAACGAAGGGATGAAATTGAAACAAAAAGAAACAGTGCAGTAGAGTGTCAGGTGTTTTAATGAATAGGAAAGGGGAAAAAGTAAGAGGAGAAGGCGTTGGTGAAGGAAGATAAAGGTACAAAATTGGGTGTATATCTGTGAGAGATAAAGAGATAGATAGATAGAGAGAGAGAGAGAGCGAGAGAGAGAGAGAGAGAGAGAGAGAGAGAGAGAGAGAGAGAGAGAGAGAAAGGGAAGGAGAGGTGGATGCTTAAAACCAGGTAAGGCACATGTGTCCTGATAGTTTATTGTAAAGGTTCCAAACTTACTTAACCTATCTTATTATCTTATTAATTTAAAAATTATTTTAAAAATCAATAAATTTAAAATACGAAACAGTTATATGAGTCATTGCTTTAACGCAAGCAATAGCAGATATTTTCATTTTGGAATTCTCTTCGAATATATTATATATCTGTACACAAATGATAGTCTATATTCATATATATTTCTGCTGCTACCAGATCTGGCTGTCTGAGGATATTGGCTTCCTGAGACGAAATGCACCTAAGATTGATGCTTTTTCTTTTTCTACTTCCTTTTGCAAAACTTAATTATAGAAACCAAAATCCAAAACAACAACCCACCTTTTCTTCCTTTTCCTTCTCCCCATTTCCCCTGTCTCTTTCTATCTCCCCCACTTCTAATTGGTTTCCTAACTTCAAATGTACCAAATATTAATACTATAAATTTTTTCCTTCTCCCATTGCAAAAATCATTCATGTTGTGCAGGGCAGGCAACAAAAACGATAAAATCCACTATAAAATAACCAAACCAAACACTAAAAGATACAAAGAGCTTGAAGAATAAAAACCTTCTACAAAATAACTGGATGCAACATGAATACTATTTCAAAAATAACTTAATTCTGCATTAAATAAACCGAAAAGGGTTGATATGCTGTAAAACAAAACAACTAAACCATATATATTAAATTTTACCCCCCCACACACACACACACGCACATACACATATATATAGTAAGTTATAAAAATATATAGGGCAATTAATGCCTGACGAATTCTCACGAGAATGAAATGCAGAATATTCTGAATAGCTTAATTGCCATATATATTTGTTATCACTTACTACCTAGCGCTCTACCTATGTATTGAGCACTGTTGAAGTAAATACTGAAAATTTATGCAAAAAATTATATTTTCATATTATTATGTGATAAAATTAAGTAGTCATATATATATATATATATATATATATATATATATATATATATTTTTTTTATTTATATAATCACGTTGACACGTTAGTTATCATTAGATCACCGAGGCTAAACAATGACGAGCCTGGCCAGTGTCAGATGGGTGACTATTTGAGAATACTAGGCGCTGTAGGTATTGTGCCGAGACATAGAAATGTACAACTATGAAACAACTGAGAGGAGAGATGCACCCTTAAATATCGTTAAGACATGCATCTAGAAGAACAACTTTGATATAAAACCTGAGATTTACTGCCTATTTTGTTTGTGGCATTTAATTGCACCGAATGAGATCAGCAGTTGTTCCAAAAGTGTGGATTGCTCTACAAAAGTCCTTACAACTATAAAAAAAAAAAATTATCTGTGTGGATTTCGGACAACATTATTGTTGTGTGAACCTCATACTTCAAAATCGACATGAGAATCCATCCATATATATCTATATATATATATATATATATATATATATATATATATATATATATATATATATATATAAAAAAAACAGATACTCCTTGATTTTGACGTCTGAGGACAGTCAAAACAACTAAGTTGTTCGGAAATCCATGCAGATGTTTTTTTTTGTAGTGGTGAAGGCTCTGTGTAGAACCAACCATTTTGAAACAATTGCTGATCTCAGTCAGTGCCATGGCTGTCACAAAACACAACAGACAATAGACCTCAGGATTTATATAAAAAAAAGTAAGTTATGAAAAGTTGAGTAACGTCTGGGAAATAAAAGGTGGTTGGTTGGTTGGCCTAATGCGGAATAGCAATTTCTGCATGCGTGATCACTTTAGATTGTCTTAATAATGTTATGCCCATATTTGGTTTTATAAATCTTAAATTTCTCTTATTTATCATGGCGGTTCATACTGGCCTAGAGGTAACTTTTCTTGCTAATGGAGTTAAAGGTGGCTTTGGGGTGGAGTTTGGATTCTCCGACCAGTGGTAATCGTCACTCCCTGCACTAATGATGTCAAAAGCATGAAAAACTAGCGTCTGTAGTTATAAAAAATAATTATTTTTAATTTATATATATATATATATATAGTAAGTTATAAAATATATGTATATATATATGTACATATATGTGTATACACATATATATATATATTTATATATAAACTAACATTAATAAAAGAAACCCAAAAAGCACTAACCTAGATTTAAAACAGATCAAGAAACTAAATATCCAGGCTAAATAGAGCACACACAAAGGAAAAGGTTCACCAGAGGTCAAATAGGCTTTTGTCCGATAAATTCATGCTCATTGGCTGATAGGAAGGGCACGGTGGATACTAGAAAGCTGATTGGCTAACTAAAATCTCAATAGAAGATGCGCATATAAAAACGACAAACGACCACAGAATTCGCGCATAAGCCTGAAGAATCCTAGAGTGGATGAAAAGCGGAATATTCGGTGTAGCTTAACCGCCATATACATTTTATAACTTACTAACTAGCTCTACCTACGTATTGAGCACTTTTGAAGTAAATACTTAAAGTTTACGCATAAATCTATACTTTCGTATATTAATTTTATGTGAGTAAATTAAGTAGTTATATATATATATGTGTGTGTGTGTGTGTGTGTGTGTGTGTGTG
Source organism: Euprymna scolopes (assembly GCF_053919585.1). Classification (NCBI taxonomy): domain Eukaryota; kingdom Metazoa; phylum Mollusca; class Cephalopoda; order Sepiida; family Sepiolidae; genus Euprymna; species Euprymna scolopes. The sequence continues at coordinate 74,691,181 of NC_136497.1, forward strand.
TGTGTGTGTGTGTGTGTGTGTGTGTGTGTGTGTGTGTGTCTATATATTGTGTTATTGTTATTGTTATATATATATAATTGTCAGGTCGGGGTTGCTGTCTTAGCTGGTATGATGTAGAACCTAAAATTGACAATGAAGACAGTGCATCACTGACCACACTCGATACATTTGAAAATTGCATAACACTATTGACTCTCTTAACATTGTACACATATTTGGCATTATAGTTATTAATTTACCTTAATTCTCATGGTGGTTGATGGTGGCCTGGAAGTAACGTCCTGGCAAATGGGGTCAAAAGTGGTTTTGTATTTGTGTTAGAATGACAAGTCCTGACTTGTAGCAATCATTACTTCCTGCACTGATAATTATGAAAATGAAAGTATAAAACACTAGTACCTGCAGGAAAAAAATAATTATATATATATATATATATATATATATATATATATATATATATATATATATATATATATATATATATATATATATTGCCTGTTTCCGTTTATGTTGGTGCTTTTAGTATTTCACATAATGTAGTATTGTTCTGAGGTGAAATAATAATGGAGAAGTGATATTTTGATCTGTACTGTTGGGGGGAGGGGGCATGAATTTAATAATTGTTTGGTAATCAAATCTCCGAAATATTTACATTATAAAAAGCTTATGATGTATATCTATTTCCAGATTTAGGGTCAGGTCTCCTGTTCGTGTTTATCTTTCACAACTGATATAGATGTGTCCCTTTGTTATTTGACAAATTTTCTAGTGGTAGAAATCAGCACATCAGTGGTAGGAGAGTACCACTCTCGTTTGGGATCTGGAAAAGGGGATGCTTCTGCATCGTTTGCAATGAGGGCTTGTCCGTCGATTCCATTTCTTGTGGATGGCCTATATAAATTGTATTATATGGCTTGCTTTGAAATTATGAATGTTGAATGCATATGTTTTTCCTCATTTTTGAATGACTATGAGATCTTGTTGAACACACACACACAAGCACGCACAAACACATGTATATATGTATACGATGCTATTTGTGTAAACAAATCGAGCTTAGGTATATGGACGATGTCAAAACATCGTTAATTCACTACCCACACAGCAGTCGAATAGCGTAATCGTAAGAAGCTTTGACTGTCATTTGGGCGGTTGGGTTTCGATCCTGGCTTGAGGTAGTTGCCTGTCTAGCCGCACTGATGAGCTGTGATACAGCGAAATAGTACTGTATGTGGATGACAATATATATATATATATATATATATATATATATATATATATATATTATATATAGACTTATATGTAATATACTAAGTTCGTGTAATTCAGTAAATTTTCGTATACCAATGAGTTTTAAGCCAAAAAAGTTGACTTAAGAGTAAGCTAAAAAATTATCACATTTCATAATTGAGCATTAATATACTGTGTAAGCAAAAGTAATACATGACTCTTAACGACTATAAAGGAGTAGCAGCATATATAAACACATAGAAAATATATATTGAAAAGTAATACATAGATATCTACGATGAGAGAGTCCTACTATTTTCACACAAATTACCAATACTGCCACCACTCCAATTATTATTATTATTATTATTATTATTATTATTATTATTATTATTATTATTAATAATAATAATAATAATAATAATAATAATAATTATAATAATGATAATATTAATGATAAAATTATTTTTGACGGATTGATTGTTGCTATTTCTTCTGATGAGTTAAGGGCATAATAGATTCACTGATTGATATAATAATTAAGCGATTGATTTTGCGCTATGAAACAGATACTGTAAAACCTCATGAATTTTGGAATATAACTTTCTCTCTCTCTCTCTCTCTCTCTCTCTCTCTTTCTCTCTCTCTGTCTGTCTCTCTCTCTCTCTATATATATATATATATATATATATATATATATATATATATATATATATAGAGAGAGAGAGAGAGAGAGAGACTTGTATGTAATATACTGAGTTCGTGTAATTCAGTAAATTTTCATATACCAATGAGTTTTAAGCCAGAAAGAGTTGACTTAAGGAGTAAGCAACAAAATTATCATATTTCATAATTGAGCATTAATATGCTGTGTAAGCAAAACCAAGACTTCAAAAAAGGTGTTGATGGCAACAAAAAATGTATTTCATTTTACGTTACAATTGTTTCCATGTCCAGTTCGACAATTTCAAACATTATATCGTTTGAAAATTTTCAAAAACCAGCATTTCTTCAGACTTTATGAATAAAAACACTTTTGACAATAGAGCATTTTTGAAGAGAAAGAAAAACGAGAGGAAAAGAAAAAATTCCCTTAACGGGAAAAGCATGCGAGAAACATTTACCTTTGCGTTAGCTATGGAAAAGCTCATTTAAATATTAATATATCGACTAATTTTTGTATCCTTATTTAAGAACAGAGTCATTAAAAGTTTCCACAGAAAACCCTAAGCTATTTAAAAAAAATTCGTTGAGTTCCTAAATTAGATTTCGCTGTTTCTTTATTTTCCAATAATTATTTTTTTTATAAAAATAGTTTTTTAATTTTTATTTCTATATTTATAGTATAGCCGTAACAACCTTGCAATGACGTTACGGTTAATTTTAGTTTCGTACTAGTGGCAAGTAATGTTTACAGATTATCGTTATTTTAGTACTTAGATTAAGACCATCTTAGGTTTAAAGTTTAATTGAATATGAGAATAAATAAAAAGGCTGTATTATATATATAAATCCTTGTACAACATTCCGAGTAAGGTATTCTAATCTATTTATTATTATTTAATGTTTTAAAATTCATTGTCATTCTGCTTAAATATGTTTTCATATCGTTACTAAAGACAATTATAAAGGAAGATAATCCAATTATGTTGTTAATTGCTACTAGTTAATTCTGTTGGAAACTGGGTCGATTTTATTTCCTATAATAGCTAAAGGGAGATAATTCAAGCCGTTTGATGTTTTCGGTTTATTGATTACTAGAAGGCGTCTATAATTTAATAATTAATTTAATCAGACAGATCTAGAACGTGCTACGATGGCTTATTTAACAAATTAAGGATATAAATCATGTTTTTTAATCTTAAAAAATTGGTTTTTACCCATAGGTTTAACCCACATCTGTTATTAATCACTTATGCTGCTCATGTCTTATAATTCGTGTGTTGTATTCTTGGGTATCTAAATAAAATAGTATATATCCTCTAATTATTATTCTGACAGCAAAAACACACAATAGCTACAAATGTGTTTCACTCTGATGAGAAGATGTCTACTCCTGCATTTATGGGTAAAGACATTTAGAACAAGGAGTAAAGTAAGTGAATAAGCAAATCAGCATGGATTCTACCAACTTAAGATGTCAGATGAAAAAATCAATATCTCTCTCTTTCTCTTTCTTTCTTTCTCTCTCTCTCTCTCTCTCTCTATATATATATATATATATATATATATATATATATAGAGAGAGAGAGAGAGAGAAAGAGTAATAATGAAATTATTATAGAGTTATAAACAAGCAATAGAAATGGTGAAGCAATTTTAGGGTCTTTTTATTAGAAATTCACTGCCATCATCATCATCATCATCAGTGAGCTGAGGCTAAGTGGATAATAACATGGACTGAAACCTGTGTGTCCCAAGTAAGAATCCAGTTTAATCGACAAAAACACTTTCATTTACGGACATTGGCAACCTTGACATGTTCCCTCTCATAAGAACTTGGTCTTTCTAGAAAGAATTCTAACTAAGATATCGAGGGAAACGAATGCCACCAATAATCGTCTGATTAATACGAAATGAATGAATGAATGATGCTCAACAACAACAACAACAACAACAACAACAACAACAACAACAACAACAACAACAACAGATCATCATCATCATCATCATCATCATCATCATCATCATCATCATCATTGGCTCTTTCTTATTAACATACAATCTGTCAAAATAAAAACAATCATTAGGATCAACTGCAGAAAACTTTATGCTATGCAATCTCTCCGTAACAGTTTCCTATAAGACAACTTAGGTCGGCTTCTCCACCATCTACTTCTAAATTTTGAATTATCTTTAAGCTCCACTATAAGCCTTTTTTCTATTAATTAAAGAAAGATCTACTAATTACAGATAGATAAAAAATAATGTTAATTTACATTTAAAAAATTTTTTTCATCACTTCTTGTATAATACTTCTATAGCTTGTCTTCATGCCCGGTTTGCCTGAAATCTAATCAGGAATTTCTAAGTCTGAAGCAAAAAAAAAAACAAAAAACCGCAAAGAATTTATTTTATTTAAATTAGGTGGTTCCTTGCAGGTTAAGAATACATAGGACGTCCATGCACTCTTGTCAATAAATATTTGAAAGTTATAGTCGAACAAAATTCACAACAAAATGTCAAAGAAATGTTATTCCAGGTTAATATTTTCCAGAGGTGAAGCAGCGTGTAACTAGCTGACCGAAACATATTCATGATTGTGTAGCAACATATAAATACGGATGTAAAACAAATGAAAAGTATATATCTATATCTATATCTATATCTATCTATCTATCTATCTATATATATATATATATATATATATATATATAGATAGATAGATAGATAGATAGAGAGAGAGAGAGAGAGAGAGAGAGAGAGAGAGAGAGAGATGGGCAAGCAGAGATGGAGATATGAAGATGGATAAGCTATTGATGAGTATAAAGGGAAATAATTTGATGCATTTCGGACTGATTCGTAAAGTGGGAGAAAGAAAGAAAGAAAGAAAGAGAGAGAGAGAGAGAGAGAGAGAGAGGGAGAGAGAGATAAGTGTAACTTATGGGTTTTATGGCTGGACACATTAACAGGTAAATATGGAAATGAATAAAGGTTGATAAACAGATAGAAAGGTCAGCGGTAATAGAGAGGAAGGAGGGAGAAAGTGAGAGAGACTTAGAGTGAGATAAGGAGAAAAAAAGATACATTGAGAAGCAAATGGCGATTATAATGAGAGATGGGCATACCGTGAAAAAAGAGATGAGTGGACTGGTCAGCTAGAAATGCACATTTATATACAAAGGGAAAATAATTATAAAGCAAAATGGTTTTCCTTCAGATTTTGAAAACATCTGTCAGACCAGATGCTGCCCATACATCACGTAGTCTTCAATTTCAATAATGAATGGCATGTATATGCTCAAGGCTATTATATATGCATGAATTTATATATATATATATATATATATATATATATATATATATATATATATATATGTATATATATGTATGTATATATATATATATATATATATATATACGGAGATACATGGATTTTCATACACATACGTATATGTATAAATGAATTTTCATACACATATAATGTATACATGCATTTTTATACATATATATGTGCATGTATACATGAACTTTTATACGCATATAAAGATATATATATATATATATATATATATATATATATATATATATATATATATATATATATATATATATGATGATGATGACGTCTGTCCCGTCTCTTGAAAGAATGTGTGTGCATGTAGCTGTGAAGCAAAGTTTGTGCAATTACAAACTTCACCTCTCTTGAGTTGGCAATGATTGATTCTAATGGCAAGAAGAAGGTCAGGACGACTGGAAACAATGCTGAGATAAGCAGAGAGCATATACAGCACCTGGTATTCCTAAATGGTCACCCATTCAGTACAGACCAGGCTCAACGCTGCTTAACATAACTAATCAAACCGGAACCAGGGTGTCAGCGTGATTATGCTGCACACACACACACACACACACACACACACACACACACACACACACACACATATATATATATATATATATATATATATATATATATATATATAGCTCTTCTGAGCTGTGATGTTGTTTGGCTGTGAAAATAAATATATGATTTCTCAGATTCTGAAAATTCTAATATATCTATCCATCTCTCTCTCTCTCTCTCTCTCTATATATATATATATATATATATATATATATATATATAAGTATATATATATATATATATATATATATATATATATATATATATATAGAGAGAGAGAGAGAGAGAGAGAGAGAGATAGATAAATAAATCTATGTTATTCTGCGATTTGGTTGATGTTATTATTTTCACGGATAATATTAATAAACAAAAAATTTATTTAATCCGCAGGCTTGGATATGATCAAAGAACATTACAAAAAAAAAAAAGCCTTCTACAAGATGCTTTCCTTGTTGTACTATTCTCTGTTTATATTCACCCCTTCGGACTAAATACATTTCATCTTTAGTAATATTTACATGCTGAATAATGTCGAAAATTAATTTCCAATAATCAAAGCAAATTTGCATACACACTATATAATGTTTTATGAATAAATATCAATTATTTTTACTTGCACATCTAGTGTTTTACATTTACACAAACATTAATGTAGGCAGTGATAATTGCTGCAAGGATTGAACGATTCACACCGAGTCACAAATACACATTTTAATCTGCAGTTCGGTATTCAACTCCTAGGTCATCAAGAATTATCACTGGAAAGGAAAGAGAATTAGGTTCTGTCTATAAGGTCGAAATAAGCGGACAATTACAAAAAGCTAGTTAGATCTTTTGAACATTGTTTTATGCTAAAGAAGAAACTTTATTATACCTCTCTTCAAGAGGCCCAATCCTATATGAAATAATAATACTTTTATAAATTATTTTTGCCTGGTGTTTCATGCTTATACAATCAACATCGTAGGAAGTGGTAATTACTGCCGCTCAAACGATTCCAACCCAGTCCCAAAGTCATTTTTTGTCTCTGCAGTTTGGTATTCAACCATCACGCTACGATGTATATGGGCTATGAAATAGGTGGGCCTACTCTTTCTTTTTTTAATTTCACACAGAATACTTTTTGTGTCTGGGAGTGTTCTTAGATAGGTTTGGATTGAATTCCTTTAATAAGTATCGGAAATTGATAATAATAATAATATATCTGATTAAAGAAGGAACAGTATGATTTTGAGTAAAGTTTACACTCTTATACAGCCTTACAGCACAAGTGTATTTGGAAAGTTTTATCACCGCACAAGCAGAAAGGCCTGGCGTATAAAATCAACAGTAGGTTCTTTGATAAGTCAGAAGTGTATTCAAAATGAATGCTTCTGTTTATAGAACAAATGTACGATGATACTTGTTTTTGCATTTTAAACTTTAATTCAAGGCATTATATGAAACAATAATTACCTCCCTTAATGTTATTAGCTATGCACACACACGCACGCACACACACACACACACACACACACACACACACACACACATATATATATATATATATATATATATATATATATATATATATATACACTCGTATATTAGTGTTGGAACAATTCCAATATTTTTCCCGATTCCGATACAATTACCGATTCCAAACTAAATTTCTGATTCCGATGTAATTACCGATTGCGATTCCGATTCTTTATGAATGACTTAATATTTATCAATAAAGCTTTAATTTTTCCCGATTAACATAAAAACACATGTTAAATATGCAGATAATTTCTCAAATGTGCAAATACACTTGTGAGGAGTGTAATCTTTGGATTTTAGTTTTACTGGTAGTTTAAAAGCAATAAATATTTATTATTTTATCATTACTACTAGCAGTTGAAAATTTTGTTTTAAACAAAATAAAATAAAAAAAAATACAAATAAAAGAATCGTATTTGGCATCAGAAAATTGGCACAAATCTATCTGATTCCGATACTGATTCCAATACACCCAAAATGCCTTCTTTTTCCGATTCCCGATTTCAATTCTGATTAATCGTTCCAAAACTCATATATATATATATGATGATGATTGCAACGTCTTGTCAGACGAGTGCCACTCCCTCAGACATTTAAAATCCATGAGCCCAAATGTCTGAGGGAGTATCTATACAAATATGATGTTACAGAGTCTTAGCTTTGTACGACAGTTAAGTCTCTCTCTTGGTTCAAAATATTGAGATCCAGCAACAAGCAAGAGCAAGATAGCCAGCAACAAATTAAACTGCAGACCAGCTTAATGCGGGTACTGGTCTTCCGCTTTATGGTTTTTTAAATCAGAGATTTGCTTCTCCTAGAAAGGTTGCCTTCACCACTGCTTACGGGAGCCCTCTCTACCCCAATACACATATACACACACACAAATATACACGGTGCTAGTTGGCCGTTGACCCAGAAAAAGAGTTCATTCGCCCTTTGGAAGGTCTTGTTTTTAATCCTTCAGGGAGACTAGCCGCCCTCCTCACCAAAGAAGTCTGGTGGGGGAACCAGTTTAGTCGCCGGTGACCCGACCATGAGGCAGGTAGTACTGGGTTACATGGTACCAGTAGCATATGACATGACCTGACATAAATATATATATATATATATATATATATATATATAGAGAGAGAGAGAGAGAGAGAGAGAGAGAGAGAGGTGAGAGAGAGTGAGATGAATTAATGACAAAAGTCTATATTTCAAATTTCAAGATGTTCATCTTACCATTTATTCCTTTCAGCATGTTAAAATGTTTAATTCTTGACAGCACCTGTTTCCTAGCACAGAAACAATCATATAATTACTATGTCAATTTTTGAATATTCCCTGTTCTAACTCATCAGGAGAATAAAAAATCGTTAATTTAAAAAAGAAAAGAAAAAAGAATTTGGTCATGATTACTTAAACCTGAAAACATCCGAAGAATAGCTGCATTGTTTTTGATGATATTTACGCCATCTTTGATTTTTATATCTTTGAAACAACGACACGATAGTTTATGATACATATATGGAACATAGGTATACAGAGAAATGTACATGTGAATATATACGTGAGCATTGATATATATATATATATATATATATATATATATATATATATATATATATATATATATATATTTCAGAAGTTTAGATAAAATAAGCGATCGGTAACGTAAGTTTCAAACCTGATAGTAAGGAACTGTTTTAGATCCCAATATCAAGCTCTCACCAGCCGATATATCTCATCTTTTTTTTTTCTTTTTTGCTTATTATTTTTATTCATTTATTTATAAACTATTCAAAAATTAATAAAAATTATTTGAAATTAGGTTTCGACATTTTTCTTGTCCCGGTTAATAAGGAGTGCTCTCCTTCTGTGGATACATTCTTTTAGGCATTCTTTTCACACATTTAAACAGCATTTTCGTGGATCATGAATGAGACATATGGCACTCTCTCAACATTGCAAAGCGAATTTTATTTCAATTCAGTCGAGTATGAGGATTTGTGCTTAATTTTCCTGCATTTAATGGTAAAAGGTGCCCCCTTTTTCTTTTAGCTCGTACATGCAGGTTACTAAAGCTATTTTAATCCTTGTCTTCACTCTAAAGGAGCTCATATGTAAATAACATCTTTGTTTAAATGTACTTTGCGTCAGTGTATGTTTCAAGCATGTTTGTAAATTGACCAGTGATGGTAGTTTCGTATACAAGGGATTCAGCCTTACAATTATTTTCTTGTGGGCGATCATTTTTGGTCCTGCAAGAACAGCCTTCATTTACTATCTTCTTTGGTTCTCCTGAGATGATGTAACTAACTTTCACATTGCTCCTATTAAAACTTTTATTTAGTCTATGTTTTTGTGGAAAATGCTTATCTAGAAGCCTAAGGAAAAAATGCCCAACTCTAATTTTAGTGTTAAGCGAGAATGGAGGAGAGAACCAAATTTTATTCTGTCTCCTATTTAAAAAAAAAAATTTTGCTGATTCTGGGTATGTTGGAATTTTATGTTCTCACTAAATCCACTTTTGTAGAGTGCTTTGTTATAATATAGCACTGCCTCTTCGAGCACATGGGCATTAGGAGAAAGTCTTAATATCCTTTTGCTAACATAAGCTGTTATATTTTTTAACACTGTAGGTGGATGGCATGAACCTTTATTCATGTATTTGAGTTTTTTCATTTGGTTTATAGAAAGGTTTATATTTTTTCTCAAGATCTAGTGTTGTATCTAAAGACTCTACTTCATATAAATTTGTTATTATTGTTATCTAGTATAGTTTATATAAATTTGTTATTATTGTTACCTAGTTCATTGAATTATTGTTATCTAGTATAGTTTATATAAATTTGTTATTATTGTTACCTAGTTCATTGAAAAACTTAAATCTTTCCTTAGTCTGTCTAATATCTTTCATTATAGCCCCACGAAATCCATTATTTCTATACAAATCGAAAGAATTGCCTGGGAATTTTTTTTTTTTTCAGGATGTCTAGTAAGAAAAGTCCAACTATGTCAATGACGTCTGCACTGTTGTATGAGCCCATTGCAACATCAAATAGGTCTTCAGGATTTGATTTTTAACCCATGTATTATCTTCAAAAAACAGACGAGTCTGCCTGGCTTGCATAATAGTCTCCATATCCAGTTCGCTTATCGTTTTATAAGTTGATTGAAATGTAATACTTTTTTTCCTGAATAAAAGTGTAAAAATCGACAATGTTCAGTTGGATGAATCTGCACCTGTGTAGTTCGGATATGCGTTTGAACCAGTCCAGGACTGAGCTTGTATTTCCCCACAAATTAAGATTTGATTTTCTTTTTATAGCATATAATAATTCTCTGATGATAGACTTACCAATTTCACTTTTAGCCTGGTTTATTAGTTTGCAGGTTGGCTTATTATTAAAATTCTCTTTATGGTCTTTTAAAGTTATGAAAGCATTTCTCTTCATTAATCTATTAGCTCTATATTCTATGCATAATTTTGTAGCTATCTTTGTGGCCTCTTGGTTAATAGATTTATATATTTCATTTTTCTGCTAATTGGTATTTATCGGTAATGGAGTTTAATATTAGCTGTTTCTTTATTTCTTTTTCCATTCTGCATAACGTTTTCGTTTTATCTGAGAAAACAATTCTCATCTCTTTTTTTTCATTTTTTCATTCTCTTGATATAGGCAACTAGTGTTCTTTGGAATTTATTTGGTTTGTGTGTAAACTTAAGTTTGGGGTTTATATCTAATAAATCTTTTTCAAAATTCTCTAATTCATCTACTTTATCCTGGTATTTAATTGATTTCAATCGGAAATCGTATCTCCTAGTCGTTTGTTTCATTTAAAATCTTCCATCTCATCGTCTTGATTACATCTTCAATTTAAGTCAGACAGTTACTAGGTATTGGTATGCATTTAGTAGAGTAATTTATTATTTCTCAATCTCCGGTGTTTCTGAAAAATTATCTAACAAGAGATGAGATAGATCGGCTGAAAAGAGCTTGATATAGGGACCTAAAACGGTTCTCTATTCCAGTTTTGAAAGACAAAGGATACCTCTTAGGGACAGTAATTGTGAGGCGAGGGTTGCGCAATCCCTAACTACACCACTCCTGAATCGGCACTGTTTGAGTCCAGTGGCAAGGAGAAGACCAGGATGACTGGAAACAATGCCGAGATAAGCGGAGAGCAGATACAGCACCTGGAAGTCCCAAATGGTCACCCATTTAGTACTGACCAAGTTCACCGTTGCTTAACTTTGGTGATCGAGCGGGAACCGGTGTGTCAACGTGAGTATGCCGTATATGGTTCCCTATTATCAAGTTTGAAACCGACGGTACCAATGGTTTATCTTCTCTAAACTTCTGAAAATATAAAAATATAAATATTACGCTCTTCTTTATATATATATATATATATATATATATATATATATATATATATATATATACACACAGGAATCAGTATAAATATATGTAAATAAATCAATTCCCATGCAACTGCGCTGTATGCTTACATAAATATAAAGAGTGCATATTTATCACTACCCAATGCAGGATGTACTGCCCAGCTGCTGAAAGGGAAAATGAAAAAGATGCATGGTTTGGACAAACAAGGAAGTGATGTGGTGTGGGTCGGGTATCAGGCCACCGCTTCATCTGACAATTTCATAATGACAAGACAGATTTCAATGGTCATTCTCAACATCCAGTTCAATTTCTATACCCATAGCGTAAACTATTACTCTTTTCTATAAAAGCAACTTTTCTACTATCGAAGGCGAGAGACATGGCATAAGGGTAAGATTCCTTACAGTTGGTCACAGTTGGAAGTGGTTTGGCGGTCAGCTTTCATATCTCGTCATGAAACACTTGCCTCGTCTATCTACACTGAGGGGCTATGAAACATCGAAACAGCTATATATATATATATATATATATATATATATATATATATATATATATATATATAACTTTTGAGATTTGAAAAAAAAAAAAAATAACTCGACCGCCGGTCGAGCGTGAAGGAAAATTTACTCGCCCCAAAATATTTTTACTCGTCCGACTTTATGTCTTTGTTTCAGTCAATAATAGTAAATTATTTTACAACAATTCAATTATATTTTTCTTCTTTATTCTTAATAAAAATATCAACAAACTATTCTTCCGATACCCAAATTATATCATAAAATTTCATACAAAAATTAAAATATGTAGCCTAACTCGTGGGTGTTGAAAGTGTTATGAAATCTCAGGGTATTCACGATTGTGGACTGAAATCTCCTGGTATGAGATCTTCGTGGCCCGAAATCTCCGATATTAAAAAAAAAATAGCATTTAAAAATCGGCATGGTTTAATATCTTTTTAAAATTTAAATGGTCAATTTTTCTTTGTAATTCATGGAAAAAAAACTTTGATATAGAACAGAAATTGGTCTCTAGTTTCTATTAAAACAAAGAATTCACCTCGGAACAACATTCTAAAATTTAGAATCTATATAATACTAAAAGTCTATGGATCTTGTATGTTTGCAATCAGATTTCCGGTTTTCAACATCCGGTTGCGCATGCGTAAATAGCAACGTCTTCAATCCGTTATTCCAATTCCGGAATTTTTATATCGCTTTTAATACAAACAATTTCATTTAATTTGATCAAATAGTTATTTATATATACAAATAATACATAGATTCATAGATAATTATAATATATATTATAAAATCTATTTATCTATGAATCTATTAATAATATGAAATATTACCCTATACAATTTATGGAAAGAAAACACCTCTCACTTTCCCTCTAATAGATTTCAACACTCCTACTCCCTCTGTTTTCGTTACGTACGCGAGAAATAGTTATGTGTATGTGTGAGAGAGAGAAAAAGAGAGCGATGTAAAACTGGATAGAGTTATCCCCCTTAACTAATGCAGACCTTTTTACTAGAGGGCGTTATTACAAAAAAATTTCTTTTTCTTCTTCCCATGTTTTTTAAAGTCGTCTGCTTACATTTCCAAACGGAAAGCTGAATCGGTAAATGCACACATTTCTATTACATTAAATAGTGTTTTCCTTTACACAATGGGTACTGAATGTTTGCTTAAATTAAATGAAAAAAGTTACATTTTATTTTCATTTTCTATTTAAAAAGCCATTATTAACACGTGGAGAGTGTTTTTTTTATTATTCTGTACTTTCAACTAACAATTTCATTTAAAAGATGATATATCAAAATTTGAATTTAACTATAATAAGGATTATGATACCTGTTCAGTGCATATTTACCTATAAGTATGACCAACCACTTATAATTCAGTAACTGTAATTTAAAAAAAAATAACAATTATAATAAACAGAACGACTCATAGAAATCTATCTATATTCTTTTTTCATTTTAATATACTTTCATAGAAATGCTTCTGTTATGTAAAAAAAAACTATTTTCTTTATGCCACAAGTGTCACGCTCATACATGAATTCCATAGCTAATATAACGTACTGACCCAACGGGTCACGGGTGGTCTAGTATTATTTTAAAATTGGGTATCTATGACTTTTTTAAAGTTGTGCAAAAAAGAGCATGCAAATATCTGAATTTATATAATTGAGAAAAATATGATTACTTATTGTATAATTGAATTTTCGGTGCGTGCTTGACGGAACGATGCGTTTTTTCCTCTTTCAAGAGTTCGTCTTTACTTTTGTAAGCATGAAGTGTATGTAGTTGTAGCGTCGAAGAGTTTTTTTTTCGAAATGAATTTCAAAATCAGAGAGCTAAATTGAGGCGACATTTTGACTACACGCCGAATGTGTAAGTTTGACCTCTTGTTGATCTTTAGTATGACTACTCTTTTTTCAATACGATATTCCAACGGTCTCACAGCTAGAGATGAAAGAATTCACGAATGATGGGACCTAGGTCATTCTAAGTTACCGCATATTTGAGGGTCGTAAAATAAATGAGTTTTTCTCGTTTCTTTATTTAAAGAAATTTTATCGACTGGCAGGCGAGTGATTTACGACTTTTAGTCGCCCCAAAAAATTTTCAATCGACTGTGGCGACCGGTCGTGTAAAGTCTCAAAGGCTATATATATATATATATATATATATATATATATATATATATATATATATATATATATATATATATATGTGCTAGACAGAATATTCCGCGTTTCATGCTCGTAAGAATAAGCCTGACGAATTCTCACAAGAATGTAACACAGAATATCCTGTGTAGCTTAATTGCCATATATATTTTAAAAACTTAATACTTAACTATTTATTGAGCACTGTTGAACTAAATACTGAACATTTATGCATAAAATTATATCTTCATATATTAATTTATGTGAGTAAATGGAGTAATCATATATATATATATATATATATATATATTATTGTCATTGTTATTTCAAATGTAAAATATATACACATCATAATCATGTTGACACACTGGTACCTGTTAGATCACCAATGTTAAGCAATGTTGAGCCTGATCACTACTAAAATGGGTGACTATTTTGGAATTTCAGGTGGTGTATGTGCTTTCCGCTTATCTCAGCATTGTTTCCAGTCGTCCTGGACTTCTCCTTGCCACTTGACCCAAGCAGTGCCAATTCAGGAGAGATGTGGTTGTAAATTGTGCAACCCTTGCTTCACAATTGCAAGCGCTGCTACTCTTATAAGAATCTCCGTTGTCTCTTGAGACTGAACAGAGGCATCGATTTCAAATATGTTGTCCTCAGTTTGTGTTGCTCGGTTTGAATCCCACGACCAGCGTCAATCATGATTCCTGCATCGATGATTCCAAAATGGTGAAACACTAAAATGCATAAAAATATAAGTATAATCATTTCCACCTTTTTAAGATGTAAGTTTCTTAACAGGCGAGCACTGTCTGTGAAAAAAAAGGCTGGTCATTTGGCCTACGTGTGAGATTGTGGCTTATTCGTTGCTTGATCACTGTAGATCCTTCTTAATAACATGCATGTATTTGGTTTTATAAATGTTTAATTTCAGTTAATTCTCCTTGGTGTTGACGGTAGCCCTGGGGTTATGTTCCGTGCTAATGGAATCAGAGATGGCTTTGTGGCTGAATTTTAATCCCACGACCAGCGGCAATCGTATCTTCCTGCACTGATGATTCAAAAAGGAGGAAACACTAGTGTCTGTTAGTGTAAAAAAAAAAAATTATTTATAATTATGCGTGTGTGTATATATAGTGCTCGGAAAAACACCTTCCCTGAAAACTCGTGCCCGGAAAACTCGTTCATTTTTGCTAGGTAGGAAAACTGGTCAGTTATTGAATAAATATCGATTGAAAACACATTTTATAACCGTTCTTGAGGGAGATATTGTTTTTAAAGGCGACTAGGCACCACCATAATATTTTTTAAAACTTATTTTTTACTTGTTTACTCTTGTTTAAAAAAGAAATAAACTGGATCACGGAATAACGGAGTCAAGACAGGAAAAACGAAACCATATATTTATTTAAAAAAAATACTTTAGTTTTAACACGTTTTGCGAAATTACGAAACAAGAAAAAAGAACAGAAACATATATATATTATCAAAGAAAGCAAATACTTTATTAATTTAGTTTAGACAATTCTTGTGTTATTACCAAACAAAAAAAGAAAACACGGTACTTATGTATTTTTGGTACTGCGCTGAAATAATAACGTTATTATTACGAACGCCATTCTTAACTTGGGGAGGGGAGGGTGTTTTGTAACTATTCTATGCTTCCATCTAACAATTTAGCAATAAAAAAATATATTGTGAAACTTGATTTTAATCTGAAAACAACTATTCAAAAATAGCACGCTACCAAAAATGCATTAGCAGCGAAAACACTTCTTGTATTATTTGATAATATAAGAATTTTTTTTTTGTTGTTGTTTAAAAGTCATTGAGGAGGGGGCACTTCTGCAATATGCAGAAGGCGACTATTGTAGGCGGGCGATAACTCCAATTTTTTCTTGGTCAAATCACACGGCAAATAAGTAAAAAACAGAAAAATATTTGAAAACCAAAACATTTATTGCATAAAAATGTATCAATGTATAATTGTAAAAACATTTATTGCATAAAAATGTATCAATGTATAATTGTAAAAACATTTATTTAAAAGTCTGCGTAAGAAACTATAATTTTAATAAAACAATTTTGTAATGAAATCAACATTGGATTTTCATTAAGTAAAATAGCTTTTTCTTTTTTTAACAGATAAATAAATAAGTGAACAGTTTTTTGATTAAAACAACTTTGAAGGGTCACCAACAAATTAATAATTTAAATATTTTTTGGACAGAGAAGCCCCGCCTGAAGAAAGTTTAGTGAAACGCACGGACAAAAGATGGCTGCCGTCTGCATACTGCAGAAGTGCCTTTTGTTTTGTCGTGAACACAAAAAGTGTTAAAACTAAATTAATTTTTTTTAAATAAAATATTTGTTTTATTATTTGATAATACAAGAAGTGGTTTATTTTTTTGTTTCGTAATAACATTAGAAGCGTTAAAAACAAAAGTATTTTTGTTATAAATATATGGTTTCGTTTTTTTGTGTCTTTAGTTTGGTTTCGTTACATAATCAACCGTATCCACTTCCAAATATACCTTCATACAGGTACTTATTTCGGCTTTGAGATAACTAGGTTTAAAGACCGAGAAAAATTATTGAATATTAAACAAGAAACTGCTATATCCTGCAAACATTTCAGAATACATGCACTTAAGGAACTCTAAATTAGGATAATGGAACTGCTATAAGTACAACTAACCCCCATCAAATAACCCCCCCCCACAAAGAGGATAAGTGAGGTCACAACTATAATCATACCCATATGGGTTACGTAAGTCACTTAATGTTCTACTTCATCGAGCAGTTATGCTATTACTAGCCGAAATAAGTACCTGTATGAAGGTATACTTGAACTAAATGAGTAATAGATCGTTTTGAGTGAAGCCCGTAATAATGTATGCATATGGATATTTTTGGGTGTGTGCATGTATGGATATATGATCTTTATAGACCCGGGTAGGAAAAATAATTTATTAATATAAAAAAAAAAAAAAAAAATAGAAGAAATAAATAGATGAAAGAAAGTAAGGAATGAAGGGTGAATGGAAGAGAAAGGAATAAGGGTATTAGTGTGAATAAGCAAAGATGAAGGTAAGTACTACAATATATAAGCTTATATACTAGGTTTATATAACCTAAATACTCTGATTTCTGTCATATGTTATTATATATTATTATTGTGTCGTGATACATCTTATGTATATCTGCCTTACCATCGAAAGAATCTATGTTAAATATGAGGATAACCCTATGAACTTCATGCTGAATTCAATATAAATTTTTACGTAGTGTCAATTTTTACGGTAAAAACCTACAACTTAAGAAAGTGTAACAAGCGGAAGGGGCCATGAAACATAACTAGAGATGTGGAATTTGATAGAAAAAGTGAATTTATACAGTAGGTGTATTCATGTCTGTTTCTACTTTAGATGTATCATTTGGTGGCACGGTACATGTATGCATGTATATATATATATATGTCTATATTTGTGTGACTTTGGATATATAGGTGTATTTTACGTATGCATGTATGTTTGTATGTTTATATATATATATATATATATGTATATCTGTATCTATGTATCGGTGTGTATGTTTGTATGTGGATGTGTCTCTGTGTCTATTGTATGTAGATGTATGTATACACACGTATATTTCTGAACTATTAGAATAGGCTGCCTCGTATAGAATTGTTGTAACAATATAGATTACAAAAATGTATGGATGTCCGAATGTTGTTTATATATATGTTATATATGTATGTATCTGTTGATATGTATATGTATGTCTGTTGTGTGTGTGTTTATATGTATGTATGTATATATATATATATATATGTATATGTATGTATTTATGTATGTATGTATGTGTGTGTTTGTGTATATATGTGTATATGTATGTATATATATATATATATATATATATATATATATATGTGTATATATATATGTATATATATGTACACCCGTCTGTAGTCGGGTAGCATAATATTGCATATACGAAGATGTTACCACGCTGCATAAGTAAAGAAAAATACTATTATTTGTCTCTGTATGTCTGTAATGTGTGTGTGTATATATGCGCGGGTGTAGATAAATGTTAGACATTTATAAGTGTATTGATACACGCATATAGGTACATGTGGGGTTTAGAAAACTTTCGGGTTTATATTTATTCACATTTTGTTGGTTTATTTGTTTTAATTTAATTTTACTTTATTCTTATTTATTTATTTTTTTATTTTTTATATTTTTTTATTTTTTATTTTTTTATTTATTTATTTTTTATTTTATTAATTTTTTTATTTTTTATTATATTTTTTATTTATTTTTATTTATTTATTTATTTATTTATGTATTTTATTTTTATTTTTATTTATTTATATTTTTTATTTACCTTAATGTAACTTTTACTTTATCCTCTATGTAGTTTCAGAATCATTGTCTAGTTTCAGTAAATAAAACAAAGAGTGTTCAGCATGGATTCGCTTTTGAATATATTGATTAATGTGTGTATGTGTGTGTTGGCAGTGTCTGTGTATGGATGTGTTATGTGTGTGTTGCGTGTATGTGTGGGTGGAGGTAGATTAAAAAGGTACCGGTCAGTACTTGGTTGACCATAGCTAAGGTTATTAACTTACAGACTCTAAGACAAGAAAACTAAACTCTCAAGTACCCTATGTCAT
Organism: Euprymna scolopes; assembly: GCF_053919585.1. Taxonomy (NCBI): domain Eukaryota; kingdom Metazoa; phylum Mollusca; class Cephalopoda; order Sepiida; family Sepiolidae; genus Euprymna; species Euprymna scolopes. The sequence goes on from NC_136497.1 coordinate 74,710,253, forward strand.
AAAAAGCCAAAAGTTAGGTTACATGGGGGAAGGGGAAAAGAAAAAAGATGTTTATCATCTTCAGAGACCTCACTCATCCTTTTACCGTTTTTTGTTTTTTTGACTCCCACCCAGGTTGTATTTTTAACTTGATAAACGAAGTAGAAAAATGTATTTGGTGGAAATGTCACTTTTGAAGGTAGTTCTTGGCCTGAAGACGTAATCCCCCAACGTGGGTGATTACAGAAACATGTATGCACATATGTAGCCATTAATGTTTGTATAAATAAAATTAATATACATGCTCTGTTCACTCATTGAGCACTATTTTGGTAGACACGTGTTGTTTCATTGGATGTACTTCTAGGAAACTAAACTCTACTGGCTATATATATATATATATATATATATATATATATATATATATATATATATTGGCATAAAATATGCTTATGCTTAAATATGATATTTTGACTAATGCAGATTTCGTATTTATTATTATATAAGCCTGTGTGCCCGGCGTTGCTCGGGTTGTTGGAGGTGTGTGTTTAGAAAAAAAATAGTGGTAGTAGGAAGGTAGGCCGGAAGCTGTATCGCTAAGGAGGAAAAAAACGTGTTGCTGCGCCCATCGCCAAACCGGAAGTGACGAATGTTTAAATTAAGGCTAGTCAATCGAAAAGAGGGGGATGACTTTCGAAAATATAGGCAAGAAAAGCGGTCCCTCCCTGTAGAAAAGTGCCCAGTTGAGAGTAAAGGAAGTAATGTTTTTACCAAAATTTTCAATATATTCAAAGGGTCTAGCTTCAAAACGATATTCCAAATTCCACGATGTTGACCATTTTAAAATGTATTCCTCAATTCAGTTGACACTTACAATTCTTGAAATTGAAATTAAAATTCAAGACGGCGTAATGAAAGAAAAATATAAGGTATTTGCAGCTTCGGATTTTTTAATCATGTCAAAACACATTTTATTTCTTTTTGATGGATTGATTTTTGCTATTTCTTCTGATGAGTTACGGGCAAAATAGATTCACTGATTAATATAATAATTAAGTGATTGATTTTGTGCTACGAAACAGATACTGTCAAGAATTGTAAGTGTCAACTGAATTTAAAGAATAAATTGTAAAATGGTTAACATCATGAAATTTGGAATATAGATTTTGTCATTCATTCATTATATATATATATATAGGGAGAGAGTGAGAGAGAGAGAGAGAGAGAGAGAGAGAAAGGGGAGAGGGGTAGAGATAGAGAGGAGGGGAGAGAAAGAAAGTATTTGCGTTTAGTTAAACTATGTTCAGTGTTAATATCCACTACTCCATTTTAAAAGCAATCAGTGAAACATAAAAATGTTTTTGTAATTTCCATTAATCGATCCAAAATGTGAATCTTGATAGTTATTTACTGCCAAAACCAATTCCGCAGACAATTGATAATAAACTAATTTATTTAAGATATATTGAACATAATTTCTTTCTGATTTTGATATGATCCCAAAATATTCAAAATTGATCGACATTTTTCAATTTCATTTTTTAATGTACACAAAGAATTAGTTATGACTGTCATGAAATAATGTGATTCGTTGTTCTATTGTTTACTGATTTCGTTTATCAATCATTTAATGAGAATTTATTGAAAAATAATGAATAGAAATCATCCAAAAATCCAAAGAATTTGCTGTTTAAGCATCAATAAATTTTAATTGTCTATTTTATGTATTTTTTATTCATGGTATCAATGATAAAATGATATATATTTATTGATTTTAAAACACCATTAAAACTAGAATTTACAGATCACCCCCCCCCTACACCAACGCACACAAACACGAGTGTACTTTTACGTTTCCGAAAATGTGTACATTATTATATGGATTTTACGTTAACCCAATTGTTGAAAAGAAAAAGAAAACTTTATAGCTAAATAATAATGATTTTTAAAAAATCAGATTTGGTCATTTGTCAGAATCGGAAACTTAAAAGAAAAAAATATTTGAGTCGCTCTTTCTGAGACCACACTGACAAAATGACACTTTGGCACAATGGACTCAAAATATAACCAACAAAAGTAAGTATACCCCTTAAGGAAAGTTGTCAATAATAACATGCACCATGTCAATTGTTAATATTTTTTTGTGGCAACCATCATTATCTAGAACTGTCTTTACTCTCCTGAGCTTCACAAATAGCCATTGGAATGCTTATCCACTCCTCCATGACAACATCATGGAGCTAGCAGATATTAGAGACTTGTGCACCTTCACCTTCCGCTTCAGGAGACCCCAAAAATTTTTTATTGGGTTCATGTCTGGATACATGCTAGGTCAGACCATCACTTTTACCTCCATCCTCTTCAGTTAAACAATGGTCGTCTTGGAGATGTGTTTGAGGTCATTGTCATGCAGAAACACTGCCCTACAACAAAGTTTCTGAAAAGAGCAGACTATGCTCTTTTGCAGTATTTCACAGTAGATGTTGGAGTTCATGTTTCTCTCAATGAAATGTAACTCTCCAACACCTGCAGCACTCATGTAGCCCCAGATTATGACGTTCCTACCACCCTGCTTGACTGCAGGCATGACATGCTTATCTTTGGATTTCTCAACTGGTCGCTGCCACACATGATGTTTGAAGCCATAGGAACGAAACAAATTAATCTCCATTTCATCAGGCCATAGGACATGGCTCCAATAATTCATGTGCTTTGTTGACATGTCTTTAGCAAACTGTGTGTGGACTTTTTTGTGTATCGTCTTCAGAAGAGGCCTCCTCCTGGAGTGACAGCCATGCACACCAATTTCATGTACAGTGCAGCGTTTGGTCTGAGCACTAACAGGTTGCCTCCGACCAGCACCACCACACCTCTTCAATCTCTGCAGCAATGCTAACATCTCTTTTATGCCGATCTTTCAAAGAAAGCATTTAGATGTGACTCTCAGCCCGTATGCTCAGATTCTCTGTATGATCTAACTAAGGTTTATGCTGAGTGGACCCTGCTCTTTTAAAATGCTGAATTATATTAGCTACTGTACTGCAGCTCAGTTTCAGGGTGTTAGCAATGTTTTTGTAGCCTTGGCCATTTTTGTAGCGCAACAATATATTTTTTAAGATCCTCAGAAAATTCTTTGCCATGCATCGGAAGTAAGTGTGTTCAAATTTGTAGTGCAGCTATCACACTCTCTAATACTAGTCACTGAAGGAACTTCCACTGACCAGTATTAGAGAGTGTAAGAGCTGCACTACAAATTTGAGCACACCTACTTCATATGGACAAATGAGCCTAGTAACACTAATCAGTCATATGACCTTCTGTGAGGGAAAATGACAAACAGTAACGAATGTGGACATGTAGGAGTGTAGTGTCTTAGGAGTGTACTCATTTTATTGGCTGGGGTTTAGCTTTTAATGGTTATATTTGGAGTTATTTTGAGGGGAAAATAAATTTATGCTGTTATATAAAAGCTGCACAAAGACTACTTTTACTTGTGTGAAAGTATCATTTGGTCAGTGTTGTCTCATAAAGAATATCTGCAGAAACGTGAGGGATGTACTCAATTTATAATACATTATATATATATATATATATATATATATATATATATATATATATTATTATTATTATTATTATTATTATTACCGTTTTATCTGTTTAGTTACACATGTTTCCGCTACCGACCCAGTAACTTCATCAGACTTGGACAGAAGTGGTTATTTTAAAAGACGATATTAGAAGAAAACGATTAAAAAAAAAAGAGGAGGGGGAGTCTCAATTTAGATCCGACGACATTTAATATTTAAGATTTAATAACTAAAGAAGAGGAAGAAAAAAGTAAAAAGGGAAAAAAAAAGGTTGAAGTTGAATTAAAGAAAACTTTAACCGGACACGACAAGGATTACCAGTATATGTAGAGAAAGAGATAGAGAGAGATAGATGGGGAGAGGGGAGAAGGGTAAGTGAAGAGGGGAAGAGGAGTAGTTAACAGTTTAATAAGAGAAAGGGAGGTACATATGAAACAAATGGGTAGTTATCACGATTTAGTCGTCCGATTGTCTTGACATCGTATGAGGTTTGACACGCGTTAAGGATTTATTCGGATAGGTGTGGGGGTAACTAAGATGCATCTACTAAATGTAAGCAAAAGTTACGTCCAATTTAGGTGAATTACTTAATTCAATGCATTTGCCGTAAATCTCTATAAGAGAAAATTAAGTTAAATATTACTGGGCATGGTTTGATCGAAATTCAGTTCATGTATATAGGTGATAGTAGTAGTAGTATTAAGAAACAACATTAAGTATAATAATAAAGATTATAATAGTAACAGAGAGCGATAATAATAATAATAATAATAATAATAATAATAATAATAATAATAATAATAATAATAATAATAATAATAATAATAGTAAAAATGAAAATAAGGGAAGATGTGGTAAATAAATATATATACATATATACATACATATATATATATATACACACATACATACATATATACATACATATTCCTATTAAATACACATACACACATACACACATACATATACAAACACATGTATATATAGAAATAGAGGTGGGATAAAAATAAATAGATACAATTAAATATACGTATAATTAACTAGGCGGGTATAATGCTAAATCTAACACAGGTACATACATTGTACACAGAAGCAAAAGAAAATTCATATAAACACACATACACACACATACACATATATATCCACATCCACACAAATATATACATATATATATATACATATACATATATATATACACATACATACACATACATACACATATACATATATATATAAATATAAACACACAAGCATATACACATACATACACATAGACATACATATATAAACATATAAATACACATGCAAATGTATAGATACATACATACAGATCTATATATAAAAAAGGGGGGTAAGATAAAAGTGAGATATACAAGTGAGTATAATTAATTAGGTGACTTTTGTACCAAGTATTTCACATATATAAATGTGTACACAAGTATACATAAGCACGCGTACATATATCTGCATAGACATATACGCAAGTATACATAAATAGACGCATACACATATACATACATAAATACATACACATGCATACAAACACATATATACAAGTGCATATACACACATATATACACACCCATATATGGACACATATACGCACATATGCATGACCCATGCATACATACACTTATACATATACAAATAAATATAAATAAATACAAACATACATATAAATATAAATAAATATATACACATATATATACCAATACCCACACATTATATAAACATATACGGAACATACAGGAGCATATAGACGTGCGAACACATGCATACATATAGATTTGGGGACCATGTAAATAACCTGAAATTAGTAAATAAGAGAAAAATGAGTAAGATGTATTAATAATGATGGTGTTCTGGGTATATATATATATGAATACATAAATAAGTAGGTGAATTGGTAATATAATTAATTTATGGGTATTTAGAAGTATTTTAAACTATATTCCTATCAATTAGGGAGGAAGTATGGGTTCTAGATGCTTAATTGGTTAATAGTTGACAGGATGGTGGTCCCGGGAATGTATAATTATAGAGTTTGAGGAGAGGTCCAGGGTAATTTTATGTTGGTTGAATATTTCACTTACGGCCCTAGCTTGGTGTATTTTAACTATATTATAAAATAAAGTACTTTATAGACTATTCCATTCCCTTACTAATATAGAGATAGCTGTATAAAGTATATATATATATATATATATATATATATATATATATATATATATATATATATAGATGTAATATTCTTCAACAAGTTGGGGAAATTGTATTGAGAATAAGTGTATAAATTAAAGTCAGAATGGCAATGAACGTAATTACTAGGTAGTTGTATGGTAAAATGTTAAGTGGGGTTTAAATTGATAATATTCGGAAGCCTGGGTTGTTTTGTTTGATTTAGGGGGAGTGGGCTGAAAGTGTAGAGTATGGTCTGGTACAGAGAAAGTGGGGTAAGGGTGTTTAATTTTGTAGATGTTACACTAATTAGTTTTATGTGGTAGATGGTAAAAACCTTGTCTGTGGAGCGTTTCATAAAGGTGCGAAATTGTTAAGGAGGTGGGATTTGTAATGACGACAGTTTATGGTGGTTCCTGTTTCCTATTAAGTAATTTATCTCTGTCTTTAAAATTAGAGACAAAAAGTTTTTCGTTTAGGCAAAGGAGGCATGGAGAATTTAAAGATTTACATATGCTAGATTTTTTTAGGATTTCCATAGTAATTGTTAATGTACGGTTATTTTTGATTAGATGTAGATAATGGGAAGTTACTGAGGTTTTGTTAGGTTGATTTGGGTTTGTAAAGGAGCATTTATGTACTCTAAATCTTTCTTTAAAAGAGGTGTCGGCTAGGCCAATATAGTATTTTTTTGTCGTTTGGGTTTTCTGTGGAGGCAATTGTAGCTTTATACACTACTTCTTTTTGTAGACATTGTTGGTTAAGTGGGCATTCTGATTTGTTGGTGCAATTACAATTAGTATTGTTGGTGTTGCTTGTATTCTTATCCATGTTAAGTATTTTCCTATTATGTTACTTGATTATTTTTTTCCAGGTTATCAGTACAGCTGCAGCTAAGTTTAATTGTGTTTCTATTAAAGATTTTGTGTGGTGTGTGGTTAGGTGGGAAGTGGGTGTTTATAAGTTGGATTATTCTTTTCCTAGTTTCGTTTTAACAATTATGCTGAAGGGGGGGGAGGGTTTAAACTAGATTACTTTTCTGGGTCTATTTTTCTTTTTTAAAGTATTTGAGGAGTTCGGTTGAGTGTAATTAATGGTGAGATTTGGGTATCCACTTTTCCTAAGGGCATTTTCATAGAATAGATTATGTTTGTTGAATATTTCAGGTTTAGAATTGGTACTGAGTCTTTTTTCGACTGAACTGGGGATATGTTTAATGATATGTTTTGGGTGGTTTGATAGTCGGTGTATATATAGTGAATAGGTATTATCTTTGGCGTATGGTTCATATGAGTGCAAGCAATCTTCCAAGTGTATCCATAGTCTGTCAAGACTGAAGGAAGCCATTTTTTTTCATATATATATATATATATATATATATATATATATATATATATATATATATATATATATATATAGTCTTGGAAGCTTTCTTAACCTTGAAAATAGTATAAATTTTTGTAATTTAATTTTTAGTCTTTCATTGGAAAATTATTTTGCTATTTAATTTTACAATAGTCTAACGTTCTCAGGGTTTACTATGAAACACTGTTTCACGGATTTAAAAACAAAAGAGTATATTAAATCATGACTCTCTCAGCAGTGTGCGGCAAACACGACCTCCCTTGAACAAAAGAGCAAATGTTCCGGATATTGGGTCCAGTTTTTTTGCTCCAGATTAATTAGGCTAACCTATTCATGCTATCAACATATATATATATATATATATATATATATATATATATATATATATATATATATATATATATATTAAAAAATTCGTCTGCTTACTAATTTCATTGCCGCCCTGTATCGTCCAATATTAAAAGCCACTGCTGCTATTCAAAACGTACAGAAGGTTAACAATAGTTTTTTTTGTTTTAACTTATTTTAACGTGTTTTTTTTTACAAATAAATGTAATTAAACCCCGTTTAGTTAAAAAGAAAGGTGATTTAAATATAAATATACAATATATAACTATAATCGTTTTTATAACCATATTTACTGCTTTTAATAGTGCTTCCTTGGATTGTGACGATTTATTTATTTTTTTCAGGCCTTACTTAAACAATATTTTCTCTTCAAGTAGTGGGGAGGGGTAGAAACTTGGTTTAAGTAGTGCTCTTAGTAGGGACTTCTTGATTTTTATTGATGCTTGGAGTAGAACTCTGTAGGCTTCTTGATTTTTATTTTTTTCACTCATCACTTAATAAAATGTTTTCTTAAGACAATAAAAGACAATATAATCTCAAAATCACTTTTTATTTTGGACATTTTTCATCTTATCCTTTAGGGCCAACAGGTAGACTAGTACTATTGTATGTGAAACTGAACCCCCTTCCAAATCTTTAAATATTGATTTTTTAAAAATTGATTTTAAGGGACAATGGGTAGACTAGTATAATATAATAATAAATATGAAATCTGCATTGGTCAAAATATCATATTTAAACATATTTTAGGACCGGGTAATGCCTAGTGGCGTGTGTGTATATATATATATATATATATATATATATATATATATATATATATATATATATATATATATATATATATATATATATTTGTGTGTATGTGTGTGTGTGTGTGTGTGTGTTGGAAGTTTGAAATCATTCAAAAACAATCGGGCAGATGAAGCATTTTTTTTAACGTTGTGGACAATCACCTATGTTAAATATTATGCGTACGTCTAGATCATTCAAGTATTTGCGTTCATCAAGAGATTATTGCTAAGTTAGATAGCATAAAAGCCATCATGCTTCGATGGGAGCTATACCTAGAAAACGTCAAATTAGATAGGAAAAAAGTGAAAAGTTAGAAGTCTCACTTGTGAAGTCAACATTATTATCAGACACAAACAAAATGAATTAATAACCAACTGTAGACGAAAAATAAGTGAATAAATCACAAGTGTGTAGCCTCAATCGCCCTTCTCCCTGCCGCCAACAATAGAAATAGTATAAATATAAACAAATCTTCTTCCAGATTAATTGCCTTCGTTTTATTTGCCTGGACACAACTTTGATTTCAGAAAGAAAACCCCTCAGTTTAGGAAGACCGTTGTAGGCAAACGTTTAAATATACAAGGTATGATTGCATTTCATGCAGAGTTACTGTAGTGCTTATAACAATAAAAATTTTAGAAAACGCTATGCTGTATAATGAGATAAATTAATATATCTTTCATTATCATCCAGTGCAGCCGCAGCCGAGATTGAGTTCATTACACGAGTTTTGTAGTGTAATTCAAATCTTGTCGGTAGCTGAATGCTTGATGCTTCGTCAGGGCTATCAAGGATATTTTTTTTATTGTGATGCTATCACCTGATGGGGTGCCTACCACAGCTTAAAAGAGTCCCATCTACCCTCGAGAGAAGGATAGATTGCACCAGTTTTCCAACCTGGTATTTTACTTCGCGGTACATACAATGCCTTGACTTCCCAAATAGTCACCCATATGGTACTAACCAGACTCAACGTTGCTTAACTTCGGTGATCTGGCGAGAGTCGGTGTGTCAATATGATTGTGCCGTATACATATGCATATATCTTAGTATATAATTACTAAACATAGTGCAAAAAATATTTTTTACTATGTAATTATCGTCTATCAAGACCAAAAGGCCACTCAATGATAAGGACCAATGGTGGAACTTGGGTAGAGTTTGAGTATTTCAGAGGACGGCTTTAGAACAATTTATTTGTATTAGAATTGAAAACGGCCATGTTATTATCAGCTGGGAAGCAGCCCCGCAATATTGTGTACCATAGACGGACAGTTTTAGGAACGAAACTTTACTCATGGAATTTTCATTTTGTTTTGGCCGTTATAGAGATTAATTAGGGGAAATTATTGATAGTTGCTGTAGCTAGATACTATTTGTTGCGTTGATTGAAGCTCATGTGAGCACCTGCCATGAAAATATCAATAGATCAGAGATAGACTCGCAACGTGAGAAAGAGGCAGTAGGGAGGTGAAAAAGGCCATGCCGACTAGATTTTGAAGATGGTTTCGTACGTTGTCAAGGCATGAAAAGAAGCTCCTCTCCAGATCTGGCAGCAGGACTCCATCAACCACCATCCTTACTCTCATCACATTCAACACAACTATGAATCAATAATAGCCACCATGTTTAGAATCGCTGTGGGCATTTTCTTAAGCATTACAAAAAATATGGATTAAAACTAGGCCTGCATCCTGCTCACTACCAGCCATACTAGGCACCCAAACATCTCAAAAGACGAAGACGAGTTTGGGTTTTTTTTTCGAATTAACAAATAAAAGATTTCCTTCTTCAATTATTTTCAAGATGATATCAGTAGAATTCTCAAATTGCTTAATGGTTTTTACTTATCAAGATAAAAGAGAATTCTGTATTTGAACGTTTTAATATCTACAAGTACAGTGATACAAATATAAATGTATATGAATCCACACATATACATACACACACACACACACACACACACACACACACACACACACATATATATATATGTGTGTGTGTGTGTTTATTTATTCATGTTTAAACGTATTTAATTGTACCCATCATCACCATCGTCATGATCATTGAGAAATTCTGCCGTTTTAAATTCTCTTTCTATTTGAACTTTGCACAAAACATTGCACCGCAACTCATGACTCCTTGCTCTACATATCGTATGTGTTGGATTATTTAAATTTATTCCTGTTTTAAAGAGAAGTAAAACTCCTATTCTAAACCCAGGTAAGTTGAGCTCATCAGCCCTGAAAGGTAGTCTAATCTAAAGGAAACAACCCTAAAAGAAAATTCAGAATATAACCCGTCAGCTAGTTACTTTGACGAAACTCTGACAAATTTTTAGCAAATCCTGCGCATGGAACAATCTCCAGTCGTCCTGACTGTCTTGCCATTAGATCCAGATGGTTTTCCAAACGAGTTCGGACTATTTTGCGCTTCACTTAAAACTAATTCATTCACAAGTTGTGTTATTGCAGAAGTTGCAGGTCAACTACAGAATAAATCGTGTGGCAACGGGTAAGTGGTGACATAACAGGTGTGTCTCAGGCTATATGATCATTTTCCTTCTGACCGAAGCAGCGGAGGAACCCGGCAGACCCTTAAGTGATTGAGCAGTCCTCCTTATGAATGCACTGCTCACCTCCATCGTATGAGGAACGGGCTAGAAAAGGAACTCCGAAAATTGCTTGCTTCATTGCACCTGGGCAATTTTACCACAAATAACAGGGATTCTGAATTCAGTTGTAGAAAAACAAAACAACAAACCATTACTTCATTCATCACAGATATATCGAACAAAGTACTCTTCTTGACAACCCAAAAGCAAGCAAACCGCCAAAGTAACCAGGTAGCTAAGTCACAACAATGTGGACATAGCAGCCCTGTCCGAAACTCGCAGAGCTTAGGAAGGTCAACTCACCAAGTCAAAAAGTAGCTATACCTTCTTCTGAACTGGACATAGTGTTGAAGAATGTAGAGAGGCAGGAGTTGGATTTGCAATTAAAACCAAACACATCAGAAACCTGTCTTCCTTACCTAAAGGATATTACCAATAAGGCCAGGCTCGATGATAAAAATTTTAAAAGAGTGGTATAATCCAAAGAAAATGAAAAAGTTGGATAGTCAGATGCATAGATGCATATGAGATAGTGCAAAAGAAATCAAATTCCAAATGAAATCTAATGCAGTAGGAATAATTCAGTGAAAAAAAAAACTAAGCAAAAAACTGATATTGGTCACTGACAAGTAAAAATAAAAGTTATATATATATATATATATATATATATATATACAGTGCCGCCAAAAAGAAAGTCCGCACTTGTAATTTAAAAAATAAAATGCAAATTTAAGCTAAATTTAATGTAACTGTTTAAACAACCTATACCTCATTCATGTTCACGTCAATTTTAAAAAATAACTTTAAATTGAGGACGCAAAAAGAAAGTCTGCAGTAACAAAAAAAAAAACAGGTCAAATTATCGCCCCTAAATCAGTTTAAAATATCTAGCAATAGGCAGCAAAGCATCGCCAATCGTAATTGTTGTTGTTCCAGGTTATACAACGTAACATTTAGTCCATATGCCACGCCTTTCTTTTAGAGATTGTCAGGAGATCATTAATCTCCACCTTTCTGGTTTTATCCAATCCAGAAATCAACTGCAGATTAAAATGTGATGAGAAAACAATACAAAAGACTGCGCAAAAGCACCAAAACACAGACAGTATTTGTGATTCCCCTGAATCTGGTCATGCTAGCGTTACTTCTAACAAGGAAGACAATGCTATCAAGATCCCCAGCCTAAGAAACAGATTTGTAACGGCTCCCCAAAATCCAACAACAGTGCAATCTTGTTAAAATGTGCTCTCTTGCTACTGTTAAGAACAGATTAAAGAAATTTAATTTGCGAGGATATGTTGAAAGACGCAAGCCAATGATTTCTGTAAAGAACAGAAAGCGCCGTCTGAACCTCGTCAGATACAATGAAGATCATGACTCTTCATATTATTCAAAAGTGCTTTTTGCAATGAAAGCAAGTTCAATAGGCTAGGCAGTGATGATAGGTAGTACTTTCGTCGAAGGAAGACAAAGAATTTAATCCTAGGTGCTCAGTGTCAATGCTGCAACGTGGTGGAGGTGCAGTTTTTGTGTGTGTGTGTGGGGGGGCATTATTAGTACCAATCATACAGGGCCTATAGTTCGCTTGCAATATCAAATTAATTTGACCAAGTACATTGATATTTTTACTGAGCATTTTCTACCGTACTTTGGTCAGAATTTCGATGATAATCCCATCTTCATGCAGGATAATGCTCCAATTCACATAGAGGTTCCTGGAAGAGCATGATATTCTTTGTTTGGATTGGCCTGCACAATCTGCAGACCTCAATCATAGCAAAAACGTATGGCATTACATCAGCAACAGGGAAGACAATGCTATCAAGATCTGCAGCATCAAAAACAGATTTGAAACGCCTCTCCAAGTCCAACAACAGTGTAATCTTGTTAAAAAGTGTTCTATTTATACAGTCAAGAACAGATGAAAGGAGTTTAATTTTCGATGCTGTGTTGCAAAAAGCAAACCAATGATTTACATAAAGACAAGAAAGCGCCGTCTGGACTTAGTCAAATGCAATGAAGGTGATGACTCTTCATGTGGGTCCAAAAATGATTTTTAGCGACGAAAGCAAGTTCAGTAGGCTAGGCAGTAATGGTAGATTATGCGTCCGTCAAAGGAAGAAAGAAAAATTTAATTCTAGGTGCACAGTTTCAAAGCTGCAAAGTGGTGGAGGTTCAGTTTTGATGTGGGGGGGGGGTTATTAGTGCCAGTGGTCCAGGACCTATAGTTCGCTTGCAAGGTAGAATAAATTCGAGCAAGTACATTAATATGTTGACTAAGCATTTTCTACCCTACTTGGACGGAATTTGGATGATAATTCCATCTTCATGCAGGATACTGTTCCCATTTACACAACTAGCAATCAAAAGGAAGAAGCATGATATTCCGTGTTTGGATTGGCCTGCACAATCTCCAGACCTCAATCCTATCGAAAATGTATGGCATTACATCAAGCAACAGCTACGCAACGATAAAATTTCAAATTTGGAAGAACTTTGGACAAAAATTAAAGAAAAGTGAGATGCCCTTTCCATGGAGTATTGCTGCAGGCTAATTCAAAGAATGCCCAAAAGATTGCAGGCTGTCAAATTGCAAAAGGGCTATGCTACTAAATATTAACTGGTTTATTGTGTTCCTGTTGTATTTGTGTTGCATTAATGTCCTAAATTTATATTTAAATAAAAATTTTCCATTGTGCGGACTTTCTTTTTGCCTCCTCAATTTGCAGTTATTCTTTAAATTAACGTGAACACTAGAATATTTCAATTAAAAGTCAAATATGAACAGGTAAAATCATAGCAGAATAAAAGACCAATCAAATGCCGTATAGTTTGTATAAACAGTTACATTACATTTAGCTAAAATTTGCAGTTTTTGAAAAAATTACAAGTGCGGGCTTTCTTTTTGTCGCCTGTGTATATATATATATATATATATATATATATATATATATATATATATATATATATATATATAGACACAGGATGACTTCCAATCTGTAGCGGAATGGGGACAAAAATGGATGATCACATTCAATGCTGCCAAGACTAAGCTTGTTTCCTTCAATAATTACAAGAAACCTTCTCTACCACCAATAGCAATGGCCAAGAACACATTACCCGAAAGTACTTGCTTTAATCTCCTCGGCCTAACGTTTACAGGGAACATGAACTAGAATAGATACATTGAGAGCATGATCAAGGCTGCTGTGAAGAAGGTGGGCTCTCTCTAACATGCTAGAAAACTTCTTACACCTGAAAGTATCCTCGCCCATATATTCACCGAGGTATGGAGTACTGTTGTCACATTTGGGCTGGTGTATCTGCTACTTGCCTCTCACTATTGGACAGGGTTCAAAAGAGAGTTGCCAATCTGATAGGTCCTGAACTGTCATCTAGGCTTCAGTGTCTGTCCCATCGACGAAATGTTGCATCCCTCTGCCTGTTCTACAAGTACTTTAATGGTGGATGCTCTGGCGAACTACAAGCACTTGTACCTCCTCGACATGAATACCCCCGACAAACCCGACAAATCCCACCCCTTTACAGTAGAGATCCCTAGGTGTAAGAAAGCCTTCTACTCCAATAGTTTCTTTCTCAGAACTGCTGGACTTTGGAACTCCCTTACAAGATTCTGCTTTCCCAACTGTACTGACATGCAGAAGTTCAAGTATAATGTTAACAGACATCTTGGTACTCATCTCCCTTCATAATACCCCTGCAACTTATGTCCTCGATAGTAGCCCCTACTTCAAAGTGGCACTGTGTCTAGTTTAGGTTGAAAATTGAACAATAAAAAAAGCTCTCACACTTTCTCTTACCAGTCACTGAAATTTCCCACATGGAACTATATGGCAAATACCTCTCTGAGGATCTTCAAAAACGTATTATTGCGCTACATAAACATGGGCAAGG
>NC_136497.1:74730033-74805033 GCF_053919585.1 Euprymna scolopes
ATATATATATAAAAATAATATATATATATTATTTTTAAAAACAGTAAGCTACAGAAACGCTTGTTTCGGAGCCCTACTCCTCTTCAGCATAGCTTGACTGTTGTTGGGATTCGAACCCCAGACCTTATGTATTTCACTCAAGCGCCCTAACCCATTACGCTATGATGCCATAGACAACTCGATGTTTAGTTTTTTTTAATCATTTATCTGTTTACGTAGTTTTTGGTGTTGATTTTTTTAAACGATATTAAGGTTAACGTCTCCGCCTCGGAGATCCGGTGCTTTTCTTAGAAAGTCGCCCATTTTTTATTTGGACGTATTTTTTATTTATTTATTAAAAACAGTAATCTACGGAATCTCTCTCTCTCTCTATATATATAATGTTAAAAGTCCACGTATGCTTCTAAGATAATGATTTAAAGATTATGAGGGGGTTTTGAAGCATGAAAACGATGTTACTTTTTGTATTTAATATTTTTATTGTTTTTTTATACTTCAAGCGGATCTCCGCTCTTGGTCACAAAAAAAGTATCGATACTTTTTTGTGACCAATTAAGTTATTATGTTAGATCCATGTCCAAGGGACCTATATCTCAAATTTCAAGTGTTTAGACCCAAAATTGGCGGAGTAGTTTGGTAGAGTTCTCAAAGGTCAAATCGTTGAACTTTGACCTCTTAACAGCCAAATTTCTGGCCGAAAACCGATCGCAAAGATTTTCCCAAATCTCAGTACTCTATAAATCAAATTTCGAGTCCATAGACTAAAAATTGACAGAGTTATTGCATAGAGAAATGACAGACAGACAGACAGACACACAGACACACAAGAACGTTCACTTTTATAGATATATAGATAGATAGATGGATATATATATATATGTGTGTGTGTGTGTGTGTGTGTGTGGGCGCGCGCGTGTGTGTTTATTTATTTTAACCTTGGGGTTTTTTTTTGCATAAATCATTACAGGTTGTTTCAATAATATTGTTCTACCGATTTCATCAGATAATTTAAGTCAAAGTCAGGTTTTGACTTAAGTAATATGATGAAATCCGATCGATTGAAACAACCTGTAATTATTTAAGCAAAAAAAAAAAAAAACACCAAAAAAACCGAGGTTAAAATAAACACAGACACATGTATATATATGACATAAGCAAAACACCGCAATGTTGAAATAATTTTTTAAAAAAAAGTATATTTAGCTCTACTTGAGCACTTTTCCCCCTGTTTTTTGCCAAATACACCTCCTTATATATATATATATATATATATACATATATATATATATATATATATATATATATATATATAGTAATTTATAAAATATATATGGCAATTAAGCTACACTGAATATTCCGCATTTCATCCACTCTAGGACTCTTCAGGCTTATGCGCATAAGCCTGAAGAGTACTAGAGTGGATGAAACGCTGAATATTCAGTGTAGCATAATCGCCATATATATTTTATAACTTACTAACTAGCTCTATCTACGTATTGAGCACTTTTGAAGTAAATACTTAAAGTTTATGCATAAATCTATACTTTCGTATATTAATTTTATGTGAGTAAATTAAGTAGTTATATATATATATTTTATATAGATATATATTATTTTATAAGATATGTATATATATATCTTAGTCTCTTATTTATTGGTCTGTTCATTACACTTTTAAATATCATATATATATATATATATATATATATATATATATATATATATATATATATATATATATATATATACTAGCAGTTCAGCCCGGGTTAGTTAGGGCTTTACGTACTGTTCATAACTTTATGTACACGTGTACATACTAAAAAGTTTGCATATGTACGGTAATGCCTTTCTATATAAGAAGCTTGCTTAACTACCAAAGAGAAACGTTGGTAGAGACCGCAAAGTTAAATTCTTTCAACTTTGACTTCTTGGCAGCCAAATTTTCGCCCCATAACTAGTTAAAAAGCTTGCCGTATGTTTGAATACCCTTTATGTCAAATTTCAAATGTTTAGATAAAAAATTGGCTAAGTAGTTTGCTAGAGACCGCAAAGGTTAAATCTTTTAAACTTTAAACCTTTAGCAGCCAAATTTTCGACCAAAAACCCGATTAAAAAGTTTGCACTATGTCTGAATACACCTTAGGAAAAATTAGTTTGGTAGAGAATACACCTTATGAAAAATTAGTTTGGTAGAGACCACAGGGGGCAAATTTTTTTTTTTTTTTTTTAACTTTGCCCCCAATTTTGACCCTTAAACATTTATTGTTTTGAGCTCAGATCAAATTAAAAAGTTTGACTCATGTCCAAGTAACCTACATTTGAAATTTCAAGTGTTTAGACCAAAATTGTCTGAGGTAGAGTGTTCAAAAGTCAAATCGTTGAACTTTGACCCCTTGACAGCCCAATTTTTGATCGAAAATCGATTAAATAGATGTTGCCAAATCTTAATAACCCTTATATCAAGTCTTAAGTCTGTAGACCGAAAATTGACAGAGTAGCTTGTTGGGGAAATGTGCACACACACACGCGCGCACAATTTCACTTTTATAGATATACTAGCAGTTCAGCCCGGCTCTCCTCGAGCCCTATGTACTCTTTATAACTTGTGCTATGTGTGAATACTCTTTATGTAAAATTTCAAATGCTTAGACAAGAAATTGTCTGAGTAATTTGGTAGAGACCGCAGAGGTAATTCTTTTTTTAACTTTGACTCTAATTTTGACCCCTTCACATTTCTTGTTTTGGTCTCAAATCAAAAGAAAAAGTGTGACACATGTTTCAGTTATCTACATCTAAAATTTCAAGTGTTTAGACCCAAAATTGGCGGAGGAGTTTGGTAGAATATGCAAGAGTGGACTCTTTCTCTTTTTAGCAGCGAAAATCCCCCCCCCCAAACTGATTAAAATGCTTGCAGCATGTCTGACTACTGGTTATATAAAATTTCAAATTTTTGGATCAAAAATAGGCTGAATAGTTTGCTAGAGACCGCAAAGGTCAAATCTTTTGAATTTTGAACCCTTAACAGCTCAAATTTTCGACTCAAACCGATTTTAATCTTGCTCTATCTCTGAATACCCATCATGTAAAATTTCAAATGTTTAGACCATAAATTGGATGAGTAATTTGGTAGAGACTGCACGGATCAATTTTTTTTAACTTTGACCTCAATTTTAACTCCTCAATATTTATTTTTTTGGTCTCAAATCAAATTAAAAAGTTTGATCCATGTCCACGTAACCTACATTTTAAATTTTATGTGTTTACACCCAAAATTGGTGGAGGAGTTTGGTAGATTTTTCAAAAGTCAAATCGTTGAACTTTGACCCTTTGACAGTCAGATTTCTGGTCGAAAACCAATTAAAAAATGTTGCCATATCTGAATACCTCTTATGTCAAATCTCGAGTCTGTAGTCCAAAAATTGACAAAGTAATTTGGTAGAGAAATGTACGCACAAAGACAATTTCACTTTCATAGATATATATAGATATACAAGCCATCTGATATTCACAATTAGTGCTGTATTGTCTGATTGTTCATGTATATGATATATTAACAAGACTCATCACAACAAAAGTATTTTCTGGGGGAGGATTTGGGTAGATTTGGACCTTTCAAATTATTCCCGGCCGACAGCATAAGGAATTGTTTTTGATAAGGGGATAGATTTTATGAAACTAATCAGCTCTCTGATTACAACCAGATCCCGGATCAGGACCGCATGCGAACTGATTAAATGAAATCAGTCGGGATTAAACCAGAGGTCAGTAGATTTTAAATCCCAAATGTTCAATCTTGACTACAACTAGCTAAAAATATTTCACACTTTAAGTAAATGGTCATTCTTGTGGGTTGTGCTATATGGGGGATGGTTGATACGGCATCAATTAATTCTGAATTAAGAATGTCAGATTTCTGAAAACTCTGAAATATTCATTTTATTGTAAATCACGGTAGTTTGTGCTAAACCCTAAATTAATGACCAGATTTAATAAAAAAAATAGCATATATATATATATATATATATATATATATATATATATATATATATATATATATATATATATACGAGGGGCGTGCAATAAGTAATGCCCCTGACCCACTTCCAGTTCTCTGATCTTGCTGAAATTTTGCATGTGCAATGATTTATATCTCTACGGGTTATGTGGCAAATTACAGCCCTGAACTAATTGTGGTTTCTTTTTTACAGGTGTTTGAACTGAGTCAGGTGTGAAATGGAGCCTGTTAAATGTCGAGCAGTGATGCGGTTTTTGTATTTGAAAGGACGCACACCACAGGAGACTTTTGATGAAATGAAAGAAACTTATGGTGATAATGCCCCATCATATGACCTTGTAAAACGCTGGCATCGTTAATTCAAACATGGCCGGAAGTCTGTGGAAATAGCTCCCAGGCCTGGTCGCCCCCTTCTGCCATTGATGAGGCATCTGTCCGTCAAGTTGAGGCTGCCATTTTGGAAGATCGGCGCATTACTATTCGCCAAAGAGCCCAAAATGTCAAGATTAGTACAGGGACTGTGGAAACTATCATTCATGACCATTTGCATATGCATAAGGTGTCTATCAGATGAATTCCCAGGTTGCTCATACCATTCCAGAAGTGAAAACACGTCGAGTGCTCGAGGATGAATTTGGAGATGTGCCAAGAAGATGAGCCAAAGTTTTTCAAAAGACCTGATTACACAGGATGAAACCTGGATCCATCACTATGATCCAGAGACCAAAGCCCAGTCAATGCAGTGGAAGCACTTGGACTCACCACCTCCAAAGAAGGCAAGGATGCAGCCCTCCACTGGCAAGGTTATGCTCACAGTCTTCTGGGACCAGGACGGAGTAGTGATGACAGATTTCCTGGCGAAGGGTACCACAATTACAGGAGCCTATTATACTTCACTTTTGAGGAAATTAAGAGAAGCTATCAAAATCAAGAGGTGGGGCAAGATCAGCAAAGGTACCCTCCTCCTGCAGGACAACGCTCCAGTCCACAACTCACATGTCACCAGATCAGAAGCACGGGTGTGTGGTTATAAAATCCTTCCCCATCCTCCCTACTCTCCTGACCTTGCACCTTCTGAGTTTCACCTCTTTCCAGCCATGAAGTTGTTTTTGAAAGGAAAGCGTTTCCCAGATGATGCAGCTTTGATTTCTGAAGTCACGTCATGGTTGGAGGACCAACCTGGGGTGTTCTACAAAAACGGTCTCCAGAGCTCCATCAAACGAAGGGAGAAATGCATAACTCTGTGTGGTTTATATGTAGAGAAAGACTAATAACTGTGCCAAGTTTCGTTGCTCTACTGCTATGGGAAGTGAGTCAGGGGCATTACTTATTGCACGCCCCTCGTATATATATATATATATATATATATATATATATATATATATATATATATATATATATATATATATAATTTTAGGAGCCTTAAACCTATTTTCATTTCTAGTTGTAATATCACTATTTATTTCTAATTATTACCATATATTAATGTATATCTTTTTCTATATTTATTACTTGTATATATCTATGTTTTTTACTTATTGCTTGTATATATTATTTATTGTTTATAATTACTGGTTCCCATATAGTATTAAATTCGACACTGGGTCTACTTAGCATGTGGTTATTCCCTAGCATATGTGCTGCTTCTTTCAGTCGTCTTACTCTCCATCGTTCCTCTCTGTCTATAATTTTTACTTCGTTCCATAATGGTAGATGGTTTCCCTTTTCTTTGCAGATATGGTTAGCTACACCAGATATACATTAACATATGGTAATAATTAGTAATAAAATAATGATATTTAAAACTAGAAATAAAATAGGTTTAAGGCTCCTAGAATTCGTACTAGAATTGTCCGCAAGGAACGGTGGCGCAATGGTTAGAGTACTGGGAAAAATCAATTGTAAAAGTGATATTCTCCTGAAGGTTGAAGGTTCAATCCTCAGCGTGGGCGACTGAAATATACACTTGCGAATTACTTAGGACCTCTATCCAGTCATGGATGACGGAACAAGAGCACACTACCCCTGTGAAGTAAATAAAGGGTTCCGCTCGAAATTACATCCAAATTCCCGAGTTCGACAAGATACACATGAAGAAGGTCGGAGGTTTCATCGACTGAAACGTTGTGAAATCACACTCAAGATGAGAACAGTAGTCCGATAAATAATAATACAAATAACCAATCCTCATCTCAAAAATTCAGAAGCGTCAGGAAAATTGTTGTTTTGTTTTTAACTTTGCGGAACATTATTGAGTTTTGCAAAGGAAAAGAAATAACATCAATGTTTGGTGCATTGTAGGAAGCCTGATCTATCAGAGTCTCGTCTAGTAGCAGCAGATGTCTAAATCATTTTTTCAGAATAAAAATAGCCATATAATAATAAAATATATCGTAATTATTACAATAATATATAGCAATAAAGTTTATAAGTCCAAGGCACAAAACATTCAGTATTTAGAGAAAACTGGTTAGCTACCACGTGTCTTGCATTTCTCCATTCTGCCCTTTCCCCAAATTTATTTTATTAACCTTTTTCTTGTGATTTCTGCTTAAGTTTCTTGTTTTTAATTAAAAGTAAACGAATTCAAGACTTAAAATTTTCGTCTTTCTGTTAATGCAAAGGAATTAGATGTATCGCGTTTCGCATTTAAATTTCCAGATTTTGCTTTTAAGTGAAAGCAGAAGCAGAAAGATGTTGAAGATACAGGGTCGTCCCAAAAATATAGACTCCTATTTTTTTAACTTAAAACCCAAAACGTTGAAGAGCTACGAAAGTCGGGAGTGTTGTTATTAAAACGAGGACCTTTCGTGTTCCAGAATTTATTTTTCTACATAGTTACCACCATTCTCAATACACTTTTGTCAGTGATGAACGATGTCTTGGTCGTAAAATTCTGGTGTGCATTTTGTCATTCGTATTTCTGTTGCCACTTTAAAATCAGCAAACCTATCCCCTAACTCTGCTGACAGCAACTGTATCAGCTACAAAAGTATTTAACAGGCGCCGGTGAATGTTGATCGGATCAATTTTTTCTGCATGGAGGAATTCAATGACGCATCTCTGCTTCTGATGCATGTCTATGACAGCGGTTGCTTTCTTAGAGTCTCACATCGTCAATATCTGCAATAGAGAGACGAAACTTTCAAGTCACGGATGCATGAATTCAGTCATGATAACAGTGCAATTTGCAATCTCCTCTGACTCGTTCAGAATGAAAAAAATAATGAAGAATAAAAGCGAACTAAGGGTTATAGTATCCGCTTGATCCAGAGTAAGAGAGTAATAGGGGTTAGTCAACACAATACCACATTTTCTGTAGATATTTTCCCAAAAATATTAGAGCTATTTGGTTGAAATGTTTCATGAACTTTTATTATGAAAATGTACAGCGAAGTTAGTATTATAGTGTCTGTTCAATGCATAGTTAGTGAATTAATACAGATTATTAGGGATTAGCATTTAATGCAAATATGAGCACAAATTTTACTGTATTCAACCATCAATTTGGCATAAAGCACTCATTTTTTTTTAGTTAACTAATTAGCAATAAACAAACACAAATGGAAATAAAATAAAATGCAATAAGATAAAAAAAAAAGATACAACTTACCAAACAAATAAAACAAACTTAAAAATGAAGTTAAAAATCGTCACTTTCACCAGTCACTGAGAACGCAAAGGTGAAGCCTTGCTTGACTGATTATAAAGCAGGCAGATATTATGATATCATGGTTGTTGAATGGGCAAATGTATCTGAATCAGATGTGCATTCCTTAGATGAAGGCTAATTGATTGGTTTCTTGGAAGGTACAAGTAATGATGACAACTGAATTGACTGGTTACTATCATTACAAATATGAAGGCTTCATTTGCTGGCCATTGGACAAGGTGACTGGTTACTGGAAAGCTGATTATGAATACTGGGTTTACTGGTTTCAATCACTTCAAAGATGAAGGCTTCATTTGCTGGTCATTGAACAAGCATAGGTAAAAGCTGATTGATTGGTTACTGAGAAGGCGATGATGAATGCTGGTTTGGCTGGTCACTATCACTACAAAGATGGAAACTTGATTTGTTGGTCACTGAATAGGCAAAAGCAATGCCCGAATTGACTAGGCAGGGAAATGTGAAGACTCTATGATTTGGTCACTGAACAAGTGAAGATGAAGTCTGCGTTGACTGTTACTGTCCAGATGAATGTTAAAGCTGAGTTCAATAGAAGTTTTAAGGATGAAAGAAGTTTTTCTTTTTTACATCTTCCGTTTTGGATTGGTATGCTAATATTGCTCTCACTTCTATTTCGATTTTCTATCTCTGACAAACCAAACTGAACTGTTACAAAAGAAAATTGTTTCTAACATTTGCCAACCTGCATTCTTATGAAGATGATCTGCAGATAGCAGATAAAATGATTAAAAAATCTTGGCTCTTCAAAGCTAGAATTGATGACCATGTATCACTCAGTGTTATATTGCATCTATTCGTTACATTATACAATTGAGAGGTGACAGTGGTTAACGACATTGACTGATGACCTGGGTGCCCCAAGTTCGAATCCAGCTCGTTCCACAAAAATCACTTTCACTTAAGATGTTGGCAACCTTCATTGTACGTACCTGACGTCTTTTCAGAAATAATTCTGACTAGGAAAATATCAGGGAAACTAATGCCAACACCAGAACCTTTGGATTCATACGATATGATGATTATATAATTAGTGAGATTACACAAATAGAAATTAGGTTTACAGTTGTGGGATACGAAGAACTCTTCTGATAAACTCTTACAATTTATTCTTATTTCAGATATTAAATGGAAAACGTATATCCATTCTGTTGCTGAAGTTCACTGAAAAATAGTTGAGTCATTCTACTGCTAAAGAAATTACCTGAGTCCGGATTCAATCCCCGGTTCCAAAGTCACCAGAGTGTAGACCACTATTGAAGCAGCTTGTTCCATGTTGGCTGAAGTATGGTCTGGTACAGTTCTAAGAATTTTACCCCCACCACCTTCTACCCTTTGAGAAGAGTTAGTTTATTGCTAATCACCCTACTGATATTTTTTACAAGTCAGAATGCTTTTCCCCTAGGACGTTGGCTTTTCAAAGTTAAATTCTCTGCAGCTGTGTCACATCTTCTCACTTTGGGAGAGAGATAAATACCTTCCGCCTATATAAGGGTCAGATACGTTCTTAGATAGAGTATTGCGAAGAGGCGCCACACAGAGCACTATTTCTTGCATGGACAGAGTTAAAAAATCAATTCGCAATCTAGTGGGTGATGATTTCTTCTCTTTACTGAAGTCGTTGCTTGTCGTAAGACATTTACAGAAGGAAGACCACTTGCTACTGTAAAGAAAAAGACCTTTTATTCTTCCTAAAACTGTCTAGCATCAAGTGGAATTTCCATGGACAGAGCTTATTTGCAAAGGGTATTAATAGGTAAACTGGTCTACCTATTTCAAGGAATAAATGGAACACATGTAATTATCCAGACATAATAAATATATTTACGACTAAACGTCGTGGTAGTTATTGGTGGTTGTCAGAGCCCAGGATCAAAACATGTAGTTCTGTAACACATTTTTGTTAAGGATAACACTGTGTTTGTCTTGATCATTACCGGCACTGTAATACCATAACAAAGCTTCCCATATGTGGAACACATTACCGCGAGACTGCTTCCCTGTATATTAGAACATAGTCCTCTTCAAATCGAA
This sequence comes from Euprymna scolopes, assembly GCF_053919585.1. Lineage (NCBI taxonomy): Eukaryota > Metazoa > Mollusca > Cephalopoda > Sepiida > Sepiolidae > Euprymna > Euprymna scolopes. The sequence continues at coordinate 74,739,771 of NC_136497.1, forward strand.
TGTCGACAAATACTTGTCATAAACCGCACTGTAAGTAATCAAATTTAATTCATACCAACATCTTCTATCTCATTAATCTTCATCTACGAAATGCTCTTAGCCTTTTTATGTAAAAATAATCATGTCATAGCTGTGTAATGTTAGTTTTTAGTAAAAAATGAAATATGAACGAATCATTAAAAGAAATATTGGATCTGAATTCAAATACTGATAACTTTACAGATCGATGGTTAAATTCTGTACAAAAGGCACGCCATTTCTATGAACAAATGTATTATATTTATCAAGTTCAATTTATCTAGCAACCTGTTTTAACTATATTATGCGTCTGATGTTTTTGTGGGATGATTAAATCTTGGGTGTGTAAAAATAAGTAATAATGTAAGTTTATGCGAGACGTTGAAGTAGTCGATTAGATGTTAAGTTACAGGTCAAAATTACACGTCAGAATATGACGTCAATTGCAGGAATTTGAAATGTGACTTGGCAAAGTAGATAGGAGACACTTTCTTTGGCGTTTTTCAAGCTCTGTCTTCGTCCGTCCATCAGGGTAGTGGCTGCTAAGAATGTGTAATTTTACATTGTTGTAACGAAATAAAACAGCAAAGAATGCTTTTTAATTGTTATCCATTGTTACACCTACCAAGGAAAAAGAAGGAGAAAGTTAATAACTCTGTTTCTGCTGTAAAGACACAACGATATGGCTACTGTCACCACTTCTGGGATATGACGTGATGGATAAGGAGTTTGAAATGAGACGTAACGAAGTAAAGAGAAAACTTTTTCTTTAGTCTGTAAACCAAGAGGATTTGTTTGGTGTTTTTGAAGCTCCATTTTTGTCCGTTCCTCAGAGCAGTGGGCGCTAAGAATATCTAATTTTACAGTCTTATGAAGGAATTAAGTGTGGATCAGCAATTTTTAATTGTCAGCCATTATTACAGCTACAGTGGAAGAGAGGATAACGGCTGTTGCTGTAATCACAGTGAAGCAACTAACTCTGTTTTTGCTGTTAGAACACCTCGACGATGATGGTTTCATTCTTAGTATGACTATTTTTACAATTACACATCATCATCATTCAATTATTGGAGAGTAATGGGATCCATGGCAAAAGCGCATTAATGCAAATGCCATTAGAATGCGGATAGGAAGAAAAAAAAAACAACTTGTGAGTAATCACAAAAACGAGAAAATTCGGAAATGGTGCAATTGTAAGTAGAAAAAATACTAAGAAATGTACAAATACAAATAAAAAGGCTAGACGTTAAAAGTATCTGTCATGATATAACGTCTTGGGCCGGAAGGCCGAAATGCAATGTGGCAAGTCTTTCATTCTGTTCTGTGAATTGACTGTGTTTGAATGCTTTTCCTCAAAGTTTTGCATTGGGCCACCCGTCCAGAAAGCAGGCAATGAAAATATGTAAATATACAAGGCTGTTAATAAAAAAAACATTGAAAGACAATTTTAGTTTTTAATTATAATCCATTATTTCTGCTGCAAGGGAATAGATTAATACTCTGTTTTTGCTGTTTAAACACCTCGACGATGACGACTTTATCACTTATATGTCCGTTTTGTGCAAGTAGACATCACTACCCAATGAACCAACTACTTACATGTGAGAGAGACGAACAACTGTTTCTGTCTACAAAAGGTGTCACTTTAGAAGGAAAATGATGTTTGTTATTGTTCAACAGCAACTAATTAAAAAAAAACACTATATTTATCAATGAAATTGATAGCAGAAAGGAGATTAGCAAAGAATTCATAATTATAATTATGAAAATATGCATTAGTTGGGTCATATGTAACAATATATGTACTAAGAGAGGTAATTATAAGAATATAATAGTGGTGGAGTAAGATATCACATAAATTAATTTATTTGTTTTCCTTTTTGATCTTGCGGTAGATTTTTGTCAGGGACAACAGCTCCCAAGTTGAGGGATTATATAAATAATATTTCTGCACGGTTTTGAGTTATTATTTTGGTGATGTGAAGGGGGTGGTTTGTCAAATATTCTGGTGGAAAGAAATAGAGTTGACGATTATTTGGGATCTGGAGATGATGAATTGGCAAATGATATAATCATTACAACCAGAGAAGAAGAAGAAAATAAGCAACTTTGTTTCTGTTGTTAAAACACCACAGAAATAACGATCACACTCACTTTTGTTAGGAGACGTCATTTTCCATGAAGCCAACTACTAAGTGTCAACAAGAGAGACGAACAGTTGTTTCTGTCCACAAAACCATGCTAGTGAGTTGTCCACTACGGAGATTGAATATTCCTTTCTATAACGTTATCATCATCACTACCAACATTTATGTTTGTTTTTTTTTACTACAGAAAAAAGAAAAAATATATAGAAACCTGCATAAAGATGTGTTACACGTTTAGAGAGGATGCTGTTAGAGAACGTTTGGGTCATAAATGGTTTATTCGATTCTGAAAAGGAAATTATTCCTTGAGAGATGCTTCTTGCTCTGGCTGGCCAAAGATGATCAACAGTGACCAAGTGAAAAATGTAGTTGAACAAGATTGCCTTTTCACAAGCAGACAAATCATAGACATTCTCAAGATTTCCAAATCGAGCATGGAAAACGAATTTCATAAACGCAGTCGTGTTTTTAAACTTGATGATTGGGTTGTTATATCAATTCTTATCCACTCTTACAGCTAAAAGGGAAGTGAGAAAGACGGCTGCTGCTATTGTCATAACAACTAGAGAAAAAGAAAGTGAACAACTCTGTTTCTGACGTTAAAACACCACAGAAATAAAGGCTACTGTCACCACTGCTGAAGGAACGTCACTTTCTACTGAGCCAATTGCTTACATGTCAAACAGAGGAACAGCTATTTCTGTTGGCAAGAACATGACAAACAATCTGGTGGTGATAAATAGAAATTCTCTACACAATGATATATTTTAATTAAAAACGAATTAGTTACCATTATATAAAGGAAGCTACTAGTGATGGGACGATTTCAATATTTTTTTCCCGTTCAGATACAATTCCTGATGCCGTACTAAACTTCAGATTCTGATATAATTACCGATTTCGATTCTGATTCTTTATAAATCTCTAATTATTTAATTATATAGTTATTATTCCCCCCTCCCACCCCGATTACCATAAAAACACATGTTAAATGTGCAGATATTTTCTTAAATGCAAAAGTACGCTTTGCAGGGGATGATCTATCGATTTTTGTTTTACTCAATAACTATTTATTATTTTATTATTATTACCAAAAATATAAGATTCTGCTTTAAACAAAATCAAATAAAAAAAGACAATTAAAAGAATCGTTTTGACATTGGAAAATAGGCACGATGTTTTCTGATTCCGATACAGATTCCGATACTCCTAAATGATCTGAGTTTTCAGATTTCTGGTTCCAGTTAATCGTCCCAACACTAGAAGCTACATTTATATTTCCATTCAATTAGTTTCAAGGAAAAGGTGTGGGTGCGTCTAACCTATCCTCAACCAAATAGAACGATAGACTAGACGCTCTCATCATGAGTATAAAACAAAAGAAAGCGAAAGACGCATAACCATAACAACCACACAGCAAAAGATGCTAAAGATGAAGTGTCTATAATCATTTGGAATTTGATGCGCTACTGTTGGAAGCTGGTGAAAGATGGAGATCCTCTGGCAGACAATGACATACGTTCATGTCACCAAACCAGCGCATGCTTTTCTAAATAATGAGTGAGGAACAGGAAAGTTTAAAGATAATGTTACTTGGAGAGTGCAATAATTTCTAAGACACTAGAAATAATTATATACTTCAGAATCAAATATACAGCATACTATTTTAGCTATAATATATGTAGAAACCAGTTAATTGAAAGTGTAGTCCCTTACCTATACAAGAGTCAGGTTAGAGTTATTGGAGTCATTTTAACCTCAGTTTTTATATAGTCCTCTGTAACATTTCCCCAGATGTGGCAGAAATGTTCCCTATTTGGACGTATCTGGCTTGAAATTTGGAATATAGACTTTTGTCATTTATTTGTTATATATATATATATATATATATATATATATATATATATACAAATATATATATATATACATACATATATATAAATATATATACATATATGTATATACATATAGGTATATAGTATATACAGACACACACACACACATATATATATATATGTGTGTGTGTGTGTGTGTGTGTGTGTGTGTGTGTGTGTGTGTGTGTGTGTGTGTGTGTGTGTGTGCAATCTGGACTGAAAATAATCTAAGCGACATTTACATATTTGCTCATGATGTTAGCACGCTAATCCAAAACTTGATATTACCAAGCAACTGGTCAATATTCCAGTCATAATATTCCAAAAGCTACAACCGGAACTAGCACTCATTCTTGCAAAGCTGTCTAATCGATGCATGAATTTAAAAACCTAGTTAATCTACTAAAGATTTAAAAATACTCAGTACAGACCAATTAGTCTTCTCTGCATCATGAGTAAGTTGCTTATGTCCGTACTGCATAGTGAAATTTTCAACTAACTCGACAAAAACAACTTATTCAACGACAACCAATATGGTTTCCGTTTGGCCAAATATATAGCTGATGTATTGATTGGAATTTCAAATATAAACGGTGAATCTATCAATGGAGTTTTCCTTTCTAGAGTAATAGCTCTTGACATAGAAAAGGCCCAGATAGGGTTAGGCATAAAGGTCTACTTTACAAGATCTCCATTTATGGAATATCTGGATATGTCTATGCAATTATTTCTCTTTGATAGGTTTATACAAGTAGTCATTAATGGACAAAAGTCTGAGCTCAGTTTCAATGCTGGTGTTCCTCAGGAATCCATCCTAGGCCCAAGTCTCTTCCTTAATAATAATTTCCCAAACTACATTCTAAGTTCATCTGTTGACATATATGTAGATGACACTACAATCTATTGCAATACTTCGAAGACCAACAATGACCAACATCTCTTTCAGTTTCTCTCCTCTAACCTTGAGCACGTGGTACAATGGAGAAAAAGGTGGTTGGTTAATTTCAATGCATCTAAAACCAAGTTTTTATCTTTTCACCACCAACTCTTTGATCTCCACTTGGCTATGATTAATATATGAATGGTTCTCGTCTCAAAGAAGTGCCGTGCTTCGATAAGCTTCTGGGACTGACCTTCACCGCTGACCTGAAATGGACGACTTGCATCAATTCTGATATATAGGGGATTTGAACCAGTGGAACAAAATCAATTTAATTTTCAGTCAGTAAAATTAATTATTGCGAATCAAATATTTTTTTTAAATAGAACTTGGCAGGTATAAGTCGACAGAACGTGTTATTTCTAAGCATGTGCAAATATACAATTATATCGTTAGTTTTTAACGTTATTGCATGTGCATGAATTTAGATCAGACTAACAAATAAGACTGGAGAGCTGCATGTTTTGGTTTCGATTCTAGCTGATGACAGCCAAGATATACATTTTTTCTACTATATCAATACTATATATTGGGTACAATATAATAATCAATAGATAATTGGCTTTATAATAATAAATATGAAATCTGCATAAATTAAAATACCATATTTAAGCGTATTTTACGACCAGGTAACGCCGGGCAGCCTGCTAGTATGTGATAATAAACAATGTTTTAACTTTTTATTTATTGCTTCGAGGCAATGAAAAGTTTCATAACTTGTTTATAATAGGTATTGCACTTAAGCATTAGATTACCTCTGAATAAAGGGTTGATATGCGGTAAAAGTAGATAAAATCAAAGCAGCACCCAATATTAATTAATTTTCTCACCGGAAATTGAGCCAGGTGCATTATAGCCACAAATCTGCCGCTTTAACCATATAGTCAATGCCTAATGGCCAACATATGGAGTGTAAAAACACAAAGGGAAATAAAATAAAATGCAATAAGATAAAAAGATACAACCTACCAAACAAACAAACAAATAAAAAAAAAAGTTAAAAATGAAGGGCGGAGATGGGAAGGATACCGTGGGGGTTAGGGGGGTGTAGTATTCTCAGAGGGAGAAAAGTGTTAGGAAGAAAATTAATTGGCTGACCCAGGGCAGAGACAAGTGGAGAATAATGGCCCTGCCTAACGAGATGGGTTGACAAATAGCACGGTTGCAAAACGAGATCCCGAAAAGACCGAAATGTATATCAGAAGGATGAGGCCGTAATTCATGACTCCGACGTGAAGCAGATTGCACAGGTTTCAGTTCCATACTGATTCGGACGCTTGATAAATGGTATGCCAGCCCGGGTTTGGACACTCTGTAAAAATATGAGTAATGGGGGCAGGAGGGGAAGGAGGATCCACAAATCCATCCATCCATCGGGGGGGGGAATGTCTATTTATATATGTACCGTTTACAAAGGTTTTCTTCCCACACAAAACTTGGGCTAATCTGTACTGAAATCTATTAAGACTTATATCCGATCCTAATACGCCGCTGGGAGATTTCACAAGCTTCCAATCTTTGATAGGCCAAAGGGTTTCAAAATTTAAATTCTACTTATACATGCCGTCAGCAATTACAGTCAGCTATTGATTCCGATATATTTTTCTGTAGAAAAGAAGTCCATCAAAATAATCAGATTTAATATCTATCTCTCCCTCTGATATTATATATACTAGCAAAAGTACCCGTCGTTGACTGGGTTCAAAAACACCCTACAGAAAATGGACTGCGGTTGATGAAAGTATGATAGGTTATGAAAAGGAGGGCGTTGTAAAGAGATAGGTTTTGATACTCAAAAATTTTATCCTAAGCAAAATATGATGAAAGTAAAGATAATTTTCGCGAAAATATATTTTTTATATCAACTTTGTTTCCATTCGTAGCCAAGAGTGACCAACAAAATGATGTTTCCTTACAAAGAGAAAATGTTATATATATAATAATATAAATATACAAGAAATAAATGTTACCATAGTCAATTAAAGTTACTTTTGTGGTAGAAAAGTTCATTGGTTTGTATTTTTAAGTAGTTTGTAAAAAAAATTCTTTTTTTTTAATTCACGAACCGGTCTAAAAAAATTAAATTGACAGCGACATTGAAATAGAGAGCCCCGTTTTCAATTTGAATGAGTGGTACCTGAGCATTCTGTGTTAACAATTTAAGAGAGTTCCGTCAACGTAAGGAATATTTATAAACATATTTTAATGTTTTCCGTTATTTTGTGCTTGAGTATTATTCGATTATGGCATGTGTAGTTTATATAAAAATTCATTTAAGTAGTTATCGCCTCAATTTCGTTTTAATTTCGGTTCATTGAAATTATTTCAAGTAAAGAGCATTAAAACCTATTTCAAAACAAAAAAAAACATGAACTGAACTTTTATTGACTATAGTAACATTTATTTCTTGTATATTTATTTTTTCGGGTAGTCATTTGTTGGCTTTTCTGCTAAACACTCTTACTAAATAATATCGACGAAATATCGAAAAACAAAGAAACAAAAACAGTTTTGGAAAATAATTAAGCTTTACTTACTTTAGTAAAATAATCCGAAACAGCAAAATGGGATATTAAAAAATTAAACAGGTAATTACTTTAGTTTTTTAAAGCAAAGAATCGATATAAATATGAATAAGAAGAAAATGGCGCCCTTTTCAATTCTTGTAAATTATAATTTTCAGTCTTTAATTTTGTATCTTTATGACATGCTCTATTTCCTATTTTTGTTGTATTGAGCTTTTTTATTTTGTTGGAATTATTATATATATATATATATATATTTATATATATATACATGTATATATATATATGTATATATATATATATATATATATATATATATATATATATATATATATATATATAATTGTAGTTTCTATCCGTTTGTTATATTGTTCATAAATACCTACTAGTGTTTTGAAGATAGACTCCCTAGCCGCATATATTCTTAAACTACATTTTCCTAAATATTTGGATGGATATATTTGATTTTGATTAACAAGGGGATCAACAATATCGTAAGGTTTGCGTCGGGTATTCGTAACAAAAAAAAAAGAAAGAAATGAGCGTTCTGCACTCTTTTATTTGATTTGTCGTAACTTAAAAATTATCAAAATTAAAAAAAAAGAATAGAAATGGTTCAGGGTTGGAAACAGGAGTATGTTGAGGTTTTCATTTCTTCCTGGGAAATCACGGGTGTGTTTAAAGACTAAATTTACCAAAAATTGTTTCTGTAAATGTCACTGTATTTAGACCTCCTCTCATCTAATTAGTGTTAGGTACACTCTTGAGCTCCGCCCTCAAATATTGCATATTATAAAATGTAAGAGAATACATTATAATCATGTTGACAAACTAGGTTTCATTAGATGACCAAAGTTAAGTGACGTTTAGCCTGATAACTATCAGATAGTTTACCATTTAGGAATGCCAGGAACTGTGTGTGAAAGGACATCGACATAAAAAAATGGTTTAAGCAATTACTACAGTATAAACTGTTAATCCAAGTGAAAATGTGAATGTAAATTAAATACCACCTTCTGATGTCTTGGTCTATTTGTATAGGAGTTTCTCAGAGATCCTGACATCGGGATACTGCTCATCTATAATATAAATATCACCTGTCTGTTTAAATGTATGTATGTATACCAAACGTTTCGACAGAGGTGGTGACAGATTTACACAAGATTGGTAGCGTTTTTAAGCTCGACCCTTCCGACGACATATAATTACACATTTGACTAAAAATATTAATTAATTCACCCTCAACTGGGCACTTTTCTACAAGGAGGAGTCGTTTTTTTCACCGATATTTTCGAAATACATCCCCTCTTTTCGATTGTCTAGCCTTTATTTAAACCTACGTTACTTCCAATTTGGTGGTGGACGCAACAGCAAAGCCGTTGCGTTTTTTGTCACATTCTTTTACTCCTTCGTGATACGGGTTCGAGCCTGTCTACCTACTACCACTTTTTCTTTTTGGCTCAACACACATCTCCAAACACCCGGGCAACGCCGGGTACTCAGGCTAGTTTCAAATAAACCCTGACCAAATATTTAAAAAAAAATGCTTTTCAAACCATCCAATACATCCCGCAGTTTGCAGACGGGGAAACATCCTCTACTAATAGAGGAGATTTTTTTAAAATAAAAATAAATAAATAATTGTAGACGATGAGAACCTCATATAAAAACATGATTAAAAAATACATTATAGCAGGCTGGCAACTAGGATAAAAAGGGCCCCTCAATCCATTTATGCACCAAGCAGCAAGAAGCAAACAATGGTGTAAACCTCTCTATCTCTGGAAGTGCTGCAATCATAAAAGAGGCCAAAGAGTGGTAATCATTGATGATAAAGGTCCTGACTCTTTATCTCTATCATTTCTAGTAATAGAAAAATAAAAGCTGTGGTCTGTTATGCAAAAGAAGTTACTGCTGTTTTTCTAGCACTATACAAATTTGAAAACTGGAGCAAAACATCAAATAAAATCATGGCCGAGTAGATCCAAGAAAAAGGACAGCCGCCAACTAGACAGAATTTCTGTTCTCAATCATGTGGCGAAACTTTCTGTAGAGAATATGCTATTGGTTTTGGTTTGTTTATTTTTTTTTCAACGAGAATATAAAAGGTATTAGAGTGTTATACACTGAAAGTACGATGATATAGATTTTCTTTTTTTTTTTTTTACACAGTGATCACCACTTATCAAGGCCCGGAAGCCACTCAGGGATAAGGGTTATTGCAAGTACATTACGTTAGTGTGGAGATTTGATGAAGTGTTTACTTAAGGGGGCGGTTCATTAGGAATTTGTTAACGTTGGACTTGAAGACATCCAAGTTGTAGTCCGGTGGGAAGCAGGCAGACGGAACAGAGTTCCACAGGCGTGCAGTTCTAAGAAAGAAGCTTTGTTCATGGAATCTGCGTTTTGATTTAGGCACAGATATAGAGTGGGGGAAATTCCCCCTTAACTCTCGGTTTCCATGACAGGATTTTGAACTTTCAAATTCTTCATTTTGATAAAATACATGAAGAACATTTATTTGAAATTATGTTTAAGTTGCAATCTCGTATGAAATAGGAAGCACAAATAGAAGAACTCTAAATATGAATATTTGCTATCGAATATTATTATTATTCTGTACAGAACTAAATATAGGATAAAAACCGAATGCAGTTGCCTCCCTTGCCCGAAGGAGACACGAATGAAACGTAGATTCAGTGGGTTTAATCTAAGCATCTGTAAATCGAGAATCCTACCCATTTTCACGTACAAATAGGAACGTTCTATCGTCTACACCTCTCTTTCCTTCTCTCCGTAAAATTATCAGGTATTCAGAAATATTTGTAAAAGATATATTTATGGCCTCAAACAATGAAACAAAATTTGTGCAGTTCCAAATAAAACATAAAAGTTTTAAACATGTTTTAGGCATCCATTTTGATTCTCATCTTTGGTTTAAAAGAATGAAGCAACAAGATGATATTTTCCGATATTTTTTTTTTATTTTAAAAAAATTGTTTTTGCATTTCTTTTCGACGCTTTACACCAGGTTTATACTATATTTTCAATAATTTGCAGATTTTGTTTATAACATTTTTCAGGGATGATTATTTTATTCATTTATGTTTTTTTCTTAAATTTATTTATATATTGTTTTGCATGGAGAAAATGAACGGTTCTTAAAAACTCAAGTTTGAAGAAATATAAGAAAACATCACCGTTTTTATTTCTATAAATACAAGCATGTAAAGATATTTAGCACCAACTGAATTGCTAAAAAAAAAAGACAGGCACAAAAAACAACAGCACTTGCCTAATTTAAATCGCTTACAATTGGATTGGTATTCTCGTTTTAGTTGCATTTCCAAACCGCCCCATATGTGGGGTATACGGTACTTTTTAGCAATCAGAGTCACTTAAAAATACATTTATCATTTTAGCATTATCTGCTAGAAGAAAGCGAGCCAGTCCTTATTCTTTTCTTTTTCGTCTAGTTTTGTATTTAGGGTGCTGTAAGTGCCCTGACTTTGGGCTGGGCTATATTTTTTTTATTCAATTTTCACCCCAAACAAGGCACAGTGCCACTTTGAAGCAGGGGGCTACTATCAGGGACTTAATTAGCAGGGCCATTATGAAGGGAGATGAGTAGAAAGATGTTTGCTTACATTACACTTGAACTTCTGCATATCAGTACAGTTGGGAAAGCAGAATCCCGGAAGGGAGTTCAAAAGACCTGCAGTTCTGGGGAAGAAACTATTGGAGTAAAAGGCTTTCTTGCACCTAGGGATCTCTACTGTAAAGGGATGAGACTTACTAGCTTGTCGGGTTTGTTGGGGGTAGTTACGTCGGGGAGGTACAAGTGTTTGCAGTTCGTCAGAGCATTCACCATTAAAGTATTTGTAGAACAGGCAGAGGGATGCAACATCTCGTCGATGGGACAGAGGCTGAAGCCTAGATGACAATTCAGGACCTATCAGGTTGGCGACTCTCTTTTGAATCCTGTTCAGGAGCGAAAGACAAGCAGCAGATGCACCAGCCCAGATGTGACAACAGTACTCCATACATGGGCGAATGGTGGCCTTATAGAGGTACAGGATACTGTCAGGCATAAATAGTTTTCTAGCACGGTAGAGGGAGCCAACCTTCCTTGCAGCAGCCTTGGCAGTGCTTTCAATGTATTTATTCCAATTTATATTCCCTGTAAACATTAGGCCGAGGAGTTTAAAGGAAGTACTTTCAGGCGATGTGTTCTTGGCCATTGCTATTGGTGGTAGAGAAGGTTTCTTGTAGTTATTGAAGGAAACAAGCTTAGTCTTAGCAGCATTGAATGTGATCATCCATTTTTGTCCCCATTCCACTACAGATTGGAGGTCATCCTCTAGTGTTTCTGCATTGTCCTTGGATATGTGTTCATTTGTTTTCCTCTCATATCTGTTATAGAGAGTGGTGTCATCGGCAAATATACCCATCTCCAAAACAATTTTATCAGGGAGGTCATTTATGAATATCAGGAATAATAGAGGTCCAAGGATAGACCCCTGAGGTACTCCCGCATTTATATCATATTGTTTAGATGTACGACCGTCGAGGGCAACTTGGATTTTTCTCTTACTTAAGAAGGATTTAATTACATAATGAATTCTTCCAGTGATTCCATATGATCTAATTTTCCTTAGAAGACCATCGTTTCATACCCTGTCAAACGCCTTAGATACATCAAAGGCTACCGCTCTACCCTCCCCTGTTTTGTCCAATGAACGGTATATACGTTCAGAAACTACAGTTAAAATATCTGCTGTTGAATGGGCTTGCCTGAATCCATATTGTTTGTCAGTCAAGAGTTTAGCAGCTGTTAGGTGCTGGACTAGGGCTTGATTAACTAAGGACTCAAATATTTTGGCGAAAAGCGGGAGGAGGCTAATGGGGCGATAATTTAGTGGGTAAGTTCTTTCACCAGAATTCTTGAAGACTGGTACCACAGAAGCGGTTTTCCAGCAGTCGGGAAAGCAAGATTCGTTAAGGCATTTATTGTAAAGTTTGGAGAGAATTGGAGCCACCTCAGCAGAGCATTTTTTTAATAGCACAGCCGGGATGAGATCTGGTCCACATGCTTTTGAGGTATCTAGGTTTTTTATAATAGCATGTACCTGAGAAGGGGTGATTTTCAAATCGTCTAGTGTGACGTCTGTTCGCAGAGGAAAATCAGGGAAGGAGTGGTGTACCGAGTTCAGCGTGGAATTTGAGGCAAACCGACTGGCAAGCAGATTAGCCTTGTCAGTTGCCGTGCAAGCAACCTCATGATTGTTTGATAGTGGGGAAATAGTTGACTGTCCATTATTTACTACGCTGTTGTAAATTTTCCAAAAATCCCGGGTTCCTAATTTCTGTGCTTCGATGCGTTTTCTGGTGGTTTCAGAGTTATCTGTCTTAGCTGTCTCTATCTCTCTCTTACAATTATTTCTAGCTTCTATATACTTCTGTTTATTTGAGCTGGACTTATGTCGGTTGAATCTGTGGAACGCATGCTGTCTTTGACAAATGGCAGCTGCACAAGCAGAAGTAAACCATTGGGGAGAGTGGGGCTTGCTATAGAATTTCCGTGCAGGAAAATGTGCTTTAATTGCAGTTTTGAACCATTAAGTGGTTTCATTTGCACACTGTTCCGCTGGAAGAGTAAAGATATTTTGCCATGGGGCATCTCTGATGAGTTCCCTGATGGCTTCCCAATCAGCCTTTTTGTAATACCTCGTTGTTTTGAGAAGTGGGTCTTCAGTTTTAGGGCGAGAATTTAGGCTGATTTCTACCATTATCACAGTGTCATCAGCATTCCCGAGTGGGCTGTGGGTATTTGTTGTACAGTCATCGGGAACCGTTGTCAGAAAGAGATCTAGAATTGAAGCATGTTGATCTTGCTGGTCTGGGAAACGTGTCGGAAATGTAACCAACTGAGATAGGGAATGTGATATAGAGAAGCTATGTGTTGTGCTACCAGCTACGGCTGTGTGATTAAAGAATTCTAACCAGTTACTATGGTGGACACTGAAGTCACCAAATACATGTACTTGTGCGCTAGTATCGAGAGAGAGTGCTATATCTATGCTGTCTGAGACTTTGTTTATTAGGGTACAGTCTTGGTTTGAGGGAGAGTGGTAGAGAAAATACAAGTAGCTAATATTGTGTTGCATATTTAGTCTGAAGCACATAAAGGCCTGGTCGTCTGATTCTAGTTTTATTTCTCTAGTCAGGGGGAGGGTGTTACGAATATAGACTCCAAGCCCATGCATATGTCTGTCCGAGTCCTTACGGTAGAGTGGGAGATAACCAGGCATGTTAAAGTGGTTAGAGGGAATGTAGGAGTGAAGGTTAGTTTCACTTAATGCTAAGATATCCGGGGTGTTTACAAGGAGAAATGACTCAACATCATCTAAGTTAGTTCTAAGCCCGCGGATATTCATAAATGCAAGCCTCAAGGGAGGAGGCAGGTTGGTTTTCTTTGAGTTTGGTCGTGGTTTAAACGTAACTTTTGCTTGAGCTGTCATTTCATTTTATTTAAAAGTTTCAGTTAGGGTGAGTGAGTGATGGGGTGCTGGACAAGTAGTTGTGCAGAATACCAGACATGCAATACAAGTAGACCATCAGCTGTCCTCACCCACAGGATTGTGGCCTCAGGAAAGCCCACCGGGGATGAGTGCAGGGTCCCTTTCTATGCGCGACATGGCACTACAAACATCCCGATATTATACAACTGTTGATGGAGCAGCTGCTCTAAGCGCTACCAAAGAGTTAGGGCACCTGTACTATCAGTCGGAAACAGCAGCCAGGAACTGTCAATCTGGTACCCTCAATCCATTAGGCAAAGCCAGCCCAGTCCAACTGCACCAACATATATGGCACTGAAGCACCCCACTGTGTCCAGTTTAGGGGGATGGGATGTGGCGGGAGCAGGGAAAAGCGGCGTTCATTGCCCTAGTCAGGAAACAAGGTCAACTACTGGGTGATTCAGACGAGTCCCTGTGATAGTGCCTCTACGCCTGGCCAATAGGCAAAGAAGGAGTATGAAAGCCGGGCGATAGACAGAGCCTATCTCCTCCTTAAGCAGTTTAGGTTTGCTAACCGGTGATTTGTTTGAGTCACCAGCTCTAGGAAGGTTGTCGTCCAGGACTGAAGAGGCCTCCCTCCCCTAGATTTAGCTTCAGAGTTTTTCTTCTCCTAGACGGATGACCTGGGAAGATCTATCAGCTCCGAGGGGGTTCGCCCCGCGCCTAAGTCCTAATCCAGGTATTTCTGCGACCCGGCATGGGTAGTTAATATTAATTGGTTATTTAGGTTAATATCTCGTGAAAAAATCGGGTATTTAGGTTAACATCTACAGAAAATTTTCACTCCTCAAACGTGGTTAAAAAAGAACATTACTATGCTTTCCATTTTCATTTTTACTGGGAGAGGGTATAGGTAAAAATTCATGCAGTGGAAGTAACTAAATTTGCAACAGCATTGGATTGAGAGAGACGAGTTAATGTATGGTTAGATATAGTTTTGTAAGTTTAGAAATGTATGGTTAGATATGGTTTAGTAAGTTTAAGAATGTATGGTTAGATATTGTTTAGTAGGTTTAGGAATGTATGGTTAGATATGGTTTAGTAAGTTTAGGATTAGGATAAAGTGTTAAAGTATGACTTACTTGCTATTAGAAATTATGATTTGGTGCCCAAACTGAATATTTAGTATGACTGAAAGATAAGATAGGCTATGTTTTACTCCTACTATTCAAGCAGCCCAATTAAAAATTGCATGCAATCATATATATCTTATTTCGTACATAATCAAGTCATACCTTCTTGATCCCCACTCGTGTTCATTTATTCAGGTAAAGCCGAACTTATGTTCATCGATTAATTTCAAGACATCTTTATGTTCATCCATTAATCTAAATGCAGCCTAGTTTTTATTCATTCAAGCCAATTGTGTGTTCATTCCTTCATCTCAATCCAACTTCATGTTTATCCATTCATCCCAAGCCAGCCTCGTCTTAAACAATTCATCTCAATCTATCCTTGTGTTCATCCATTCAACTACCCGGTCTGGTGTTATCCATTTATCTCAAATCATTATCGTTTTCATCTATTCACCTTATATTGTTAACATGTTACTACATTCATCTCAAGCCATTTTAGTTCTAAAGGCAATAACACATAATATTAGGGTTTTTTCATCTGCTTGACTTTGTTGTTTACATTGGTATCTTCAATTCTATTCATAGCATCATACTAACAGTAGAGACTACATGACGTTTGCCAGCATCCATATTGAAAGTGGTTCTGTAGATAAGACTTGAATCTGACATACTGAGTAGTCAGCATCTATTTAATCACCATCATTTATCAACTAAAAGACTATGATAAATCCACTGAGGTGATCACGGAGGCAAGAATATTATATATATATTACTCTAACAAAACATAATAAAAAATATATATATATTACTCTAACAAAAAATAAAATAAAAAATATTATATATATTACTCTAACAAAAAATATTATATATATTACTCTAATAAAAAATATTATATACATTACTCTAATAAAAAATATTATATATATTACTCTAACAAACATAATAAAAAAGACATAATTTTAGGATACAAAGTTTGTCTGAAATGTACCAGGACAAATTGTGAGCAAGAATGATTGGATTATTCTATTATTAAATATTGGAAATATATAATTGTAGTTGTATCCTCCTTTTGCAGCTTGCTACTTTTATTAATAACTCCAGATCAGATAGTCTGAAGATACCGGCTTCCTGATTTAAAATGTGCCATTATTCTTTTCCTCTCTCATTGCAAAATTCAACAATGCTCTACTAATCCCCCTCCCCTCCAAAAAAAAAAAAAAATTAAAAATAAAAAACAAGAAATTCCTCTACAAAATGATCAAAATCAACAACCATGGATAAATATTTGAAAATATAAAGAACTTGAAGCATGAAACCCTTCACCAAAATGACCGAATTCAGCATTAAATGACTTGAAATGGGTTGATATGCCATAAAACAAACCAACCAAACTAATTAAACCAAAAATCATGAATAAATATTAAAAGATATAAAGAACTTGAAGCATAAAAGCTTGACCAGATTTGGCATTAAATAATTAAAAAAAAAAGGGTTGATATGCCATAAAACAAAACAACCAACCTGTTATTATCAAAACCAAACCCAGCTTCATTCGGTTATTGATTTCACATCTAATCAGTGAAAGTTTTAACAGAGAGTGGCAACTTTGGTTGAAGTGAGTGTCCCTAATGATGGAGGTCTGAACAGAGCTGAAAAGGAGAAACAGACCAAATATCAATGTCTCATGTATAATATGAAAAGAAACTGGAACCTTAGGGAGATTTAAATCATACCAGTTATTATATGTGCCACAGGGTTTATGAAGAAGAACTTGAAGCCCTACCTAATATTCTTGGTGAACCAATGCATTTAAGGGAACAATAAGGATATTAAAAAGAGCTCTTAGCTGGTATCGATAAAAAGCAGGAGAATGTTTGCAGTTGGTTTGGCTGCCCCATACCCAGCATGGGGATGGGGCAGCCATA
Organism: Euprymna scolopes; assembly: GCF_053919585.1. Lineage (NCBI taxonomy): Eukaryota > Metazoa > Mollusca > Cephalopoda > Sepiida > Sepiolidae > Euprymna > Euprymna scolopes. The sequence continues at coordinate 74,756,857 of NC_136497.1, forward strand.
TTAGAGATAGACTTAAAAGAAAGAAAATGAAAAAAAAGAAAGAGAAACATCAGACTCCACCCCACCTACAGTTATCAAACTAGCTGAAGTTCACCTTGGCACTCAACCTGACCGATCAGAAGCTGTGGCTAATGGTCCTTTTTGTCAGCGTGTGGTGCACTTTCCCAGGCATTACCTTCTCTATTTATTGCTCAAGCATATCTACTGAAGGAATGTTGATAGGTCTGTTCATTCTGTTTTTGCATTTGCCCTCACTTTCTGACCTCGTACCCCATCTTCCTCGGGGGGGGGGGAGTAAATATCTGTTTCCGGCTGTTAATTTTTTCCTAGTCATTGAACTTGTTAGCAGTTATGCTCTTGTTCCAGCATTTCCATCCGTCTGTTCTAGAACAAACATTCTGTTTTCAGAGAAAATTACTTTCAATCTACTACAATTTAATGTGAACATTTCACATCATTTTCTATTCACTATGATTAAAATGTGAACGAAGCACCATTTTCCGAGAGGTCAACGCAAACAAAACTGTACGTTTGTACTTCCCAGGATAACTTGCTCTTCAGTTTGCATAGCAAAGCTTCAACCTTTAAGACGCCCAGATTCAACAAGCAATGTTGAAGAACAAACTTATCTAGGCATTCCTCATCAGTCCTTCCTGTGACGCCGGCAACCGAAGCAACTCTTTTCTATTATCAATATTTTTATAGTGCATCAAACTTCATCATGTTATTTATTATTCATATATTTAACTCTTGTGTTTATCATCTTTCTTTGGTCTTCGCGATGCGATGCCTCCGTTCAGTCTCGAAAGACAAAGGATACCCCCTGTAGGCGCAGTTGCACGTGTGTAATTCTGAGGCAAGGGGTGTGCAATCCCCAACCACACCTCTCCTGAATCGGTACTGTTTGCGTCCAGTGGCAAGGAAAAGTCCAGGACGACTGGAAACAATATCGAGATAAGCGGAGAGCACATACAGCACCTGGAAGTTCTAAATGGTCACCCATTTAGTACTGACCAGGTTCAACATTGCTTAACTTCGATGATTCAGCGAGAACCGGTGTGTCAACGTGATTATGCTGTACTCTTTGGTCTTACCATATTTTGTCTAGACTTTGCTGAAAGAGCATGAGAGGAAGCTCAATGTCTTCAGAATTAATTATTTAAGAACAATCCATGGAGTAAGTGTGTGAGATAAACGAATAAAAGCAAATATTAGAGATAGACTTAATATTAATCACAAATTCATCTCTAATATTATTCGAAAAAAGAAATTGACACATGAGACTCCAGCTATGAGAAGAAAGCCAAGAACGATTATTTCATTCATAAGAAAAAAAAAAAAAAAAAAGAAAAGAAGAAAATTACCAGAGAGAAGAACAGAGCAGATAAGGGTATAAACTGGCATGCCGCTTCTGGCAGCTGAAACACTGGCATAAGATGAAGATATATTGCAGAATTTTGTTTTCAAGCATGTGGCGAAGCTCTCTGGACCATGTAAATAAGTCAATTCAAGTTTGGTTACACATTTTCTCCTTTACCATAGCAATGCACATTTTCACAGCGCACTGATCATCTGGCAGATCTATGCCGAGAAGAACTTTCCAAAGTTGTCACCTGTTTAGCACTGGGCGTGCTCAATTTTGCTTAAGCAGTGATCTTATGGAAACAGTGAATAATAATGAATATTGGCTAGCAATATAATGAAATAGAAAATACAATTTTCTATTTCACGAGAAAGTTGTCCTAAAAATGTCTGATTTTAATTAGCTTTGTTTTTGTTATCAACATTTTCAATTATTACAAAATAATTTAGCATCCCGATAATGTCATTAGTTTAGCTTTATTCATTTGTGAAAATAATTAAATTCTATAAATACTTATATATTAGGTTGTCATACTATAAGTTCCGTCCAGAATTTAATTCTCTGAAATTTCTAATGAAGTGAAAATGCCTAATGAAACTAAATTATATATATATATATATATATATATATATATATATATATATATATATATATATATATATATATATATATATAACTGCTTAATTTACTCACATGAAATTAATATACGAAAGTATAGATTTATGCGTAAACTTTAAGTATTTACTTCAAAAGTGCTCAATACGTAGGTAGAGCTAGTTAGTAATTTATAAAATATATATGGCGATTAAGCTACACTGAATATTCGGCGTTTCATCCACTCTAGGACTCCTCAGGCTTATGCGCGAATTCTGTGGTTGTTTATCGTTTTTATATGCTCCTCTTCTATTGAGATTTTAGATAGCCAATCAGCTTTCTAGTATCCACCTTTCCTATCAGCCAATGGGCATGCATTTTATCGGACAAAGGATCTGTTTTAAAACTAGGTTAGTGTTTTTTTTTGTTTTTTTTATTGTTAGTTTATATATAAATATATATATGTGTACATACATATATGCACATATATATACATATATATATATGCATACATATATGTGTGATCGTTTATGTATATATAATACATATATTTCCGAATTGTGCTTAATTACTTTTTGAGTAATACACACTTTATTTGTCAATTAAAATCACAACTTGGGGCTACCAGATCCTTGTGTCTGAAGATATTCGCTTCCTGATCTAAAATGCACCAAACATTGGTGTTATTGTTTTTCTATTTATTTATTTTTTTTTTTTGTAAATCTTAATCATGTTTTGCAAAGTCAAAACAAAAGCAATTTTCGTATTTATTTATTTATTTATTTGTTAACTGTTATCCTCATCTTCAGACTTGTTGTTTTTTCATTACATTTTTGGCCAACAAAACCTCTGGCCTGCTTTGAGTAGGATTGAAACTGCTATCTTCAGACAATGCTCACCTGGGGCCCGTGGCACAGTGGATAGAGTCACTGAATCTACAGTTTCAGGTGAACATTGTCTGAAGATAGCGGTTTCAATCCTATCCAAAGCAGGCCAGAGGATTACTTGGCCAAAAATGTGGTGAGACAACAACAACTATGGAAGTCAGTAATTACTGATGATACAGTTATGAGACTCAGCATCCCTATCCCATTGCGTTTAATCACCTGAAGAAGGACAGAGGATGAGTCGGCCGAAACGTGGTGAAACAATAACAACTATGAAGATGAGGATAACAGTCGGCAAAGAACAAAAGAAATACACAAATTACTCATCTCAAACGATTTCAATAAAAATAATATATAAAAACTATTTTTCTCTACAAACACACATAAAACAAACATCAACAATAAATATCTGAAAATATAAATATACTTGAAACATAAAATCATTTTTTTCAAGATTACTGAATTCAACATAAAATAACATGAAAATAGTTGATATGCCGTCAAACAAAACGGTCAAATTAAACATCATGAATAAATATTTGAAGTCATAAAGAACTTGACGCATAAAAAACTATTTTCAAAATTACTGGATTCGGTATTAGAAAACCTGAAAAGGTTGATGTACCATAAGACAAAACAACTAAACCGAACACCATGAATAAATATTTGGAAATGTTAAAAAAAAACTTTCCTGAATTATTGAATTCATCATTAAAATACCTGAAAAGGGTTGACATGCCATAAAACAAAACAACCAAATTAAACATCATGGATAAATATTTGAAGATATGAAGAACTAGAAACATAAAGCCTTTTCCAAAATGACTCAACCAAACTAAAATCAATAATAAAAATAATAAATTTTCACACTAGTGTTGGGACGATTAGTCGGAATAAAAATCGAGAATATAAAAAATCGGAATTCTTTAAGGTATTGGAATCTGTATCAGAATCAGAAGATTTTCAGCTTTTTTTTCCAATGCTAAAAATGATTCCTTTAATGTTTTTTTTTCAAACTTAATCTTCAATTGCTAGTATTAATAAAAAAAAACAATGGTAAATATTTATTAATAAGAATAAATTAATAAATATATATTGATTTTAAACTATCAGTAAAAATAAAGTTTATAGATCACATCCCCCAAGAAGTGTATTTGTAAGTTCCTTAAAATATGTGCACATATTATATGCCTTTTTACGGTAACCCCCAATTTCTATAGCTCAAGATTTAGAGATTTTGAAGGAAACGAATTTAAAATCATTTGTAATGGAATCATTACATGCCAACACTTGAAACCCACACGTTGTATACAGACAGTCGCAAGAAAACGAAGACAAGTATAGAATTCAGCTCACTTTTTTTTTCAGTTCAAACAACAGATATTTATTTATAGGTACTACCAGAATAATGTCTTGTATCTTGTTCTAAAATCTTCTTGTACTCCAATGTGCTTACCAAGACTCTGCCGTGTCAAACTGTCTTTGTCTGGTTATGTTTAGGACATGTCCTTCCCTGTCACTCTCGGGTCACATGTGTAACACATCTATTTCTGTCCCTCCCGGGCCAGGTTTTCTTTTTCCATAATCTTTTTCTTTCCTTCTTCCTTGCTGTGACGTTGCCTTGCACACGGCTCGGTCATTTGCATTGGATTTTGTGTCTGCGCTCTGTTACACATTAATCGGAATCGGGTATTTAGAACAAAATCAGCAATTGTATTGGAATCGGGAAAAATATTGGAATCGTTCCATCATTGTATAATTCTTTATGAGTTTAAAAACGTTATGCTGCATATAATATGCCTCAAAATATTCACTCAGCTTACGGAGAAGAGTACGTGAATGAAAGAAGATGTTTTACAATATTCAAAAACAGGAATTTCTCCCTTGAAGATGTAGTTTGATTAGAACGTACAGTTGAGATTGGTGGACAGCTCCATTAAAACATTGGAAAGGCTCCTCAATGAAAAGGAGAATTAATGTGACGTAATAAATATAAATACACCCAGTTTCCGCCACACCAGAGTAGCTGGTGTAAACCATACTGACAAACTTGTATTACAGCCTGGGAACAGCGTTGACAGATATACCAAAAGCCTAAATCTTAAGGATATTACCAGCTGTGACCACGAATACTCAGTCCATTAAAGCGACTTACTCAATCGTATTACTCATCAAGACCGTTCATTTACTTCAAAGAAATATATCCCTTTCCGGAACATTTCAAGATAAATCATGAATTTTATGAAGACAATCATAAATTGTGAATAAATCGTGACCTATAAACAGTTCAGATATCTTCTTCTCAAGCTGAGAAACTTGAAAATTAGCAAGAAAGATGTACCTGTACACGGTGTCCTATCGGTGTCATATTTATCTCCTGTTTCCCTTTAAGTTAGTCAGCAAGGAAGCACACAACTCCATTGAAATTTTGTATGGTATTTGATTAATAGTAATATTAAACCAAATTGTACCCTTTTGGTTATCTTCTGTGGTTTTACATGCCAATAAAAAATTTTATAAACAATTGGGTTCTAAGTAGGACGTCCCCCAGTACGAAAGGGTGAATGCGGTATTATGGTGGAAGAAGATACTAGCTAAGAGAAACTGTTGTTTAGTTCTGGAGTAACAAGATTCCCCCTCCCCTTTTGAGTTGGCGTTGTGCCTAATTTTTTGTTCATGTTAATTTTTAGCCTAAATAAAAGATTTAATATCTCGAATACTTGTTTTTTGTTAAAATCTAGGTAAAATTTGCATATTGTAAAATTCTCTGTGACACTACGAGACATTAACCCGCTTTATTTGAAATGTTCAAACTTTTACAGTTTAATAGTTACATATCTGTGTGTGAGGTCGCCAAGCTAATCAAGAACCTTGATTCCAGTAAAGCAACTGGCCCTGACGGCATTCCAGTTATAGTGCTGAAAAAGCTTCAACCAGAACTTGCCTCATACTTACAAAACTGTTTAAGCGTTGCCTTAAGGAGAAGTGCTTTCCAACACCCTGGAAAACCTCATCAGTATGCACTGTATTAAAGAATTCAGGCGAAAAGTCATCTCCCTCTCAGTACAGACCAATACGTCTCCTGTGTATCATGAGTAAGTTACTGGAATCCACAATAAATAGAGAAGTAGTCAACCACCTCAGCAGAAATAACCTTCTTAGTGACACGCAATATGGTTTCCGCTCTGCAAGATCTACAGCTGATGTGCTAATGGTTATATCTCATAGGATTAGTGAATCTCTTGACAAAGGCTTCTCTTCCAGGGCAATTGCTCTTGACATATCAAAGGCCTTCGATAAGGTATGGCATAAGGGCCTAATTCACAAGATTTCCAGCTACGGTATCACTGGAAATGTTTTCTCAATTATTAAACCATTTCTCTCCGATAGGTTCATAAGAGTAGTGGTTGATGGGCAAAAATCAGAGGCCCACAGTATTAATGCTGGCGTCCCTCAGGGGTCCATCCTGGGCCTAACTCTCTTCCTGATCTACATCAATGATCTCCCAAAACATATACTTAAATCATTCGTTGACATCTATGCTGATGACACGACCATCTATGGCAACACATCAAAGGCCGTAAATGACAAAGTTCTCTCTGATTCTCTCTCCTCTGATCTTGAACGCGTGGTAGAGAAGGGAAGAGGTGGCTGGTTACTTTTAATGCATCTAAAACCAAGCCTCTATCTTTACATCATCAACGCTCTGATTCCCATCTAGCATCAATTGAAATAGATGACTCTCGTCTTGGGGAGGCTCCATGTTTTGACAAGCTTCTGGGTTTGACCTTTACTCCTGATCTGAAATAGAACGCGTACATCAGGTATGTTGCAAAGGATGCTGGGAAAATGGTGGGATCCTTCTACCGCTCCAGAAGATATCTCACTAATGATGCAATTCTCTATCTGTATAAAAGGCAAGTATGTCCAAGGATGGAGTACTGTTGCCACATCTGGGTAGGAGCCGCTAAAAGCAGCCTATCCTGCCTTTACAGAGTACAAAATAGACTTTGTGGCTTAGTGGGGGATGCCCTTTTCTGTTCCCTGCAGCCTCTCTCCCACAGAAAAGACGTTGCGAGCCTGTCTTTGTTTTATCGTTATTTCCATGGCAAGTGCTTGTCTGAGATCCAATCTCTGGTCCCCCCTCGCCAATCTTTCACGAAAAACATCCGTCTAGCTGAAACTACTGTCATTAATTTTCTCCACTCTTTATCTGTGCCTAAATCCAAACGTAGATTCCATGAGCAGAGCTTCTTTCTTAGAAGTGCACGCCTGTGGAACTCTCTTCCGTTTGCCTGTTTCCCACCTGACTACAATTTGGATATCTTCAAGTCTAACATAAACAAATTCCTGACAAACCGCTCTCTTAAGAAAGGCACCCTATCAAATATCCAATACTAATGATTACTACGATACTATCTCATTGATTACTGTACACACAATAACCCTTATCCCCGAGTGGCTTCTGGGCCTTGATAAGTGGTGACCTCCATGTAAAAAAAAAAAAAAGATCCGTCTGTCAGTTGGTCGGTCGGTCTGTCGGTCGGTCTGTCGGTCTGTCCGTAACACTTTTGTGCTTGGCCTTTTTGGTTAAGATCAAAGGTTTGTTGTTAATAGATGCTGTTCTTAGCTTTTTAAGCTTTTCTTGACCTTTTGGCCATGATCAAAGTTTAGGGGTAACCATGATAAAAGATGCTGGCCGAGAGAAAAATCATTTAAAATTTACAACAGAGACGAGTTATTCAACCAACCTCACCCCCCTTCTTTTTGAGTTGGCCTTGTGCATAAGTTTTTTGTTCATTTTCCCAATTGTATTTTTCTTCCTGTGAATAAAAAATTTAATGTCTCAAAGTGTAGTATCTGTTTCGGCAGATACTGCAAGCAAAGACCATATGTGGGGGCAACTCCACATATAATACCTTGGTAAATGTAGGGGCAACCCTTCATACCAATTGTCACTATCCAGCTCCCCTACTCCCCGGGTATTTGGTCCCCATTTCCCGTTCACTCCTCACATTAAAAATCGGCCTTGTGCCTAATTTGTTCGGTGGGGGAGCAAATAAATACCCTTTTCTTGGTCTTTTGACCAAGATCAAAGTGTAGTATCTCTTCCGGCAGATACTGCAAGCAAAGACCATATGTGGGGGTAATCTCACATATAGGACCTTGGTCAATGTAGAGGCAACCCTTCATACCAATTGTCACTATCCAGCTCCCTTACTCCCCGGGGGAGTTGGTCCCCATTTCCCCTTCACTCCTCACATTAAAAATTGGCCTTGTGCCTAATTTGCTCAGTGGGGGAGCAAATAAATACTAACCCCACATATAAGACCTTGGTCAATGTAGGGGCAACCCTTCATACCAATTGTCACTATCCAGCTCCCCTACTCCCCGGGGAGCTGGTCCTCATTTCCCCTTCACTCCTCACATTAAAAATCGGCCTTGTGCCTAATTTGCTCGGAGGGGGAGCAAATAAATACCATTTTCTTGGCCTTGTGGCCAAGATCAAATTGTAGTATCTGTTCTTACTACGTGCTGTACTTATATTTGTAACTTTGTGATATAAAGTGGGGGATCACTTTTCTGTATTAATTTAATGTAAAATGATCACCCACTTTACAACAAGTCAGTCTCAAAGCCCTTCAAGTCATTCTCCAGATCATTCAAGTAGTTTTTGAAGGATTCCAGTTATTTTTTAAGCATTCAAGTCATTCTTAAGGTCATTCAATTCATCCTTACGTTCATTAAAGTCATTCTGTCATTTACTTGTTATTTATTTAAGTCATTTCAGCCCACTTTTCGGTCATTTTAGTTTATCTTTAAGAATTACATGTCAATCCTACATTCACGCATTCATTCATTACTCAAGAGCATGCGACTAATGGTTATCGGCCTTGTTCCAATGGAAATAATATCAGCTGTAAGCAAAAAATGCATACCGATTGGTTGAAATATAGGAGGTGGGCGTTAACAGCTAATGTAATGAGCCCTCTGTATTCGTCAATAATAAAGCATATATTTTGAAAGACAAAAATGAATTTGTCAGTTTTATATATAGACAGTGGCGTTGGAGGTGAGGGGATGCCCGGCTTGCCCGGGCGTAAAATATGCTTCAATGTGATTTAATTTGTCCAGATTTTGTATATATCATTATAGAATCGTGATTTCAAAAGTAAAAGATATTAAGGTGTCATCAGCTAGAACCGAAACCAAAACATCAGCATTCGAAACTACTAACGTCATCACTGTACCAACATGGCATGCATACGATTTTAAATTAAAAATAAATTAAGATGAATTTACAAAATGTATAAAGATTATTTTCAATTTGAACCCATTTTTGACCCCTCAAAAACTATTTTAAAGGCCCATGAAAGAACGCTCTGTAAAATATCCAATCATTTGAGACCCCTGGCGCCATTCTGTTACTTTTAGTTTCGGAGAAGGTAGAATTTGGAAATCTGGAGCCAGACAGCCAGACATATAGCCTTTTATATATTAAATACGCTTAACTATGATATTTTACTTTGTCCAGATTTCGTATATATTATCATCAAGTCGTGGGCTCAAAAGTAAAAAAAAACGTATTTGGGTGCCATCAGCTAGAATCGAAACCAAAAGCTAATCTGTAGCATTCAAAGCTGGTGTCGTTACCACTGTACCAACGTTACATGCATAAGAACTGATTAAAAATTAAAAAGTAAAAATAAACTAAGATGAATGTACAAAATGTATAACGATTTTTTTCAATTTTGACCTATTTTTGACTCCTTAAAATCTTTTTTAACCGGCTAAAGACCCATAAAAAAACAGTCAGTAAAAAATCCAATTATTTGAGACTCCTAGTTCTGGATAGCGAAATTTAGTTTTGGAAGAGATAGAGTTTGAAAGTATGGAGACAGACAAACAGACAGACATATAACCTTTTATATATTAGATTTTTCTAGCACACGCAATTATTTATTGGACACAATGCAAAAAAAAAGGGGCCAGTTCTAACCCTAACTCTACAACACTCTCTCAGAGAAAAGCAGAAAAGAGATTCTGGTCAGTGACTTTCCCAAGTTTCTAGACCAACAGTGTCAACACAAAAGCTTTGCACACCTTTTCATACAACGTGGGCACAGACTTATTAAGACAGCAACAAGTTGAATGCACAAACTATATTAAATGGCCGCTATCCTTTTATCAACGAAGGCAACCATTTGCGCCGAGACCAGGTTATCACGGCATGATAGATTCGCATATTTAACCTCGAGTCACCTAGAATACAACGTTGGGTAAAATAGTTCATCAGACATGTGTAGATAGTGTGATATTGTATGTAGATTGAGGACATGCGTTGCATGAAGAGAAATTATATGAGATGATACGATGGGTGTGTAATGTGAGTCTTAAAGGCGAGCTTAGGTCTGTTAATCTCCAGAGAAGATTAAATCTGGAGAATATAGGGAGATGTATGCAGAACAGGAGACTGCAGTGATTGGTCACGCTGAAAGAATGGTTCTTGGGTTAGTGGATGTTGGACAGCTGCAGTAGCAGTTTCAGTTCACAGGACAAGGTCATAGAACGACGTGATGAGAATGGACTTGAGAGAAACAAAGATAAGCAATGACCTAGCTAGAGATAGGTTAGTTTGGAAGTCAGTTTCTTAAAGCCGTCCAATATATGCTAGCAGTTTAAATCGAGGTGAAACCGATGATGATGATGATGATGATGATGATGATGATGATGAGGAGGAGGAGGAGGAGGAACTAGTGCATATATATTTATTATATATTTTGGTTGGTTGGTTGGTTGGTTGGTTGGTCGGTCGGTTGGTTGTTTTTGTTTTACGGCATATCAACCCTTTTCAGGTTATTTAATGCCGAATCTATTTTATAATAGAATATATAAATATTTTTCAAATCGGTTTCTATTTAACCCATAGTTGGGAACCTAACAGGTACTACCACTCCGGGTCATAGTGGACCTGGGAGCAATAGCAATTAAGGGGTGGCTTCACACTCCCCAAAGCCCTCAAGCTGGGACCTCTTCATCGGATATAGTTTAAGGTCATATCCAAGGCCACATATATATATTTTAGATCTTTTTATATTCTCCCTAAGAATTTGATTCTAAAAAAAAAAAAAAATTTGTTTTAATAATTCTTATTAATCTTTTCATTTCCATTTTGTGTTTTTTATATGCAGAGTTTTATTTTATTAAAAACAAATAATAAATTGTATCGCAACAAATATTAATATTAAACGAGGTAGGAGGTAACATTTCTTCCCGTTTCTCTCTTGCTTTCTTTTCTTTTTTTACTGTTTTTTTTTTTAATATTTTATTTTACTTTTTCAATTCAAATGTGCTTCATTTTAATTCTGCTTGTTTCTATACACCCAAAGGCCAAAGTAGAACATTCTCTTCAATCACATTGTTTATGCTGTACTCTGGGAATGACTGGTGGAACTCTCAACAATCAGGGAAACCCCGAAATGTTTGAAGAAATTAGAATTGAGAGTTGGGAAGGTGGGGTGAAATATTTTTGAATCGAATGCTAGAGATTAAAAAAAAAAAAAGGGCACGCATAAAATATAGTAATCTATTGTATGCAAATACATGCAAAATACACATAAAACAGACACATCCACATATATTTAAGGGAAATTTTTACATGTGGAAACAGATAACTGGAAAAATGGCGGGAAAGTTGATTTTAATGGAATTGTAAAATCGACTAAAAAACGAACAAACAAAAAATAGAAAAGAAAATGTTTAAAAATGAAATCACTGAAACTAAATTAGGAACAGAAAAAAATAAAATATATTTAACATGTTACGATTTGTGGTAGTGCGAAGCGGGGAGTGCAAAGAATAAATATTATAGGAATAAGTCAAAGGAAAAAAAATGATATGATGCAAAATTCTGGTAGAATCGTATGAAGAATTGTAACTAGATCTACTATGCACACACAAATATATCTATATTCTCCCTCTCTCTCTCTCTCTTTCTTTCTCTCTCTCTCTCTCCCTCCCTCCCTCTCTCTCTCTCTCTCTCTCTCTCTCTCTCTCTCTCTCTCTCTATATATATATATATATATATATATATATATATATATATATATATATATATATATATATATACTAGCATGGGTGCCCGGCGTTGCCCGGGTGTTTGGAAGTGTGTCTTGAGCAAAAAAAAAAAAAAATGGCAGTAGGAAGGTAGGCTCGAACCCGTACCACGAAGGAGGAAAAGAACAGGAAAAAACGTGACGTCTTTGCTGTTACGATCACCCCCAAACTGGAAGTGACGTAGGTTTAAATTAAGGCTAGACAATCGAAAAGACAGGTGACTTCCGAAAATATTGGCAAAAAAAGCGACCACTCCCTGTAGAAAAATGCCCAGTTGAGGGTGAAGAAATTAATGTTTTTAGCCAATTTTTCGTTATATGTCGTCTGAAGGGTCAAGCTTTAAAACGATACTGATCTTGTGAAAACCGGCGCCTCTGTCGAAAGTTTTAGGCAGACATGCAAACATACATACATACATTTATATGTTGGTAGCTCAAATTTGTGACCCAAACCGATTAAAAAGCTTGCCATATCTCTGAATACCCTTTATGTAAAATTTCAAATGTTTAAACAAGAAATTGTTGGAGTAATTTGGTAGAGACCGCAGAGGTCAGATTTTAAAAAAAACTTTTACCCCTATTATGACCCCTTAACATTTATTGTTTTGGGCTCAAATCAAGTTATTAAGTTAGATCCATGTAAAGATAACCTATATCTAAAATTTCAATTGTTTATACCCAAGATTGGCGGAGGAGTTTGGTAGAGTTCTCAAAGGTCAAATCGTTGAACTTTGACCCCATTAACAGCCAAATTTCTGGCCAAAAATGGACTATAAAGATTTTCCCAAATCTCAATACCCTGTATATCAAATATCGAGTCTGTAGACTAAAAATTGACAGAGTTATTGTGTAGGGAAAGGTACATAGACAGACAGACAAACAGACACACACACGCACACACACAGACACTTTCACTTTTATATATATATATAGATATATGACATTGTCTGTGTGAGTGCGTGTGTGGAGAACGATCTCTAAATAACTCATCTGTCAAGTTTTGGTCACCAGACTTAAAGCTTGATATATGGGGTATTCAGATCTGTGGAACGTATTCAAATTGGCTTTTAGCAGAAAAAGAAATATGCTAAGGGTTCAAAATTGTAAAAACTGGAACCTGGCAGGCGTAAATATAGTGTGTCTTCTATGTATGTGCAAATATATATTTAGGTATTAATATTTATAGATTTATCAGCAAATACGGTGGGGAGCTAAATGTTTTCGTTTTGATTCTAGATAATAGCATCCAAGTCATATTTTTATTATTGGCTTTTGAAATCCCTAATATATATTGGGTACAATATAATGATCAATAGACATTCAGTAGAGTATAATAATCAAAAGAAACTTGGCCTTATAATAATAAATATAGATATCTGTATGAATTAAACTAGCATATTTAAACACATTTTACAGTCGTGCAATATGATATGCTAGCAAGGAAAGCTACATTCTCCTCTTCTGACGAGAAGCATTAGACTTTGAAATAAATATATAGAGAATTTACAACTCTCATCTATATGATGTTTTTTCCTCATAAGACCAACAAACAAATTCATATATACATATACTTATTTTATTCTGTCTTAAATTTAATTATATATATATATATATATATATATATATATATATATATATATATATATCGCACTGATGAGCTGTGAAACAGCGAAACAGTACTGTATGTGGATGACTATAACGCTCCTCATCTTGAGTTGAGCATATTGAAAAGTAATACACGAATTACCATTAGCGTATAAAGCGATGCTCTTTGTGTAAACAAATCGAGCTTAGGTATTTCGGACGATGTCAAAACATCGTTAAACTCACGACTCACACAGCAGCCGCCGATTATCGTAATGGTTACGAGACTTGACTGTCGTACAGGCGGTCGGGTTTCCATCCTGGCTTGAGGTAGTTGCCTGTCTAGCCGCACTGATGAGCTGTGAAACAGCGAAACAGTACCGTATGTGGATGAATATAAACCAAGACTTTAAAAAAAATAAACAAAACCAAGACTTTAAAAAAGGTGTTGATAGCAACAGAAAGTATATTACTGCTCTCTCTCTCTTTCTCTCTCTTACTCTCTCTCTCTCTCTCTCTCTCTCTCTCTCTCTCTCTCTATATATATATATATATATATATATATATATATATATATATATATATATATATATATATATATACACGGAATAATCACGTTGGCACACTGGTTCTCGTGAGATCACGGAAGTTAAGCAACCTTGAGGCTGGCTAGTACCAGATGGGTAACCATTTGGGAATTCTAGGCGCTGTATGTGTTTTCCGCTTATCTCAGCATTGTTTCCTGTCATCCTGAACTAGTATTCAACAATATCGGCTCACGAGAGGTGTGGTTGGAGATTGCGCTACGCATATATATATATATATATATATATATATATATATATATATAGTACCTTTGTGGCATGCAGTCATCAGAAAAGTAAAGTCCGTATGTTGTTTTAATGCTGAGATTTTCAAACGTTCAAGAGGTCACCTGCTCGCATGGAGTGCATAAGTAGATTCTTTTTTCCTTTTATTAAAGCGTTGTTTAAATCTGCCACAAGATATGATGAAGAAAAAGAAAAAAAACACAAATTCTATTTCTGACAAAGGTGGTATATCACCAAAAATTTGATTATAACCAAACAAATGCTTTTGCTTATATATATATATATATATATATATATATATATATATATATATATATATAAAGCGAAATGTGTGTGTGTGTGTGTGTGTGTGTGTGTGTGTGTGTGTGTGTGAGGAATAGGCTCCTATACGGTGGACTATTTTAAAAAACTGATTACATATAATGATAGAATATGTATTGGAACACAGGAATACGTATGTTTGATCTGGCAGAACGGTGGTTCATTAAAATTGTGAGGTCTGCATTCGCGCCTGGTCCACAAAGTATGGAGATAAAAAATTAAAGAATTAAAAAAAAAAACGTTTACAAGTGTTTTTGATATAGATGTACATAAGAATACTTTGCTAAGTATGTTTTAACTTAAATAAGCATGGTATAATAAAATCGTGGGGTCTGCGTTCGCGCCTGGTCTCCATGGAATGGAAATAGGCACAAACTTTAATAAAGACTTTTCATATCTATCTACGTAAGTATACTTTGATAATTATGTTTCAGTTTGAAGAAATATGGTATAATAAAATTATGGGGTGTCCGTTCGCACCTAACCTCATAGAATGGAAATATGTCACAAAGTTTTACAAGGTTTTTTAATATAGATCCACAGAATATTGCGATTTCAGTGTGAACAGGTATGGTATAATAAATTATGCGTTTTATCTATTTTATTTTTACTTTCATGATATTTGCTTTGGTTTTGATACCCCCAAATTCGGAGCTATCTCTTTACAACCCTTCCTTTTCATAACCTATCATACTTTCATAAATCAGAGTCCATTTTCTGTAGGCTGTTTTTGAACCCAGTCAATGACGGGTACTTTTACTAGTATATATATATATATATATATATATATATATATATATATATATATAGTTATATGTAATATAGTGAGTTCGTGTAATTCAGTAAATTTTCATATACCAATAGGTTTTAAGCCAAAAAAGATTGACTTAAGGATTAAGCTACAAAATTATCACATTTCCTAATTGAGCATTAACATACTGTTTGTGCAAAATCAAGACATCAAGACAAGGTGTTGATGGCAACAAAAAGTGTATTTCATTTTATGTTATAATTGTTTCAATGTCCAGTTCGACAATTTCAAGCATTATAGCGTTTGAAAATTTTCAAAAACCAACATTTCTTCAGACTTTATGAATAATCACACTTTTTCCATAACCACAACCAAGGTAAATGTTTCTCGCATGTTTTTCCCGTTAGGGATTCTCCCCTCTTTTTTCTTTCTATTCAAAAAATGCTACATTGCCAAAAGTGTGTTTATTCATAGTCTGAAGAAATGCAGTTTTTTGAAAATTTTCTTGAAACTGTCGAACTGGACATTGAAACAATTGTAACATAAAATGAAATACACTTTTTGTTGCCATCAACACCTTGTCTTGAAGTCTTGATTTTGCACTCACAATATATATATATATATATATATATATATATATATATATATATATATATATATATATATATATATATATATATACTTGCGTTCTAAAACTACAGATTTTATTCAAATTTAAACAACGCAAAGGTAATTTCGGCGTTGATCGGTCATAAAATGCGCTTAAATATGATATTTTAATTTATGATGGTTTCGTTTTTATTATTATAGATTGATTATTATATTGTGCCTAATATATATGATTATGATTTAAAAAGTTTAAAAAATTACTTTTGTGCCATCAGCTGGAATCGAAACAAAATGTTCAGCGCTCCAGCCTCAGTCATTATCTATCCTTCATCGATATCCTCTGAGCTATCGGCAGATAGATGAATTAAAGAGACAAAACACTTAAGCAACTACAGGCTACGTTGGCATAGCAAGAAATTAGTCAATTTATTCCCGCAAAGATCTACTATTTTCTTTGTAATTACGATCCTTTAGCAGCTATTCTTACAGGCTAAAAACCAAATCGAAAATGTTCCCAAGGTCCAAATATTCTTTATATCAAATTTCAAGTCTGTGTACAGAATACTCAGAAAGGAGTAAAGAAGAGGCGTTTTGCGCATACACAGACAAGGTCACTTCTATATATATATATATATATATATATATATATATATATATATATATATATATATATATATACTAGCAGACGTTTCGGTGTTGCTCGAATGTAATATATGCTTGAGTATGATGTTTTAATTCATGCTGATTTCGTATTTATTATTATAGAGCAAAACGTCTAAGACAGTAAACGACCAAGTTCTCTCCGATTCTCTCTCCTCTGATCTTGATCACATTGTACAATGGGGAAAGGAGTGGCTGGTTACTTTTAATGCATCTAAAACCAAGCTTCTGTCTTTACATCATCAGCGTTCTGATCCCCATCTGGCATCAATTAAAATGAATGGCTCTCGTCTTCAGGAGGCCTCAAGTTTTGACAGGCTTCTGGGCTTGACCTTTACTCCTGATCTTAAATGGAATACGTACATCAAATCGGTTGCCAAGGCCGCTGGAAAAATGGTGGGATCCTTCTATCGATCCAGTAGATATCTCACTGCTGATGCAATTCTCTATCTATATAAGAGCCAGATACGTCCAAGGATGGAGTACTGTTGCCACATATGGGCAGGAGCTGCTAGAAAAGACTTGTCCTGCCTTGATAGGGTTCAAAATAGACTTCGTGGCCTGGTGGGAGATGTCCTTTTCTCTTCGCTGCAACCTCTGTCTCACAGAAGAGATGTTGCAAGTTTGTCTCTGCTTTATCGTTATTTTCATGGAAAGTGTTATAGATAGAGAATTGCATCAGCAGTGAGATATCTACTGGATCGATAGAAGGATCCGACCATTTTTCCAGCGGCCTTGGCAACAGATTTGATGTACGTATTCCATTTAAGATCAGGAGTAACTGAGCTTTAATCTATGGTCCCCCTCGCCAAACTTTCACAAGAAACACTAGACTAGCTGAAAACATTATCAATAATTTTCCCCACTCTTTATCTGTACCTAAACCTAAACATAGATTCCATGATCAAAGCTTCTTTCTTAGAACTGCACGCCTGTGGAATTGTCTTCCGTTTTCCTGCTTTCCAGCTTTCTATAATATGGTTGTCTTCAAGTCCAATGTGAACAAATTTCTGATGAGCCGTTCCACTTAAGTTAACAAATTTACCAAACTTCCATTACTATCGATTACTATATTGTCCTTTTGACTACTCTACACCCTTATCCTTGAGTGGCCTATCGGCCTTGATAAGTGGTGACGTTTATGTAAAAAAAAAAAAAAACAAACAAAACAATCAGTGCTCCAGCTATAGTATTTATTTAGCCTTCGTTGATACTGTCTGAGCTATGGCTAGATTGACAATAAAAGGCTAAAAATAAACGAGTTCAAGATGAAAATGTATATGTACGCATACTCAAAAAATATTCGCTTTACCTCGGCCAAGTTCAACTGTGTTTTTTCAATTTTGACCCCTGTTACAACTATTTTTACAGCCTAAGAACTAAATGTGCTACAGGCTCAAATACCCTATGCATCAAATTTCAAGTTTTTAGATCAAATATTCAGATAGGAGTCTGTAGAGATGTTTCGTGTAAACACTGACAAGGTCATCCATGACTGAGTATATCAAGAAGCTTGTTTTAATATTTTTAATAGAAAAAGTAGACTTTTAATATCAATGTCAGAGCGAGAAAAACTCAACATTATAAGTATATAGATTTGTCTAGATTACTCCATTCACTTCAAGAGATAAAAAAAAAATGTTCATCGCATTTTTGACATATATTAATTAAAAGTAGGATTAAACATAATGGTGTAACATGAACTAAAAAGGTGCAAAAATAAAATATGTAAAATAAAAAATGATACGATTATAAAATACGAAAAAAAAAAGGAAAAGATATAAAAAGAAATTCAAGAAAAAAAAATTGAATGAAATGAAAACTTCGAAGAAAATATCATGAGGAGCCTCAAGAAAAACTGGATCATGACTTCATTGTCATTAAAGAAGAATGGATCGTCTCACGATGCGTCCATTCAGTCAGCGCGTTTAGTGAGTAAAATGTTTATGGCAAAACCTAAATGTGAAAGACTACAAACATATTTATGTAAAATTTAACGTGACAGACCAAAAAACCATGTTACGTAATACTTAAAAGTGACCGACCAACAAAATGTAACGTAAAACTTAAACGGGACAGACCAACGAAAATATTATGCAAAACGTAAACGTAACTGACCAACAAACATGTTATGTAAAATTTAAACGTGACAGACCAACAAATATGTTACGTAAAACTTGAACATGACCTACAAACAAACATGTTACGTAAAACTTAAGCGTAACAGACCAAGAAATATGCTACGTAAAACTAAAACGTGACAGACCAACAAACATATATACGTAAAATATATACGTGATATACCAACAAACATGTTACGCAAATGTAAACGTGACAGACCAACAAACGTATCTACGCCAAATTTGAAAGTGACAGACCAACAAACATGATACGTAAAACTTGAATGTGACAAACCAACAATCATGTTACATAAAACTTAAACATTACAGACCAATTTAAGCTACAGACGATTAATTAAAACGAAAGCGTGATAGACGAAACTACTATTTCAAAATGAAAGGTAATAGACCAATGCGAATGTTTTTTGTCAAACTTATGCGTAACAAAAAAAAAAAAAATCAGAAAGGTTTCAAACTTAAGCACAACAGACCAAGAAACGAGTTATTTTAAACTTAAGCATGACATACTAATAAACGACTCATTTTAAACTGAAGCATGACAACCGCAAGAAATTAATTAAAACGTATGCATGATAAACAGGTAAAAATACTATTTCTCCTTTTTTTTTTTTAGATAAGGATTAATAATTCGTATTATTTGGATTATTCAGACTACTGGTTTCATTTCGAGTCTTACCCACACAAGGTTTCTACCGATGTAATCTCAAGAAGGCCAGAGGTTACATCGGCCGAAACATTGGGTGAATAACACTCAAAAGAGAAGCAATACAGACCTAAATACTATTTTAACCTTAAGGCTAACAGATTTAAGTGGATGTTTTCTTTTTATTTCAAACTTATGCATAATAGACAAACAGGAAAGAGTATTTCAAACTTAAGCATCAGAGATCAATAAATCAGTCATTTCAAACTTATACATGCCAGACAGGAAAAACATTTTACTTTAAAATTACGAGAAGTCTTCAGTAAGTTTCCAGATTTTTTTGTACAGGAATTTCAAATTGTCATAGACTCTTGAAAATTTAGTGTGTTATTGCTATACATCTTATGAGATAACTGACGAATTTTTATGCTTTCAGGTTCAAATGAATCGGTACAGCAGGAATTGGAATACACTCTATTAAAGCCTGATAGTCACAGTTGGTGAGTTTCAAAAACAATCTGGACGTAAGGATACTTTTGCAGAACGATACGCAATGAAATTCTGTTTTAAACTTGGAAAAAATGCCACAGAAACATATGACTTCTTTTGGGCCATCTTGCATGAACTGGGCATCATTTTTTGAGTGGCATAAGAGATACAAGACAGGGAATCTGTGAGGGATGGTGAGAGGTGCGGGAGGAGTAAGGAAGTCATAACACCAAAGTTGATTGGCCAAATAAAAGAATTCTATCTTTCATCGTGTGTCTAAAGAAACAATAAGTGCACAGTTTGATGTCAGTGTGGGAACTGTACACACAATTATTTATGAGGAACTGAAGATGCAGAAGATTTGCCCGAAGTTTGTTTCAAGGGTGTTCAGAGAAGATCAGAAAGAAAGACGTTGTTTTTGTAAACTTCAGTGTGACAGGCCGACAAATATGTAATTAAAAACTTCAAGTCAGGCAAACCAAGCGAATGCTATTTTGAACAAATATGTTTATTCCATTTACCTAACAATCAATGAAAATACAGTGATTGTCCAGTATTCTCTCAATATTAAAAGCACAAAAATAAAGAAAAAGCTGTATGATGTCCGTACATGTGACGAAAAGAAAATAGTACATCTAAAAATCACGTAAATTGATTAGGTAGCTTTATTTTTATTAAAAAAATAATTCTAAAGCGATTAATGGGAATTCGTAGGTACTACATTTTTTTTTTACTCTTTAAATCATTGCTTGGGTCCAATATAATATAATAATAAATACTTTTAATAAAATTCTAAATGTTTATTTTTTTATGCGTGTGTGCCTATATACCAATAGAACGTTCGAACGGATGCACCGAATTGAAAAATTCTTTTTTTCCTGAAAGGTGTGTATCCCTAGGTTGTCCTTATCTATATATGGTTCGTAACGAACAACGCCGAGTCACACAAAAAAATCCGAAATAACGGTTTTGGGGCCGTTTCGTAAACTTGTCGGAAAAGTTATCTGCTCATGTCAACGGAATTTAGCACAGTCTGTATACACTCGCAGTAACATCTTTCGGCGTACGGACAGGAATTCTGGTACAACGGATAACGCGTTTGACTACGGATCAGAAGATTGCAGGTTCGAATCCTGGCAAGTTCGTAATGATTTTAACCATCATTTTATCCAACGTTTACTCATTATCCGTACCCTTAGGGTATTTTTTTTTCAGTGATTTTGTTTTGTGCGTATGGAAATTTCCCATACTCCGAGTTCACAAGGTAAGCGTTGATGGTAAAACGTCGTCTTACTAAGACGATGTTGAGTGTATTTGATGTTGAGTGTGATCGATTTTGTGTTTAACTCGGCGTTGTGTGTACACCCGCTAGTAATAAATACAAAATCTGCATTAATCAAAATATCGTATTAAACGTATTTTACGACCGGGCAATGCCGGGTGACCTGCTAGTTTAAAAATAAAACTACTTGATAAATTTACGTAATTTTCGGAATGTATTTTCATTTCGTAACGGGTACGTACGTACATCACACGGAGTTTTCTTTATTTTTGTTTGTTTAATATATAGAAGAAATCTGGACGTGCACCGAAAATAATAGTCCAAACTAACGTGTGACAGACACGCTGACGGATAAAGGCGGAGACGCATCTGTAAAAAATGAAAATAAGCTCCTCCTCTTTAAAACTCACTTCCAATTTCGAGTGTCTCAATGAAGAGCCTCATTTTGAAATAAACGTTACAGAATTAAGTGAATGGAACAAAATAAACAGAATCGAGATGAAGAAAGTGAAAGATAGGAACGGGGGGCCTGGTAAAAGGCCAGGAGGGGTTGAGAGTATGAAGAGAATCTGTTATTTACAAGAACTATTTTTTCTTTCTTATTTTCGTTTCTTCTTATTCGATGTCCATGTCCCTGTCGCCTCTCCGTCACAATATTCATATATGAAATCCGAAAAAAAAAAAAAATAAATAAATAACATAAAAAAAATAACAACTTCACAATATTTCGACTCATATATGTTTCATCATAAAGACTTCTTCAGGCTGATTTCAATAGTTCGTCTTATGAGACAGTGATATTTCTCATTTCCTGCACTGGAGTATGATGGCGTGACAATTTATTTTTCACAAAAGACGGATATACCCAACCCAAACAGTAGTCGAGAGTGAATCGAGAGTAGACAAAGATCTTTCAGAAACCAGTGACCAATCATAACCAGAAATAGAGAAGCATTAGAATATATATATATATATATATATATATATATATATATATATATATATATATATATATATATATATATATATATATATATATATATATAAATTGAAAAAGGGTTTTTAAATTGAATATCAATACACAAAAAAAATAAAAAATAGTATATATATATATATATACTATTTTTTAGGGTTTTTTTTGTGTATTGATATTCATAGTAAAAACCCTTTTTCAATTTATTTAAAAAGAAAATACGACTTTGTTATATATGGTTCATGGAATTGCAGTCGTCTGCAAAAAATCTAGCCAATTTGCATATTCTTTTAAACATTCATTTTAATTAATTCCCTATTAGCTTTTTCGTTTTTCTTATGGGATGATCATCTTAAGTTAACTATTATGTGTATTCATCTGCGTAATATTGGCGTAAAAAGCTTATAGTAAACATAAACTTCTTTCTATATATATTTATGCATGCGTATATAATTTTGTTTAACTGTTTCTCTCAGATTTTGGTCTGCAGATATAGAGCTTAATATATAGGACAATCGAACCCCAGCGGAACTTTATATTTGGGTTTTAGCCGGGGAACATCTGTGCAAAAGTATGGAAATTAAAAAAAAAATGTAATTTGCCAGGTGAAGGAAGAATAACGGCATTACAAATATGCATGCGTAACGTAATAGCTATTTGTTTATGTTTTAATTTTTATCCTTGCAGCAAACATGTTTTCA
Source organism: Euprymna scolopes (assembly GCF_053919585.1). NCBI lineage: Eukaryota > Metazoa > Mollusca > Cephalopoda > Sepiida > Sepiolidae > Euprymna > Euprymna scolopes. The sequence continues at coordinate 74,779,801 of NC_136497.1, forward strand.
TAGGTCAGGCATTGACGTCAATAGAAAAGTAAATCGTAAGCTAAACATTTTGGATCGCTTCTCCTAGAAGATTTTCTAGGACTTAATTTAGTCTCTATGTAATTTCCCCCCCGTTTATTTATGTATTTTTTGTTTTTTTCCTACCCACCGCCATATTCATGACTATTTTTTTTTGTTTGTTTTAAATCATATTTTCCTCGATTTAGCTTTGATAAGTGAGGAACGAAACCTGGATAGCTAACCTTTATTTTAATTTTTTATTTTTTAAATTCATTATGCTTTTTTGGTCTGTATTTAGCCGTTATAAAATTTTGTACTCCCCGGAAAATTTTCATATATATATATATATATATATATATATATATATACTAGCAGGCCGCCTGCCGTTCATCGGTCGTTAAATACGCTTTAATATGATATTTTTATTAATGCAGATTACGTATTTATTATTATATTATATTGGACCGAATATATAGTAATGATTTAAAAAGTTAAAAAAGAAAGATGACTTGTGCGCCTCCATCGAGAATCGAAACCAAAATTTTAAACTTACGATTTACTTTTTCCTTTGACGTTAATGCCTGTGCTTTGAAGACATGGTTGCTGCAGGACTAAAAATTAAAGCATGAACCAATAGCTATTACGTTACGCATGCATATTCGTAATGCTGTTCTTCGACATTCTCCTGGCAAATTTCATTTTTTTTTTAAATTTTCGCACTTTTGCACCGATTTGCCCCGGCTAAAATCCAAATATAATGTTTCGTGTGAGTTCGATTACCCTATATATTAAGTTTTATGTCTGTGAGCTAAATACTGACAGACTAGTTTGGTAGGCAAACTTTTTTTAAACAAATATATATATATATATATATATATATATATATATATATATATATATGCATACATAAAGTGATTTGTGTTTGCTATAAGCTTTTTACGCAAATATATGCAATTATAAATCATATAGAATATTAGTTAACTAAAGATAATCATCCCATAAGAAAAGCGAAAAAAATAATATGAAATTAATTTAAATGAATGTTTAAAAGAATATGCAAATTAGCTTGATCTTTTGCAGATGAATGCAATTCCACGACCCATATAGTGTTTTCTTTTTAAATAAATAAAAAAAAGAAAAAAGGGGGTTTAATATGAATATCAATTCACAAAAACAATAAATTTATAGGAGAATAGATTGATTGACTATTTAAACTAACATTCATACTTGCTACTATATATATATACATATATATATATATATATATATACATATATATATATATATATATATATATATATATATATATATATACAAGGTCTTGATACATATTGGTAGAACATATATCTACAAAGATATTAGTAATAGTTCAAGTGTCTTCAATAGAATCTCGTGTCATAGTTTATGTCATAAGCTAAAGTATTAGCGTATCAATGTTGAACTTTTACGTCCAGAGAGGCTTTTCAACTGACCAGCATCTTGAGAGATTGACCCCTTTGCTCTTTTGTTGCTCGTGGGCAAAACCTTGATGGCGCACTTGACATTGATGCCTCTAATCCTCTGTCCTACGAATCACACCCAAAGACTGGCTTATTTCATTTGAGCAAGTGTGAAACATTCAAACAAAGCATCCACTTGCCAAGAAATAGACCAAGACCTAAAAATGGTGCTGGTTTGTATAGGCATCCAGGCCATGACTCCCCCTCCCTCTCCAATTTATGATACAATTAGGAAATTTGTAAATAAAGCCATGTATTATGTTTCTGAACTTTGGAGATGAAGATTGGTCATTTGAATTATTTGGATTATTCGGACTACTGTCCTTATTTTGAATGTTATTCTCGCAACGTTTCGACCGACGTAAGCTCCGACCTTCTTTGGGTCTATCTTGTCAAAGTTTAGAATATTTCTGTCGTGCTTAGGAATCCGTATGGAATTTCACACCGAACCCTTTATTTAATCCATGAGGGGTGGTATGCTCTCGTTCCGTCAGCCCCGATCCGGTAAATCTCTTAACTATTGTATTCTTATGAGTATAACTCGAACTAAGGATTGAACGTTCAACCCCTTAGACTCCTGTCACTAAGTAAAATTGAGTTCCAAATGACACTCTTTATGCCTGGAAAAATGCCTGGGCACCTCTGTTGGTATTCCCTGTTGGGGATCCTCAGGCGATTAGTCATAAACTAAGCCCTTCTAAAGAGAGAAGGCAAACATTAGGAGGGTTGACCTGCTAAACCCCACAGCACGAAAGCAATACTTTAGCCAACAAGGAAAAAGCAATCTCAGCAACGGTCTATACTCTGTTGGCTTTTGGGCTCAAGTGATCGGTTCGTTCGTAAGTCTGCTGCACATAAGCTTGAAATACTTTTATCATTAAAAACGCCTTTTTTTATTATTGATTCCAGTATCTCTTCATGAGTTGTTTCAGTCGATTAGATTGGAATATCATTTTCGTTGGTGTGTCATGCTTAAGTTTAAAATATCATTTACTTTGGTTTTGACATACTTAATCTTGAAATATCATTTTGTTGATCTGTTAGGCTTAAGTTTGAAATAGCGTTTGCTTTTTTCTATTAAACGCTTGAAATATTATTTTCGTTAGTCTGTCATGTTTAAGTTTAAAATATTATTTTATTTGGTCCATTACGCGAGATTGAAGTATAATTTTCTGTCTTGTTAAAATGGCCTGGCATGCTTTAATTTAAAATAACAATTTCCTTAATTAGCCTTGCTTAAATTTGAAGTAGTATTTTCTTTGCTCTACCAAACTCAAGATTAAAATAACCTTTTCTTTGTTCTGCCACAATTAAGATTGAAATGTGATTTTTACGCGTGTAGACATATTTTTTCATAAGTTACTTCGTTGGTCCGTCCATATAAAACTTGGAATGTTATTTTCATCTTTGATACGAAACGGCATCTCAGATATGATAGTTCGCGCTTAATTTTCAAATAGAATTTTCATCGTTGAACGCGTAGATTGAACGGGCGTATGTTAAGAAGCGATGCGTTCTTATCTTTTCTAGATGTGCCACATTCTGTTGATTTCTGCTGCCCACCCAGAGTCTACCCTGTAGATATGTTTCGGATCATATTCCAATAATAACGTCAAGAATTTCACTGATACACCCGAACTGCAATTATTAGTGGCATTTTTTTTTTTTACAACTTTTAATGAAAACATGTTTGTTTGTTTTTTTTTCAGCAGATAAGATGACTGTATTTGCTAAGCTGTTAACTAATTAGAATTTTTGAGACTCATGCAAGCGGATAAAATAATTAAAAAATATTAAAATGCTAATTTAAAATAATGACCCCAGGCAAAATATTAATGAAATTACATCGATATGCGCATCTCTCTGACTCTCTATCTGTCTGTCTGACTGAATCTATCTATCTGTCTGTCTGCTTGTCTCACTCATTTTGTCTTTCTTTCTCTCTCTCTCTCTCTCTCTCTCTCTCTCTCTCTCTCTCTCTCTCTCTATCTCTCTCTTTCTCTCTCTCTCTCTCACACACACACACATACAGTCTCTCTCTCTCTCTCTCTCTCTCTCTCTCTCTCTCTCTCTCTATATATATATATATATATATATATATATATATATATATATATATATATATCTGTGTTCATGTGTTGCCTAACTCCATAGGTAACAGAGCCGTTGACGCTGGATTAGCAATAGAATCCATATTTAAATGACCGAGCCAGCGTGCGATGTGACGTCACAGCAGAGATAAAAAGGACACACATATTCGAAGAAGAGTGTCAGGAGGAATTATGTTCGAGGCGTGGCCGGTGTTCAGAGAAGTACGTATTCAAGACGTATTCAAGACGTGTTTAAGACGCCGAGGAGTCGAGACTTGTTCGAGACATCAAACAACTGAAAAGGACGTGTCCAAGACATGAGTATTCACAGAAGTGGGACTTGAGACGTGTTCGTGATGAGTGGGGGTATCTGAGCAGAGACGAAGAGTCACACGCAGCCAGAAAAAGATAAATGTACTGTTTAAACAGTTAGGAAAAAATGTATTGTTGGAAATACCAGATATAACAGTGTTTGGGACATGTGCATGACGTAACAGTCGAAATAGAAAGTCACACGCGACCAGAGAAGCAGAAATGAACTGTTTAAATGTTTATAAAAAATGCGTTGTTGGAAATAGATAAAAGGCGTTTGTTAAAAAAGAAAGTGAGCCGGTGTTTTCCTTTCTTCTGTTTCCTTGTGACGGAATCTACAACGTGTTGGGTCCGTTTTATTTTAAACATCGCAGTTAGCTCCCACTTCCATTTAGAGAGCGACCCGCTTGTTTTCAGAGTACCCAGAAAAAAATGGACGGTCTACACTTAGCAAAGCGTTGTGAGGGTCTTGCTAACCTATAAATGTCTATATTTTGAAACATATTATAAACGCTGTCCCACTCCTCACGATGAATACATTTATGTGGATAAAATATTTTGGAAAACATTTGTGTGGATAAAATATTTTGGAAACGAATTGGGAATCACCTCAGCAGGATCAATCCATAGAGTGAATGTGGTATTTTGGTGAGAGAGTCTAGTTGTGGGTATGTTCAAAAGTAACAAACAAATTGTATGTACACTAACTCCCCACACACACGGACATAAAATGATTAGGGCTTCATTCCAAAAGCAACAAATAAACTCTTATATGTAATTTAGATTGCTATAATGGTATCAAAATGCACTCTATGACATTTGTAGAAACTAGTGATGGGACGATTTCATAATTTTTCCTGATTCTGGCACAATCACCAATTTTGTACTAAATTCCCAATTCCGATAAAATTGCCGAATCCGATTCTTTATAAATCTCCAAGTATTCAACTATAAAGTTATTTTCCCAATTACTGTAAAGACACATGTTAAATGTGCTAGTATTTTCTCAAACGTAAAAATACACTTGGGGGGGGTGATGTATAGATTTTAGCTTTACTGGTAAAATCAATAATTATTTGTTATTTTATCATTACTACCTGTAGTGAAAGCTTTTGTTAAACACAATCAAATAATAATTAAAGGAATCGTTTTTTGGAATTGGAAAATAGGCACACATTTTTCTGATTTCGATTCTGATACCCCAAAAAGTTTAGATTTTTTTCGATTCCCGATTCCGATTAATCGTCCCAACACTAGTAGAAACATTATTATAATTCTAATCAGTTTTTAATCTAAATAACATCGCCCACCTATTTAGAAAGCTTTCAGATAGATTTATATGAAGTGTTCAAATGCAAGATCACAAGAAACGTCAATTTGAAAATTGTTAAACCACTACTATAAAAAGGTGTTATGTCTCACCAGCCTCAAAGACACCACAGTTATAATAGAATATTTGCTTAATATTCTTACGTTATTATTTTTTTTTTAATTATTATTGAAGCAAGCTTTTATGCTCGCATTTTAGATTTAAAATATTTGTCTTTTTAAAATCTTATTTCATAATTTGACGAAATTGCGATAATAAAAGAATGCAATAAAAAAAACAGGTGCTTCTACACTATCGGGGTGGAAATTCATAAAACCCTAATATTGAATTTCACATGAAAACAATGATATCTACGTATTCCTCATGTTTTTACGGTGATTATATCCAAAAATTACGAAAATCGATAAGGTAGAAAATAACTTATTAAAGAAAAAAAATAAATAAAATTTGATGAAAATGAACGTAAGACATAGGAGAGTTCAAAAGTGAGGTAATTTTTTGTTTTGATTTAAACAAGATGGCGGCAATTTTCACCGGCTAACACGATTAAAGTTGTTTTGCTTAATAATTCAGTAATATTCAGGTAATTTCGACTGTATAATTAGGAAGCTACCATTGTAACTTATTTGAATTGACAAAAAAAGAAAAAATCAGTTGAATCATTGTTTTTTTTTTATCTGAAAACTCCATTTATTGACTACAAAATCTGGTCCCACTTCTGTAGAAGCGCCAAAATCAATTTAGGCATTAAAAATCGTTTTATGTTGGTGTTTTGTTATCTATTACTAAATAAGGAATCATTTCTATTAAAAATCCAGTTAGTATTATGCATATAAAATTGATAAAAAGTATCAATATTATATGAATTCAGAATATTAGAATTGTGGCGATTAATCAGAATCGGAATCGGGAATTGAAAAAGTCGGAACATTTGTGGGTGTCGGAATTGGTATCGGAACTGGAAAAAATGTGTGTCTATTTTCTAATGCCACAAACAATTTTTTTAATTATCTTTTTTTATTTGATTTTGTTTAAAACAAAATTATCCATTGCTGGTAGTAATAATAAAATAAATATTTATTGATTTTAAACTACCAGTAAAACAAAATCTATAGATCACCTCAACCCCACAAGTGTGTTTTTTATTTTTGAGAGAATATACGTATATCTAATATGTGTTTTTTTTACGGTAATCAGGAAAAAATAACAACTCTAGAGTTAAATATTAATGATTTATAAAGAATCGGAATCGGAATTGGTAATTGTATTGGAATTGGGTATATAGTATGGAATTGGTAATTGTATCAAAATCGGGAAAAATATTGGAATCGTCCCATCACTATTATATATATATATATATATATATATATATATATATATATATATATATATATAAAGCCACTATGTCTGTCTGCCTCCATATTTTCAAACTTTATCTCTTTCGAAACTAAAAGTTGCAGAGCGGTGTTAAGGGTGTCAAATGATTGGATCTTTTATGTACCGTTCTTTTATGGGTCTTAAGCCGGTTAAAATAGTTTTAAGAGGTCAAAAATGGGTCAAAATTGAAAAAAAAACCTTATACATTTTGTACGTTCATCTTAGTTTATATTTAATCAGTTCATATGCGTGACACGTTGGTACAGTGGTAACGTCACCAGCTTTGGCGGCTAGAGATTTTGCTTTCGGTTTCGATTTTACTCGATGGCACCCAAATACCTTTTTTTTTTTTTTACTTTTGAAATCACGACTCTATAATAACATATACGAAATCTGGACAAATTTAAATATATTTAAGCGTATTTTACGATCAGGCAAAACCGGGCGCCCTATGTTAGTATATATATATATTTGGATTCTTCGGATTACTGTTCTCATGTTGAGTGTTATTTTTACAACGTTTTAGTTGATGTAACTCGGAAAAACTTGTTAGTCTGTCATGTATTTAAAAAAAAAACTCCTGAAATCGGTCTTCTACTTTTCAGTACAGACCAATTAGTCTTCTGTGCGTCATGACCAAATTGCTTGAATCTATGCTACATAGAGGAATTAACAACCACTTCAGCAAAAACAACCTACTCAGTGACAAGCAATATGCTTTCCGCCCTGCAAGATACACAGCTGATGTACTGACTGTAATTTCATATAGGATCAGTGAATATATTGAGAGAGGCTTTCTATCTAGAGTAATAGCTCTAGACATATCAAAGGCATCTGATAGGGTTTGACATAAAGGTCTATTTCACAGAATATCCAGCTATAGAATATCTCGAATTATCTTCTGAATTATAAAATCCTTTCTCTCTAGTAGGTTTATACAAGTAGCTGTTCATGGGCTTAAGTACGAAGCTTAAATAATCAATGCTGATAAGCCCCAACGATACATCCTTTCTTCTTTATCATCAATGATCTTCCAACCACGTTCTGAGTTCATTCATTGACCCATACACGCCGATGACACTACCATCTATGGTAAAACTTTAAAGACCACCAACAACCAAGATCTTTCTGAGGCTCTCTCCTCCAACCGTGAGCACGTGGTGTAATGGGGAAAAATGTGACTGATTAATTTTAACGCATCCAAAACCAAGTTCTTATCTTTTCACCACCAATGCTCTGATCTCCAAATGATCACAATTGATGTGAATCACTCCCATCTCAAAGAAGCATTATGCTTTAGCAAGCTTCTGGGACTTACTCCTATAACCTGAAATAGAAGACTTACATAATTGCCAAGATTGCTGGAAAAATGGTTGCATTGTTCTATTGCTCCAGAAGGTATTTCACTACCAATGCAATCCTCTAACTGTACAAGAGCCAGATACACTCTAAGATGGAGTACTGTTACCATATTTCGATAGGGGATATCCGAAGTACCCAATTTTGTCTTGATAGAGTTCTGAACTGGCTTCAGAAGCCTCGGGGGTGATATTTTTTTCTCATCCCTGCAATCTCTTTCCTACAAAAGAGATGTTGCGAGCGTGTCTCTTCTCAATCGTTAATATCATGGCAAATGCTCGTCTGAGTTGTAACATATGGTACCCTCCCATGCCGAACATTCACAAAAAGCACTCACCTTGCTAAAATCATTACCAAGAATTTCTCCTTTTCTCTATCTGTACCTAAATCTGAACGCAGATTCCATGAACAAAGTTTCTTTCCTAGAACTGCTCGCCTGTGGAACTATATTCTATTGATATACTTTCTAGCCGACTACAACATGGTCGTCTTCAAATCCAGTGTAAACAAGTGTATGATGTTTTACCTCCTTAAATATTCAAATTCTATCCAACTTCCACCACTAACGATCATTACGCTGTTGTGTCAGTGGCCACCTTACACTCAGTAACCCTTATCCTCAAGTGGTCTCTAGACCTTGATAAACGGTGACACTCTTGTGAATAAAAAATTCTCCAATCTTTGTCAGATGGATCTTATCAAACTCGGGGATTGTTCTGTCGAATTTGGGAATTTTTCTGTTAAAGTCGCGAATCTGCACAGAATTCAGAACGGAACTTATCATTTAATCCAAATAATGGCAGGATTTCGTCCCATTTGTCATGACTGGCTAGAAGCCTTCAGTAATTCGCAACTGCATTTTTCATGTCATCTGCACTGAAGACTAAACCTTCAACTTCCAGAAGAGTGTAACTTACAACTGAGTTTCAGTTAGTACTTTATCCTATTACTATTAGTGGATATTACTTAGGGCTTTTATCCTTCTGGCAGACAGAATGGAAGCATATTACTATCATAGGTTAAATAAAAGATTCTGTTCGAAATTCAGAGTTCGATGGGGCCCATGGCACAATGGGTAGAGTCATTGAGTCTCTACAGTGTCAGGTAAGCATTGTCTGAAGATAGCATTTCAATCCTATCCAAAGCAGGCCAGGGAATTAGTTGGCCAAAAAACGTGGTGAGACAAAAACCACTATGGAAGGCAGTAATTACTTGGGATACAGTTAGAAGACTTAGCATTCCCATCCCATTGCAGTTAATCATCTGAAGAAGACCAGAGAATAAGGTGGCTGAAAAGTGTTTAAATAACAAATATGAAGATGAGGATAACAGTCTGCAAAAAAACAAAAAAAAAAACATGATTACAAAGATTCTCGAGATCAAAAAGATATACCTGAAGAAGGTAAGCGATGGAAACGTTGTGAACATAAAACTCAAGATGAGAACAGTAGTCCGAAGAATCCATATAATGCAACTTACAAATCGTCATCTAAAAAATTCAGAAACAAGATGTCACTAGTTTTTATCCTTTTTGGTTAAAAAAAAAAAAGTTCTATGGAAGAGGGGTGAGATTTAAAAATATATCATCCTAGTTTTATTTTATACATTTATTTATTCAGCTTTTAACAAAATTCCATACCAAAGAGAGAATATCTCGTCACAAAATCATGGCAGCACCTATTCAAAGAAAAAGGACACCTTAAAACTTTTATAATTCAAAGCAAAGATTTAAAACATATGCGTTTAAAATAAAAGACCCCCTAAAAAATAAAAACAAAAATTAAAATACATAAAACATCCCTAAAAATATTTAAAAAAATATATATATAAAAAATTTTCAAAAAAGATCATACTTGAACAAAGCCGGCATTTCTCTCTGGGTACTTCCACTTCATGTCAACATCTTCATGCCATTGACATCCGAAAATAGGGATTCTTAAACAATATCATTTTTTTTTTTTCTTTTAGGGTTGCAGGGAAAAGGGAATAATTTTAAAGTTGTCATGATTTTTTTTTTGAAGGTGGGGCCTTTGAAATATGGAAGTAAATTGAGTGGGAGACTTCTCATATTTTTTTTATTCACGTGACCTGTGTGACAAAAAAAGTTGCCTGAATAAAAATATTTGAGATATTTTGCAAATTTAGATTCCTCGAAATTCCTTCAGTGAAAATGAATAAAAATAGTAATCTATCTATCTATCTATCTATCTATCTATCTATCTATCTATCTATCTCTCTCTCTCTCTCTCTCTCTCTATATATATATATATATATATATATATATATATATATATATATATATATATATATATATATATATATATATATATATGAAATACAAATTTATTTTCTCTTCCTCAATTAATACCTATATTTATGCATATATTCATCTGTATGTTTATGTGTGAACTCATGTGTCGGTTTCAATCAACCTTTCTCTCCATTTAGCTGTAATGTGTAATTTATTCAATATATATATATATATATATATATATATATATATATATATATATATATATTGAATAAATTTTCAATATCAAGATTTTTATTATATATATATATATATATATATATATATATATATATATATATATATAGTCTTGGAAGTTTTTTAACTTCTAAAACTATTTTTAAAAGATAAAACAAACCAGCATATATGTGTGTGACTATCTTCACTCGATTCGATACACATAACGAAATATTATTAATTGACGAATGTTTTATTGTTTTTTTCATAAGCACTATGATGTCTGTTCTATGCACAGATGGGAATTAATACAGATTAGTCACCTCAATACCACATTACTCTATGAGTATTGAGTTTTCGTTAAGAGTCGCACTTCTTTGTTTACAAACTCATTTGGGAGAAGTGACGTCACACAAATTTTAAGGTACGGATGACCAACACTGTATATATTGTAGTTTTTTAAATCAAATATAAAAATAGAAATTTTATTCGAACAGTTTTTATTTGAACTTTTATAACAAAATTATAACCTTTATAAAAAGAAGGCCGATAGCCATTAGTCGCGTGCTCTCGTGTAATTAATGAATGCGTAAATGTAGGATTGACATGAAAACTAAAATGACCGAAAAATGGGCTGAAATGACTTAAATAAATAAAAAGTAAATGGCTTAGAATGACTTTAATGAAGTTAAGAATGTATCCTCTATAGTATCAGACCTGACCGAATGGTTAATTGTAGGCATAGACCGATTCATATGATCCAAAAATTCCAACAAAAACCTAACAGCCAGCCATGGTTCTCCCCAGAATATGCTGCTGCCATTGCGCACAGAAATCACTTTTTCCATAGCTACCAACGTAATAGATGTACCGAGACTAAAGCTGCCTTCAGGACTGCCAGCAACCACTGTAAAAGAGTAATAAAAAATGCAAGAGAGCTATATGCTCAGTCCATCAAATTCAAAGTAGCTGAGCAGCGGCTTGGTTCCCACCAGTTTTGGCAAATAGCAAGCAGGATCCTGAACAGATGCGTGCGTTCTATCCCAACAATCATCAATGGATCTGAGGTCATCTCATCAGTATTAGACAAGGCCAAACAATTTGCCAAGGACTTTGCAGCTAACTCTACCCTCTGCGGTGAAGGGCATCAACTCCCTGTATTTCATCCTACAACAGACAACACACTATCCAACATACAAATATCTGTGCATTAAGTCGCCAAACTAATCAAGAACCTTGATTCCAGTAAAGCAACTGGCCCAGAAGACATTCCAATTATAGTGTTGAAAAACCTTTGACCAGAACTTGCTCCCATACTTACAAAACTGTTTAAGCATTGCCTTAAGGAGAAGTGCTTTCCAACACCATGGAAAACCTCGTCAGTATGCCCTGTATCTAAGAACTCAGGTGATAAGTCATCTCCCTCTCAGTACAGACCAATAAGCCTCTTGTGTGTCATGAGTAAGTTACTGGAATCCATATTAAATAGTCAACCACCTTAGCAGAAATAACCTCCTTAGTGACATGCAATATGGTTTCCGTTCTGCTAGATCTACAGCTGATGTGCTAACACTTATATCCCATAGGATTAGTGAATCTCTTGACAAAGGCTTCCTTTCCAGGGAAATTGCTCTTGACATATCAAAGGCCTTCGATAAGGTTTGGCACAAGATTTCCAGTTACGGTATAACTGGAAATGTTTTCTCAATAATTAAATCATTTCTCTCTGATAGGTTCATAAGAGTAGTGGTTGATGGGTAGAAATCAGAGGCCCACAGTATTAATGCTGGAGTCCCCCAGGGGTCCATCCTGGGCCCAACTCTCTTCATGATCTACATCACTGATCTCCCAAAACACATACTAAAATCATTCGTTGACATCTATGCTGATGACACGGCCATCAACGGTTTGTCATGAAGGATTGGCGAGGCGGGACCAGAGATTGGAGCTCGGGTGAGCACTTGCCATGAAAATAACGATAAAACAAAGACAGGCTCGCAACATCTCTTTTGTGGGAGAGAAGCTGCAGGGAAGAGAAAAGAGCACCCCTTTTTTCTGAGAAGTGCACGCCTGTGGAATTCTCTTCCGTTTGCCTGTTTTCCACCTGACTACAACTTGGACGTCTTGAAATCCAACATAAACAAATTCCTGATTTATCGCCCCCTTAAATAAGACACTTTATCAAATCTCCAATACCAACTATTACTATGGTATTATCCTATTGATTATTGTACACAAAATAACCGTTATCCCCGAGTGGCTTCCGGGCCTTGATAAGTGGTGATTCCCATGTAAAAAAAAACAAAAAACTTTAGGATGAATTGAATGACCTTAAGAATAACTTAAATGCTTAAAAAACAAGGGTAAAACCTCTTCATCATCCTGATATTCCCCCAATGCACTTTTTGTTACTTGCAAAAATAAACATGTAAATGAAACTAATGAACATAAAATGGAAATGTTAGAAGGCACGTTACATGAAATTCCAGCAATTGTAAAAAGTTCAGCACAAAAAGAAATTAATGTAAAAACATCTAATGATGGTTCTATTTTTAACACTTAACACTTCAAAAATTACTGAAGCTTAAAATAGGTGCAAAAGTTATGTTAACTTACAATGTGGATGTTATTGATTCATTAACTAATGTTATTGATTTATTAACTAATGTTATTGATTTATTAACTAATGGTGCATTTGGAGAAATTGTTGGATTTCAGTATTCAAATAGTGGTGTTGTCAGATGTGTATTAGTTCATTTTAAAAAATAAAAAGTTGGAAAGAACAAACGAAAAAAGTTTTCTTTTCTACAAGGTCAGTTTACTGGTATTCCTGTGACTCCTATTGAACAAATAGAATTTAATTTTAGTATGTCAAAGAAACAAACTAATAATCAAATACTAATTGCATTGCAATTATCTCTAAAACTTAGTTTTGCTTGTAAAAATGCAGGGAGCCACATTATGTAAACCTGATCCTCTAGTTCTGGATTTAAGACATGTAATGGAACCAGCACAGGCATATGTTATGCTCAGCCGAGTTCAAGCTATAAGCCAACTTTTTATCATGGAAGGAATTAAAAAAAAATACCCTTCACAGCCAGCAATTGAAGAACTATCAAGACTTAAAGCAGTATCTTACAATAATACTGAGAAAACTGTAAGAGAATTTACCATTTTAACTAGTCTTAATATTCGTTCTTTGCCAAAACAGATTAATGATCTACGCAATGATTGTAAGATGAAACAATGTAAACAGATTTGTGTACAAGAAACATGGTGTTCAGATAGTATTAACAATGGTCACTTAAATATTGAAGGATTCAATCTTAATCTTACAAATAGACGTAATGGGAAAGGTATTGCAAATTATTATAAAGAAGATTTCAAACTTAATGGTGAAGTAAACAATGACTTATTTCAAATGAAAAAGTTTTCTAGTAATTATTGTTATATAATAAATATCTATCGATCTCAGGGTGATGATACCTTTTTCTTTTTTAGAGAATTTATACAAATTAATAAGTGATTGTGACAACTGTTACATTGTTGGAGATTTTAACATTGATTTTCTCGGTATCATGCATCAAATAGTCAGTTCTATCATTTCTTATGGATGCAAGCAATTGGTACAATATTCTACTCATGAAAGTGGCAGTATTCTTGATTATGCATTCGTCAAATCAAACTGAAATCATGATTTTGATCTGCATTGGCCATATTACTCCGATTATGCTGTTGTATGCATAGTCGAGACAATATAAATTTAGCCAACATATTTGTTGGTGTAGAATAACACCATAAAAGCTATTGAAAAATTGCACAATGATGCTACCTTTTTTTTTTCAATAAAGTGTTTCTCACAATAACCTCGTTTTTATTGTGTAAAGAATTAGATTCACTGCAATCATAGGTGGAATCAGATTGAACGTAACACTCAAAAATGTTACTCCATGCCCATTGCTAAAAAAACAAGCCGTGCATGCGTGGTCCCTTTCTGTATGAAATATTGTTTTAATAAAAATTTGTGCTGCATGGGAATCCAAAGAAGGTGTGTTTTCTAGCCCTAAAAGTACCCGGGAGACAGAGCCAGATTTTTACCCAGTCACCCATACTGAATTTATATTAAGAACAATGGCTTCCACATTTTGGACAAGTTTCAGAAAAGTCTAATGGATAGGTAAAAATTTATGGGGCAAAAAGTGTCATTATTTACAATTCTGGTAAATTTTTGACCCCTTATGAGCCCCTTCGAATGCTGAATACCAGTGACAATGGACAAACTATGCAGTTTTACACCGTAACACATGTATATTTGAATTCAGCACCATGGGAGAGCACTATATAGATATACGTATCAAGTTTTTTTATTGAGAAATATGAAAAAAGGCCATTTTTAGCACTAAAAGTCTCCAGGGGACGCAAAGCAGAATTTTGCCAGACTCACCCATACTGAATTTATATTAAGAACTATTCCCTGTGCATTTTGGACAAGTTTCAGAAGAATGTAATGGATAGGTCAAAATTTATGGGGCAAAAAGTGTAATTTTTTGCAATTTTGGTACTTTTTTGACCCCTTATCAGCCACTTTGAATGCCGAATACCAGTGACAATGGAAAACTGTGAAGTTTTACACCTTAACACATGTATATTTACATTCAGCAACATGGGAAACCACTATATAGACATATCAAGTTTTGTTGAGAAATATGAAAAACGCGCCAGAAGAAAGGGCGTTTTCAGCACAAAAAATCCCTGGGGGATGCAAACCAGACTTTTGCCAGGGTCACCCATACTGAATTTATATTAAGAACAATGCCCTCCAAATTTTGGGCAAGTTTAGGAAAAATCTAATGGATGGATCAAATGTTACAGGACAAAAAGTGTCATTTTTGGCCATTTTTGACCCCTTTTCAGCCCCTGCGGGCAAAACAGGATTTTTCGCAAAGAAAAAAAAAAAAAAAAAAAAAATTTTTTTACTATGAACATTTATATATTAAAATATAATTTGTGACAAAATTTCAGGAAAAACTAATGGACGGTTATCCGTCAATCATCCGGACTAACGGACAGACGGACCCATTGAAAACATAGGTACCTCTCTAATAGATCGGGGGACAAAAATGTTACTCCATACCCTTTGCGTGAAAAAAATATAAATGTGTAACAGACCGACCGATGGAGTTACTTGCATGCGACTAAAAATGCCTTAGCATGGAAGGGGAAACCCTTCCATGCTAAGGCATTTTTAGTCGAGGGACAAAAATGTTACTCCATACCCTTTGCGTAAAAAAAAAAAATGTAAATGTGTTACAGACCGAAAGATGCAGTGACTTGCATGCGACTTAAAATGCCTTAGCATGGAAGGGGTTCCCCTTCCATTGCCAAGGAAAAGTTACAAATGTAAGTGCAGCATCTGTTAAGAACATATACTACACTTTGATCTTAGCCATGTGGCCAAGGAAAAGTTACAAACGTAAGTACAGCATGTAATAAGAACAGATACTACACTTTGATCTTGGCCAAAAGGCCAAGAAAAGGGTATTTATTTGCTCCCCCACTGAGCAAATTAGGCACAAGACCAATTTTTAAAGTGAGGAGTGAAGGGGAAATGGGGATCAGCTCCCTGGGGAGTAGGGGAGCTGGATAGTGACAATTTGTATGAAGGCTTGCCCCTACATTGACCAAGGTCTTATATGTGGGGTTGGTATTTATTTGCTCCCTCCACCGAGCAAATTAAGCAGAACGCCAATTTTTAATGTGAGGAGTGATGGGGAAATGGGACCAACTCCCCGGGGAGTAGGGGAGCTGGATAGTGACAATTGGTAGGAAGGGTTTCCCCTATATTGACAAAGGTCTTATATGTGGCGTTGGTATTTATTTGCACCCCCCACCGAGCAAATTAGGCACAAGGCCGATTTTTAATGGGAGGAGTGAAGGGAAAATGGGGATCAACTCCCCGGGGAGTAGGGGAGCTGGATAGTGACAATTGGTATGAGGGGTTGCCCCTAAATTGACCAAGGTCTTATATGTGGGATTGCCCCCACAAATAGTCTTTGCTTGCAGTATCTGCCGGAACAGATGGTGTTTATTTGCTCCCCCACTGAGCAAATTAGGCACAAGGCCGTTTTTAATGTGAGGTAAAAACCAGCTCCCCTAAAAGGGGTCACTCTGGTTACCAAAAATAATAATTGTCCCAGTATAGAGGGCCTCCCCCCCATTGACTGGTACAAACCATCTCAAGTGCAGCATCTGCCGGAACAGATACTACACTTTGATCTTGGCCAAAAGGCCAAGAAAAGGGTATTTATTTGCTCCCGCACCAAGCAAATTAGGCACAAGGCCGATTTTTAATGTGAGGATGAAGAGGAAATGGGAACCAACTCCCCGGGGAGTAGGGGAGCTGGATAGTGACAATTGGTATTAAAGGTTGTCTCTACATTTACCAAGGTCTTACATGTGAAGTTGTCCCCACATATGGTCTTTGCTTGCAGTATCTGCCGGAACAGCTAATACACGTTGATCTTGGCGAAAAGGCCAAGAAAAAAAGCTAAGAACAGCATCTATTAACAACAGACCTTTGATCTTAACCAAAAAGGCCTAGCACAAATGTGTTACGGACAGAATGACCGACCGACAGACACACCGATCGACCGACCGAGAGAGTGACTTATAGAGTCACTTGCACGCGACTAAAAATATGTTTATGCACTACTTTTTTTAATCAAACATCAGGTGTTGTTATTTATTTTTCCCATGACACATAAAAAGAGAACTGTTATTACAAGATATTTATGAAATTTTTTTTTATAATAATACCTTCATGAACTGCTTTTTTATCAAACAAAAAATAAACAGTTCATAAATATATTTAAAAAAAACGTTCATAAATATTGTTAAACTAAATCTCATTGAAAAAGAAAAAACAGTCAAAAATATTTTTTATTAGAATTATAATTTTATATTTGGTGAAAAAAAATTGCCAATGCCTCAGATGTTTGATAAAAAAAAAACAGTTTATAAACATATTTTCATATAAACGTTATAATCTGTTATAAAAGTTAAAATGAAGAACGCTGGAATAAAACTTTGGTAAATTTTTACTTGGTTTCTACTTTAACATTTTCCTTTAGAATGACAATTTTCGAGTACGCTGAAAACCAATATTGCATTTAAATTTTCCGCAAATAAGTTGGTTTCCAGATATTAAGTAATGACATTCCTTATGTTAAAAGTGGGGGCCATTGTTGTACGCACACGCGCACATGAAAAATATGCGATATGTTGATATTTTCCATGATCGGAGTGGTTCAGACCTTTATATGCCGTCCATTCAGCCAATAAAATTTGTGTTCTTGGTAGGACCCACAAATTAATTATCGGGACTGTCCAACCAACATGGCTCGAACCTGTGTGATATTGCCAGAGTTGACAGCAGGGATCGAGGACATTATTCCTGATAATCAATTTGCGAACCCTACCAAGGACACAGACTTTATCGAATGGATGAGCGGCCTATAACGGTCTGGACCACTTCAATCGTGGAAAGTATCAATATAATGAAATTATTGATGAAGAAAACTTCGTTGACTCGATTGATTCTTCGATACACACGCAAATCATAGAAATTTTATAGTTCCATTGTAAAAAAAACAAAAAAAAAATAGAAAATTTGGAAATAGAGAAACTGTTGGAATACATATGATCTAATTCATGAAATAGAAGAAGGGTAAAGGGAGAAGTCTTTCCCCGTATAATGAAAATAATTTGTGAACAATATTTGTTTAAAAAATCTATTTATATTTTATAATATTAAAAATAAAAAGAGTTTATATTGTTTAAAATCTTAAAAACAAGTTCTGTATATATTGTTTGAAATAAATACAAAGTGTTTCTTATTTGAACAAAGTTCTGCTTATATTGTTTATTTAAGAAAAAGAAGTTCTGCTTATTTATAACTATTAACTTCTGAAATATCGATATTATTGTTTACATATTGTTTACATAGTAACATAACGGTGATTAGGGGAACTTGGTTTCTTTTATGCGATATACAGACCGAGAGACTCAAGCTCCAATCTTGGCTGATTTTTTTTTTATTTGTAACGCAAGCCAATTAAAAAAATATTTTCGGTTTTATTTATTTATATTGTAAGGAGTGCAGAAAAATAAAATGCATAAATCTATTTAAAAATAAATAAAATAATAAAGAAGACGATCCCGTAGATTGTAGATTAAAAAAAATCTTCTATGGTTTTGTTTTTATTTATTCACGCATGCGCAGAATTTTTAAACCGAAAGTCCTAAACCGGAAGTTGTAAAGCGGAAGAGAATGGACGGTTTCAACATCCAAGCAATACGAGTTGAGTTTTATATTTTATATATATATATATATATATATATATATATATATATATATATATATATATAGATAGATAGATAGATAGATAGATAGATAGATAGATAGATAGATAAAATAATATTAGTGTGCGGATGATTGGTTTACTCCTAATTCAATTAATCGATCATTATAAAATTTGAAACACAACTGTCTGGTGTAAAAGTTGGAATATAATGTTCTTATAGCATTATATTACAACTTTAAATTTATATATATATTATGTAAATTTATACATATATTATGTAAATTTATATATATATTATGTAAATTTATATATATATTATGCAAATTTATATATATATATTATGTAAATTTATATATATATTATGTAAACTTATATATATATTATGTAAATTATATATATATTATGCAAATTTATATATATATATTATGTAAATTATTATATATTATGTAAATTTATATATATATATTATGTAAACTTATATATATATTATGTAAATTTATATATATATTATGTAAATTTATATATATATATATATATATTATGCAAACTTATATATATATATTATGTAAATTTATATATATATTATGTAAATTATTATATATTATGTAAATTTATGTATATATCATGCATTTGTATTTGTGTACAGATATATTTGAACATATTTTGTTGAAAAAAGTTAAGTCAAAATGTGATAATAATTTTGTTTTAATTAAAAAGGATTGTTCAAAATTTCCTTGAATATTTGAAATGCATCACAAAATCTCAAACAGAAATAAATAAATCATCTCTAACGCCACAGTCTCAAACCAGAATAAATGATGGCGATATTTTTTTCTAAAATAATTTATCATGTTATCGTCGAGGATCTTTAAATGAAGGTGAAAGCTAATCCATTTTCGTTTTGTTTTATTTAACTAATCTGTTTCTGCTAAATGCATTAATATAATCAGTTTAAAAAGAAGGAAAAAGTCATAAACCTGTGCGTTCCTCTGATACACTTTTATCAACAAAAAAAAATTAAAGAAAATGTTAATAAAATAACATGTTGAGTAATACTTATAAGTTCAAAACAAAGTTCTGGAACGTTCAAGTCAAATTTTTAATCCTTGGGACCCCAAAATCAACAGAGATTAGACCATTCCTATAATGATCCGATTCCTGTTGATTTTGAGATGGGAGTTTAGTTCTCTGCAGTTCTAGGAAGTCCACCTTCCCAGGCCTTGAGGAGGGGATAGTTGATTGCTAATCGCCTGAGGCGCTCTTACGGAGAATATCGACGGGGCTGCCCAGACACTTTTTGCAGGTCAGAGTGCCTCTCCTTTGGGGTGCTGACTTTTCATTCCCACCTTCCAACTCTGGTGTCTAAGTTCTTGTAGTGGGAGAAAACTAAACATCAGATATAAGTAAAATCTTACACTTAGTGTAAATTCAATTCTTAACGAAACATTCGATCTTAACATATTATTTTATGCTTCTAAATTAAACAAATGAAATATGCATGGTCCCCGTGAGTGCACAGTGAATGAGGCATACAAAAAATGACTAAGTTTAGCATTTGTCCCCCCCCCCACCTCCCATCATTTAGCCCCAAAAGTCCCCTGGGGACGTCACATCCTGGTGAAAATGAACAAATGGTGCAGTTTTAGGCGTTAACATATGTAAATCTGAGTTCAATGTAAAAAAAGAAATGACTAAGTCCATTATTTGCCCCCCCCCATTTAGCCCCAAAAGTCCCCAAGGCCTTAACATATTTAAATTTGAGTTCAACTGCTAAATAGACATACATAGAAAATTTTGGACAAATATGGTAAAATAGTCCCAAAAGTGGAGTGTTTTTATTAGCCCTAAAAGAGCCCCTGGGGCACACCCAAGAGTTATTGCAAAGTATAGACAAACAAAATTATATAGAAAAATCAGTTAGTTACACCTTTTCAGAAAGTTTTATAAAAATCCAAGGCATCAATTTTTTTTTAATAAGCAAAAATGTGTCAATTTTAAACATTTTAACTCGGAAGGAACCCCTGGGGGCGGGGCGGAGTTTTTCTGAAAAATCAGTTCTGTAACTCTTTTGCTTATATCATGTTTAATGTTTGTGCAAAATTTCAAAAAATTCCAAGACGTAGTTATTGAGAAAAGTGCAGGCAAGGGTAAATTTACAGGTCCACCCTCCTTTTGACTGAGGACCAATAATTATTTATGTGGGGTAAATAAATAAGCTCGAATTGGTTATATTTTATGCGTCGCCAGCATATTTAATTAAAATTAAAGTTTTAGATAACAGCGTAGTAATTTATATACACTATTTAAGTTCAGGCCTATTATTTAGTATTTTATTGATTCTATGCTTTTGAAAACTGTGAGAATGTAGTTGGAATGCTTGCTAATATATAGTGAGATAGTATTTTGTTTCCTGTAAAGTTTATACAAGACGTGTTCCAAAAGTAATGCCTCCTAGACTTTTTATTATGCCCGAATTGTTATGATGACTGAACTCATGCATTCATGACCTGTTGCAGAGATTTACGGTGTGAAACTCTAAAAAAACAACCCCTGTCATGGACATGTATCAGAAACAGAGATGTGTTATTGAATTCATGGCAAAAATGCATTGAGAATCGTGGTGACTATGTAGAAAAATAAATTCCGGAACATAATAGGTTGTTCGTTATGATGGAACCACTCCCTTCTTCATAGCTCCTCAACTTTTTAATTTGAAAAAAATTGAAGGCGTTACCCACGTATGCTACCTTCTTTAGATTAGAGGTTATACGTTGTTCGCAATCTTCTGTTTGGAACATTCTTGATACTTAAACATTTCTTCTATGTTATGTGTCATTTGAAAGCGGAAATCGTATATTTTATTAATCATTAAACTTACGAAAAAAATCTGAGCTGACATTGCACAAAAGTATGTCGCCCAGTACCTGAAAAAAAAAAAAGCCAAGTACATCAAGCTCCATGGAGAGCAGACAGAGCTTTAATATATGTTTTGATTAACATCATATATTATGTTGCAAGCAATTTCTTTTTTATTAATCACTTTCACTCCAAAACAAGACACTTGGACGTAAGGAACTACTATTTGAGACCATACCTATAAAAGATTAAGATGTTGGTTTATATTGCATTTGAACTTCTCCCTATCAGTAAAATTTGGGAAGCAGGTAAAAGGAAGAGAATACTTTTTGACATTCAGGAATCTCAACAGTAAAGGGGTGTGATTTTGTTGCTTAGCAGGCTTGTTGGGGATATGTACGTCGAGGGGGCATCAGTGCAATGAGTTCATCAGAACACATCCCATTAAAATACTTGTAAAACAGGCACAGCGATGCAATATTGTGGCGATGGGGGCAGGGGTTGGAGTCTAGTTGACAAAGTGGGACCTATAAGATTGCAGACCCTTTTCTGGACCCTATCCAAGAAGGAGAGGCTAGTGGTAGATGCAACAGCCCAGATGTGGCAACAATACTCCATGCATAGTCGAATGGTGACCATGTAGATGTACGGGATACTCTCCGGTGTGAGCAGTTTTCTAGCATGATTCTTTGTTAGTTTCTATAGTGTCGCTGCGTATTTCATCCATGTTACATTTATTATGTTGAAATAAATAAATACTTAAATACTGAAGATTTAAAAAATATATGTTATGCCACTTTTTATTTACAAACATTCTAATCACCATCCAGCAGTTTTTAGATAAATCTACTAACGTTGGCATTATGTATGTATTTCATGCAAAACAGAGAAAGAAAACGAAGCAGTCTTGACATAATGAAAAAAAATGATATACAATAACACTATTAATAAAAGTAACAGAAATTAAAACATAATTTGGTTTACTCCCCCATATAGTAGAAAAGTAACAACACAGATTGACAAAAATAAAAAGTGCACTAGAAATAATAAGATATTTATGATTATCTATAAAAATTATATTAAACTCGGTTCTAATTGTATATATGTACAATGATATTTCTTTAATAAAAATAATTAATAATAATGATAATAATTTTAAAAGCAGTAATTATAAGAATAGTTGTAATTGTAACACTAGTAATAGTATTAATAGTAACAATATTAATGGTACCAACCTAATGTAATATACAAACTAAATGTAAAACACAGTGTTAAGGATGAAGCAAAGGTATAATTCATTTAAAGCTATAGTTATAGTATGATGACATTTGAAAATGAACAATAATAAATAAAAAAAAATTTTTTTAAATACGAATAAAAAATATATTATGTTATCTCAATAGTTATGAGAACGTTAAAATAAAAACCTATTCTGTTTTGTTTTTGTTTCTGACAAATTTCTACGAAAAAGCCACTCAAAGACAGGTTTGTGTCAAATCTATTTAAATCAGTTCTATCTCTACTTATATATAACAGAAACTTTATCTATGGGTGTGACTGTATGTGTGAGATAGAGAGGGTTCACTACGGACTCCGAAACGGTTGGGCCCAGTTTTTGAAATTTCACACAAACGTAGTTTATGCGTCTGGAAGTGTTCTTACATAGATTTTTGTATCAAAATGCCTCCGATAAGTATCGAAAATCAATAATTTTAAAAAATCTGATTAAAAAAGTAACAGTGTGATTTTGACCAAAGTTATCACACTTATACAGCCTAAAATCACAATTGCATTTGAGAAATGTTTTCACCACACAAGCAGAGGGGCGCAGCCTATAAAATCAACAATATGTTATTTGATAAGGTAGGGGCGCATTTGAAATGAAGGCTTTTGTTTGGAGTACAACGAGAAATCAATGATAAGCGGCTGTTTCAAAAGGTTATCAAAAGAAGTGTAGAGTACTGGAAATCTGTGGAGACTTGCTGTCACTTAGACTCCAGGGAACACTATAAGTTGTTCTCAAAGAGTGTGTGAATACTCCTAGTGAGTAAACAATAATAATAATAATAATAATAATAATAATAATAATAATAATAATAATAATAATAATAATAATAATAAAAAGAAGACTTTAGGCATAACATGGATCGACTACAAAAAGGCATACAATGGGATCCCTCAAGAATGGATAATAGAATGCTTAAAAATGTATAAAATACCAAGCAGGATCATCAACGTGACTGAAAATGCGATGAGAACATGGAGACTAGAACTGACAGCTGATGGACAACACATAACAGAAATTAACATACAAAGAGGCATCTTCAAAGGAGATTCACTATCACCATTACTGTTCATCATAGCCATGATGCCCCTGAACAATATAGTGAGAAAGTGCCAAGCCGGATACAAGTTCTTTAACATGGAGGAAATAATGAACCACCTGATGTACTTGGACGATCTTAAACTCTTCGCAAGGACCAAAAATGAACTAGAGACGTTAAAATGTCACCAGGATCTTCAGTCAGGATATCCAAATGGAGTTTGGCATGGAAAAGTGCTCACTACTAGCTATAAGAAAGGGAAAGCTTGAGACAACAGAGGACATGAAACTACTCAATAAAATGGGCACTAGGGCAACAAGACACCTATAAATACCTAGAAGTACTGGAAGCATACACCATCAAAGCAATAGAAATGAAAGAGAGAATTGGAAAGGAATACCTCAGGAGAGCAAAAAAACTTCTCAAAACCTAATTATATAGCAGAAACCTAATAAAAGGCATAAATACATGGGCAGTATCACTAGTAAGATACTCTGGGCCGTTCATAGAGTGGACTAAAGAAGAACTGAGATAGCTCAATCAGAAGACCAGGACACTCATGACCATGCACAAAGCACTACATCTGAAGGACAATGTTGACCGACTCTCGGTAAAAAGGAAAGACGGCTGGAGGGGACTGGTTAATATAGAAGACGGTGTGAATGACAGCAAGAAAGAACTAGAAAAATTAATAATGCAAAACACTGAAAGAATAATCATAGAAGCGAGAAATACGGAAAAAAATCAATAAAACAGAAAACAAAGGGAAAAAGGATAAGGCAAGAAAAGGCAAGAAAAGAAAAGTGGGAAGAGAAGCAACTACACAGAAGATTCATAAGGATTAGAAGAGATGAAAATAACGAAAACACTTGGACATGGATGCAAAAAGGACACATAAGTCGAGAAATTGAATCCCTAATAATTGCAGCACAAGACAACTCGATAAGAACCAATCACATCAAAGTAAAGATCGACAAAACACAAGAAAAGAACAAATGCAAGCTGACCATAGGGTGAATATCAAAGAAAAGGAGAAACGGAGCAAATACACAGAGCTAGCCAGAGAGCTGAAAGGAATATGGAAGATGAAGAAAATCAAAATAGGAGCACTAGAAAAGAGAAATTGGAATCAAAGGAATTACTGCAAAGGTACAATGAATAACAATAATGAAAACAGCTGAAATCTTAAGAAAACCCCTTGAATATGGAAACTTACACAGAGAAGCAACAAGCGCAGGCCAGACAAACTACTGCAA
>NC_136497.1:74807533-74830033 GCF_053919585.1 Euprymna scolopes
GCATTATGTTTTTTTTTAATGTTAGCATTTAGGAGGTTCATAAGTATACATTTTTATTTTTCATCTGAAACATTTTTAATGACTCGATCATGAATTTTGGAATAAACATCTCTCCACACATGGGCGCATTTCTTATTATAAACTGTGACACTTTGCGCTCACTAATTCGCCCAAACACTTTAAAAATGAATTAGATACAATATTATAATTAAAAAACAAAACAATATAACTAAACTCTCATGTTTAGTCATATTAAGCAATACACTTTTAAGTGGATGGGTGTACACGCATGAACGTTAATGTTACGTATGATTGTGATTTATGAAATATATATTTTAGGCAACATGGTGAGTAACGTGGGGACATTATTATTTATTTTAGTAAACTTTAGCATTTAGAGATGTCCCATTAAAACCATACCATACACGCCTAAGAAAGAAACAACAATAACAGTTAAAACTAAGTATATATTTACTGCTCATCCCTATAATATATCTTTTGATAAAAAAAAAAACATTAAAACTTAAAAATATATTTACTTATTGCTAATACCTCTCCTTCGCTGGATATTCTACTAGTTTTATATAAATCTGAATATTTATGCGAACATTGACGAATGTATAGCAGTATATAACCATGCATATTTTCCAGTTTGAAATCCTGGGATTATTTCGATGAAAATCACAATAGGAAAGTTTCAAGAATTGAAGATTTAAACAGACAACGTCTATTTGGAAATGATTCATTCTCGTCAGCTCTGTTATATTTCCCTTCAGATTACGGTTAGCTTTTGATTCTTGAAGATGATGGGTGGTCAATCCTGACAGAACGAAGATATTAAGTATCTGATTGGCTATTGTGTCTAAGCACGGACTGGATCAGCTGAATTACCATATAAGGAAAGTATAATGAAAATACTTCAAGATTTAGAAATTAAAGTCGACAGAAAAAGGAAGATTTAGTGCCGGAAGATTATATTTCAGCTGAGACTAGATTAGCTTCAGCGCTTAGCAAGGAGAAACGATGATAAATAATGTTTGAATCTATCAATGTCAGTCGACTCGATCATTTATTTATTTATTTTCGCTTCCCAGAAAGAAAATTAGTAAATCACTATTCTGTGGTCTTTTACTTATTATCTATGCCATGTAATTAATCACTGATTTTATTTGATAACAACAGATAGGTATTATTTTTAATACTAGTTCATAAGTATTCGTCTTACAGCCGTGTTAGGTTGAATCAGGGGTTCTTGTCAAAGTAAAGCAACGTTGCATATGTTAAATCTTACATGAGTGACTGTAGGAAATACACGATTAATAAGCAAACAGATGTTATAGTCAGCTTATCTTGGAAGTTCAATTGTTATTAAGCCACCAAAGTTAAGCAACGTTAAGTCTGGTTAATGCTTAGATGAGTGACTGATTGAAAATATCAGATATTGTCAACAAACATAGACTAAAGCCATATTAAGTGAAAACATTTTCATTAGATCATAAAATAAAAATGAAACTTTTTTTTCTTATCAAGGCCCGGAAGCCATTGGGGGATAAGGCCTTGGTCGCATAAGTTGATGGCCTTGGTCGCATAGGGTAGAAGTAGCTGCAAAGTTCTTGGCAAATAGTTTGGCCTTGTCTGATGCTGACGAGATGACCTCAGATCCATTAATGATGGTTATGATAGAACGCACGCTTCTGTTCAGGATCCTGTTTGCTATTTACCAAAACCGATGGGAACCAAGCCGCTGCTCAGCTACTTTGGATTTAACGGACTGAGCATAAAGCTCTCTTGCATTTTTTATTACTCTTTTACAGTAGTTGCTGGCAGTCCTGAAGGCAGCTTTAGTCTCAGTACATCTATTACGTTGGTAGCTATGGAAAAAGTGATTTCTGTGCGCAATGGGAGCAGCACATTCTGGGGAGAACCATGCCTGGTTGTTAGGTTTTTGTAGGAATTTTTTGGATGGTATGAATCGGTCTATGCCTACAATTAACCATTCGGTCAGGTCTGATACTATAGAGGACACATCCTTTTTAAACATGGAATGCAGAGGTAGATCAGATGTAAATGTACGGTAGCTATCTCAGTCAGCCAAAGAGTATAGATATACAGTACGGTGGAGAGGTACGCCTGAAGCCTTATTACATTTCATTTTTATCTTACCTGATACAACGGAGTGGTTGGAGGATCCCAGAGGAGATAGAACGGAACATGAACATAGCTCAGCGAAAGTTGTGAGAAAAAGGTCTAGAAGGCTTGCATATGGACCGGTAGTATCAGGCAAACGGGTGAGTTCGTGAACAATCTAAGTGAGGTCATAGGCAATGGCAAATCATGACAGAACCTCCCCTCATCATCTGTCTTATTTGAGTGGGTCAGCCATTTCATATTATAGACATTGAAGTCACCGCAAATGTGAATGTTAGCCGAAGGATGAGCAGACAGGATGTGGTCAATTTTCTCAGATATACTCTTAAAGATAGTTACCCCACTATTGTGGGGGCGATAGAGGGCAAATATAAATGTGGAAGTGTAAGAAAGTGCAACTCGGAAGCACATATAGGGTAAATTAGGGTCTTCTCTGGAGATATCTCACAGAAAGCTATCTTTAATGTAGGCACATATTCCATGCCTATGACGATCTTGGGTGTCAGATTTAGATGTTAAGTTGGAGTAACCTTTAATTATGAACTCATCTAGGGAAGTGGTCCGCCCTATGCCAGTTTCACTTAGAAAGAATATGTCCAGTTTCATCTCCTGTAATTGGGTTTCAACCTCTGGAAGGTTGGAACGTAGACCCCTGATGTTGGAGAAGGAGACATTGTAGAAGGGATCTACGTTGGAGGATGGGGTTCTAGGTTTGATCATATTTTTTTCTGGAGATATATTATGTTGCGGTTTTGGGATTTGTGGAACAGGTTGACAGACTGGTTAGAGCAGGACAGAGAGGGAAAGTAAGAGAGAAAAAGATAGGAAATTTTTATTTTTTTTGTACCACATGATAAAGTAAAGCCGTAACAATTACCCACTAGTATGGCATCGAGAATCCCTATCAGAAACTACTACATGGTCCAGAATCCATTCCCCAAATGGCAATACAGCAGCCCCAGTACTTTGCATCTGTTGATAGAACAGCCTCCTTAGTGGTTAATCCAAGGTTCGCGTCCCTGACCATCAGGTGGATAACGTCAGTCCAGATGAAACGTTTACCTCCAGCACCCTTACTAGTGACATGGCCACAAGGAAAGACATAGAAACAGAAAATTTCCGACATCTCAGGCTACTGTTCACGAAGTACTACCGACCTGGAAAGCAGCTTTTTCTTCACCCTTTGTCAGAAAAATCACCTTTGTCATAAAAGAATGCTCTATAAAAAACCCTTGTCATTTGATGTTCCTAGCGCTGCTCTGCGACTTTTAATTTCTGAAGAGATAGAGTTTGAAAATATGGAGACAGGCAGACAGACATATATCCTTTTATATATTAGATTTTCAATTTTTATTAGATCATAACAATTAAGCAATGTTAACTCTCGTTATTACTGATACTGTAACTAGACAAAGATTACATACAAATTGTAAAACATTAGTTTTCATTGGATAAAAAAAGTTAAGCTATGTTGAGCATGGCCAGTGCCAAGTAACACTTTGGAAGTATGTGTCAGAAACAAAGAGAGGTTAAAGAAAAATTACTTTAAAACTCCACTGTTAAAGAGTATTAAGCCACGTTGAGTTTTGGTTGGTACTCAAATGAATGAATTTGTAATGCAAGCAAACACGGAGTCAAATCAATTTACAACTTTAATTCTCATTCGATAGCCGACGTTAAGTTAAGAAGCGTTGAGTCTGGTTAATGCGTAAATCCTTGATAAATTTAAAATAACAGGTGTCATAAGTAAACAATGGTTACAGTCGAATTATGTTGAAATTATGTTTATGATGGAATCAGGAAAGTTAAACGATGTTAAACTTGGCTGTTATTCAGATGAGAGAATGCTTGAAAATAACAGAGGCCATAAGTAAACAGACTACATCCAAATCATGCCGAAATTTGTTCTTGTACATTAGTCCAAGTTAAGCAACATGGAGAACGGCTCTTTCTGTGTGGGAATACGATATGCCACGGACATTGTGGCTGAACGTGTTGAATTAAATCGGCACATAACAAAACTGTGTGCTTATTCTGAATAAAGACCGTGCTATCATTGCAATTGTCTAGGCGGTTTACATAAAACACTGAAAAGGTGCCAAAACGTTGATTACACTAATCCACCTTGTTTAAGAAAACATTTATTTGTATCATTGATTTATTATGAAAAGAAAACATTATGTCCTCATTTGTTTCACAATAGAACTGCCTTAACTTACAAATCACACTATCTCTAATTGCATGAGTAAACTCGAGCAATCCACCATTTCCTCACACATCAGTCGATAGGCAAACTTGAACGGATCTGTCCTATAAATCATATCTAATAAATCTATCTTTTTTATTATCAAGGCTACGAACTAGTCAAGGATAAGTGTTAATGAGATGAAATGTTTATCAGCGAAAAGTAGAGGAACACTATAATAATAGTAATAACTAGGGCTGTGACAACAGAATATTCTTTTCATTCTTTTGACTCCCAAGTATATATCTGACACAGTAAGATGTAGTCGATCAATGGAGAACCACATCTATCTATATAAAAACGTATAGGAGATTAACGGATATATACTCAAGAGTCAAAACCATCGAAAGAATATGTTGTTGTCACAGCCCTAGTAATAACTAGACTTTTTAGCCGGTTAAGAACAGGAAAAAGGTTATAGCCCGTCGACTTAGGACGAGTGTTGGTATTTGAATATACTTTCTGCTCGTTTATACATTAAATACTAATCTCTATGATCATCTAACCGTGCATTAAATGGATACCATAATACTTCATACGCTGCACGTAATCATAACAAAGGTCCATGCAAAATTCAACCAGACCGGCCTAGTATTTTCCGAGAAAATGTGAAACGGGCTGACCAACACAGAGAGAGACAGTGTGTGTGAGAGAGAGAGAGAGAGAGAGAGAGAGAGAGAGAGAGAGAGAGAGAGAGAGAGAGAGAGAGATTCAATGGTATCAATTGTGTTCGATTATTTATGATAGTAATATAATTTACATTGGATTTGAAGATGACAAAGTTGTAATGAAGAAGGACGCAATCTCATTGTAACGTGTTCCACAGATAGGAAGCTCGTACAAAGCAGTTCTATCTATGAGAAATTTGTCTGACGCTAGATGCATAATGGATGAAGAAAGGGAAGCCTTTTTTTCCCCATTGTTTAACTCTAAAACAAATTACCCCAAGTAATCTACGCTATTAACACTGAGACAGTGTGGAAATACTTCAAACATTCCAAGGCAAGTTAATAGCACTTCCAAATTTAGTTAGAATTTCCACGGACAAAATTTCTTTGCAAGATATTTCCGTGTCTAGAACACATTTTTGTGAGGCTGCTTCCTTGCTGATTACAACTTGGTCGTGTTCAAAACAAATTCTTGTCATAAATCTCCCCACAATTAAACAAACACAGTTCATACCATTGATTAATATCAGTACTTCCATAGTATTCCTCATCTTTTGGTTGATAATAATTTCGTCTCAGTAACCCTTATCTTCGACCAGCTTTTGGCCTTGATTAGTTAGAGTGACATATACTCGAGTAAGATACTCCAAAACCCGCAAGTATTTCTTTGCTTATTTTTATGCTTCCGCTCATCTTCGATATTTATCTGACGCTGGATTTAAGTAATACTGGATCAGAAGACATGTGGTTAGAGATTATATAACGGTTGCTTCACTTCAAAAATTTCTCCCCGTACATGCACTTTAACAGGCATAATTGTCTCTAAAGACAAAAATAAACTATGATGTGTCAGGAGACAATCGGTTAGTGATTGTGTAACGGTTGCTTCACTTCAAAAATTTCTCCCCGTACATGCACTTTAACAGGCATCCATTGTCTCGAAAGACAAAAAAAAAACTATGATGTGTCAGGAGACAATCGGTTACAGATTGTGTAACGGTTGCTTCACTCTAACTTACTCACAGTTCATGCACTCTTTAAAAGGTATCCATTGTATCTAAAGATAAAAAAAAGTCAGGAGACATGCGGTTAGAGATTGTGTAACGGTTGCTTCTCTTTAAACTTCTCACCGTACATGCACTCTTAAAGAGACATCTATTGTATCTAACGACAAAAGAACTATGCTATCTCAGAAGACATGTGGTTAGCAGTTATGTAACAGTTGCTTCATTCTAAATTTTTGATCGTGCATGCACTCTTTAAGAGGCGTCCATTGTCTCTAAAGACAAAAAGAGCAATGTTGTATCAGGAGACATGCGGTTAAAGATTGTGTAACAGTTGCTTCATGCTAAACTTTTCACCATGCATGCACTTTTTAAGAGGAATCCATTGTCATCAAAAACAAAAGGACCAAAGAGCCGCTATTCAACAAAACAACGATAGATTATATTGATTAAAATATCTCCGTCAAAGATTATTTTAACAATTTGAAAGAAGAAATTTTCAAATTCGATTTAAAATTCTTTTTCATTTTATTATTTTATTATTTTTTTTTTCCAAATTACCATTGAACAACTAATGAGATAATTAGAGACACTAATCAAATGTAACTGTAATAAAAATTGTAGTTTGCTTTTTTTATTAGTAGACCACATAAAATATAATTCTTGACGGTCATATTCTGATGGGAACTTCTAAGAACTGCCCCCCCCCATAACATGGTCTTCCAAAATTCATCCCTTGATGATAAATAAATAAATACTACTAATAATAAAAATGTATTGATTTAAAAAAAAAAAACAGTTCTTGTTGGAATAGATGCGTTCACATTACGAGTAATTAATTTAGTCAAGTTTTGTAAATTTTTATTAATGATTAAAAAAAAAAAAGAAAATGGCGGTGGGCGAGTGTGCCTGTGGGTGGGATTTGATGATAAGGGGGAGATAAATGATGGGTAGAAAATGGATGGATTAAGTAGACGGTTAAGTAAATGATATTGAGACGAGATAAAGAAAGATAGAGAAGTAGAAAGGGGAAATAATGCATAAAAGGAAAGAAGGAAGTAATGAAAGAAGAAGAATAAGAATAAGAATAAGAATAAGAATAAGAATAAGAAGAAGAATAAGAAGAAGAAGAAGAAGAAAAAAAAAAGAAGAAGATTGGTTGGTTGTTTTTGTTTTACGGCATATCAACCCTTTTCGGGTTATTTAATACCGAATCCAAAGATTTTGAAGAAAAATTTTTTTAATAGAGTATATTTGTTGTTTTCACGTAGGTTTCTATTTAACCCATAGTTGGGACCCTAACAGGTACTACCACTCCGGGTCAGAGTGGACCTGGGAGCAATGGTAATTAAAGGGTGGCTCCACATTCCCCAAAGCCCACAAGCTGGGGCCTCACCACTGGATATAGTTTAAGGTCATATCCAGGACCCCCATTGAGGGACTTTTACCCTCTGCAGGGGGGCAGTCGGCGTATTCTAATGCCCCACCGACAGGGCCAAGAAGAAGAAGAAGAAGAAGAAGAAGAAGAAGAAGAAGAAGAAGAAGAAGAAGAAGAAGAAGAAGAAGAAGAAGAAGAAAGAGAGTGGATTTTTTCAAAAAGGAAAGGGGAGAATAAGATTAAATATTTTTGTTTCTGTGAATAGAGTGGAGAAAAAACAGTGGATGGAATCGATAATATTGATTAATGGTGGTCTGGCAGAAAAATGAAAAAAAAAAGATGAGAGAAATAAAAATAATGAAAGAAAAAGCATTATTGAGAAGAAGAAGAAGAAGAAGAAGAAGAAGAAGAAGAAGAAGAAGAAGAAAAGAAAAAAAGAAGAAGAAGAAGAAAAGAAAAAAGAAGAAGAAGAAGAAGAAGGAATTGAGTGAGAACGTAATAAATAAAGAAATAATGTAATTGAAAGAAAGGAAAAGAATACAAAAGGAATAAAAAGGCTATAAAATTCAGAGCGAAAGAAGAAAATTAGAAAAAGAAAAAGGGCGAAACTCGAAAATTGAAATAAAAATCTTATGTAATGAAATAAGAAAATGAAAAGAAAGAATGCGACTTTTAGAAAAGGAAGAGAAAGAGGAATAGGGGGAGAGGGAGAAAGAAGAATATACAATAACGAGAAACATTGGAAGATCCGGAAGAAGAAGAACAAAAAAGGGGGTGTATAATGAAGAAAAAAGTAGGAAAACATTGTGAAGAAGAAAAAAGAAAGAGGAAAAGAAAACATGAAAACATTACGCAATGAAGAAATGAATAAAGAAGGAGGAGGACGACGAGGAGGAGAAGGAGGAGGAGGAGAAATGAAAATAATAAGTATAGAATGCAGAAAGACAGAAGAAAATATAAGAAAGAAAGAAAGAAAGGGAAAATGAAAACGAAGATGAATACTATAAATAGAAAAAATAAAAAAAATTTGGAAGATGAATAACAATAACAAAATGGAAATGAAAAAATTATAATTTAGAAAGAAAGAAATGAGAAAATTGTGACACAGATAAGGGAGAAGAAACGAAATTTAAAAAAAGTGGCATGCAATAAAGAAACAATAAAATTGAAATAAAGAAAAGAACAATAAGAAGAATAGGAAAGAACACAATTGAAAAGAAGAAAAAGAAGAAAAATGAAATAAAAACAGAATACGAAATAAAGAAAGATTAATCTCCAGAAAAGAAGAAGAAGAAGAAAAAGATGATGATGATGATGATCATCATCATCATCTTGATGACGACTACGACGACGATGGTGATGACTGGAATTAGAAGAAATTTTCTACTTAATGCCACTTTTCTGGTGATCCAAGATGTGTATCATCCTGATTAAATTTAAATTGATTTAGATCAATTTATTTTTGAGCCGTATCTTCAGTAATAGTCACAAAAATTGATCCCCAGGGCCTACTTGGCACACTTCAACGAGATGAAAAAAAAAAAAAAAAAACGGACAAAAAAAAAAAAAATGAATAAGAAAATTTAAAAGAAAACCACAACCAAATGTGGTCAAAATATGTCGGATAAACAACTAGCGCTGATCAGTTCTGCTAATTAAGCCCGGGTCTCCAGGGGAGAAAGTAAGGAAACGAGACTGCTTAATTATTAAAACATTTTCAAATGACTTGAAAAAACATGGCGGCCAACGCAAGAAGTGTTTCTGTTTCACGTCTTTCGTCGGTTCCTCGCTTTCAGTTGCTGCACTAATTCAATGAATAAGAAAGAAATAATTTGCTGTTTAGTTTGAATAAAGTAGATCTACAAACATTTGCAATTCGTATTTTTTTTTTTAATTTCAAGTAATTTTATTTTTGTTTACGTTTGTGTGTAATTTTTATTAATTATTATTATTTTTTTTCGAGGCAGGGGGTTGTTTTGAATAAACTGTTAGATTTAATTTCTCTGTTGTGAAATATGAGTGAGTGAGTGATTGATTGATGATGATGATGATGATTTTAAGATAGGATAATCCATGCAAACGCATTAGTTTTGTTTAGTTTTCTTTATTTTAAAATTGGATTTATGTGTTAAATACGTGTCTCGGCGTTGCCCGGGATGGAATATAAAGAATGATTTCACTATCAAAAATATCCTTAAAATATTTTTGATGTAAGAGTTGGGGATCATAGTGTGTGGATTATTATTATTTATTTTTTTTTTGTGTGCTTCTGCAGAATTTTAACTGAACTAAACTGACTTTTACCAAACTAAACATTTAAATTGGGTTAGGGTTAAAAAAAAAACAAAAAAACAGTTCAGATTATTTGAATTCTTCAGACTTATCTTGTGTGTTATTTTTCCAACGTTTCGGCCTTCTTCAGTTGTATCTTGTCGAACTTGGAAATCTGCGCGGAATTTTTCCACAGGAGTAGAAGACTTTGATCAGTTATCCGGATATGGCATAGAATTTTTGGGTAATAGGGAGGAATTATAGGGTTAGGTGGCCCTGGTCACTAAGTGTAGAATTTGCCGTAAAGTTCTTTAAAAAAGAAATCAGCTTTTTGAGATGCAGAAGAGATCACTTTTGGTCTATCAATGATTGCTGTGGAAAGGATCTTGCATCTCAGGATGGACTGAGAATTCAGCATCCAGTAGCCTGTATCTTTATAAAGACACCATTAGTTGGTGCATGAAGTATTGTTGCATATTTAGTCTGGTGCACCAACCGTTAATCTCTCTCTCTCTCTCTCTCTCTCTCTCTCTCTCTCTCTCTCTCTCTCTCTCTCTCTTTGACAGGGTGCAAAAAAGAATTTATAATCTTGTAGGTCCTGCACTGTCTGGCCAGTTGTAAATCCTGTTGCATCGCTGTAGTATGGCACCCTTAAACTTGTTTTACAGTACGTCCATTGAATTTATACGGATTAATTAACTGCACTTATATCCCCATCATAAAAAATAGCATTGATCCACCAGACTAGCAGTAAAATCACACCACTTCACCATATAGATATCTAGATGATGGAATCTACTCTAAGAGCTTTTTTTTATATAAAGGAGTCACCATTTATCAAAGCCCGAAGGCCACTCAAGGATAAGGGTTAATGAATGTAAATGTGATAGTTTAATAATCATTAATGGTGTAGATTTGGTAGAAATTATTTAAGGGGACGGCTCACCAAGAACTTCTTTACATTGGACTTGAAGGCTACTATATTGTAATCGGTTAAATAACTGCTTAACAAAACAGTCCATCCCTAAAAAGGCTTGAAAGGACGCATAATTTTTTTTAATGCTTTGGTCAAATTCTGCCCTTGCATGAAAACAGTTTCCTTCATTGGAACCCTTCACATGGTCCCTCTCGTGAGTATTGTAATGTAGTACGCGTTTACACACATGTTAACATGGGGACCCAACAGGTTGTAGCAGAGTACATCGCAAGGAACAGAAGGCAAGTAATAACTCGACTCATTTTTTTTTTTACTGTTGTAATAACGACATTTATTTCCGGGTACTTTCCTGAATAAAACATGACCGTGCTTCTTCTCGTTCTTTCTGACCTCTGTCCTCTTAAACGTCATCGTCGATGTGTGCACACGTTCTTTTTATAGTCGTTTTCGTTTCCTTTACTATGATGTCACTTCGCACACTGCTCAGCGTTTGCATACAGCCGCGCTCTATTACAGAACCTGTATAATTGGGAAAACCATTGCCAGCAAAACCAAATCAAGTGCATCAAATTACCATAGCATTCGATTCATATTCACATACATTACATTTTTATTTATATATATATTTATTAAAAGGGCTACTTGGTATTGTACAGCTTTGTACCCTACATAACTATTTTCATACTGCTATATATTCGTGTTCCCAGCCCTAAACCCTATATTACCATTGCTATGTTTTCTTATTTTTTAAGTTTTCCTTTTCTTCTTTATTTACGTCATTTATTTATTTACACCTTCTTACTCTCCTCTTATACTGCTGCTACTAGTACCTCTTCCAGATTCACTTTCTCCTCCTTCTACTCCACTCGTCTAAACATTCCTAATCTCATCTAACCTTCCTTCCATTATCTAATTTCTGGATATGACCTTAAACTATATCCGATGGTGAGGCCCCAGCTTGCAAGCTTTGGGGAGTGTGGAACCACCCTTTAATTACCATTGCTCCCAGGTCTACTCTGACCCGAAGTGGTAGTACCTGTTAGGGTCCCAACTATGGGTTAAATAGAAACCGACTTGGAAAAAACAAATATATTCTATTCAAAAAAATTTCTTCAAAATAACTGGATTTGGCATTAAATAACCTGAAAAAGATTGATATGCTATAAAGCAAAAACAACCAACCAACGCATCCATTATCTAAAACACCCAACGTGCAAAAAAAAACAAACACAGAAGGTCATCAGCGGTTTAATACTATAATTTAAGATATGGCATTGACTATGAAGACTGGGATTTTTTGTGTAATTGTTAACCATTAGAGCAAGTCTATTAGTTTATTATTAAATATTTTAAACAGTTAGTAAATTCAATGATGCCAAAATAGAAATTTTTATTTTCTGGTTATTCTTTTTGCCTTTTATATTTTTGGAATAAATGTAAAAAAAAAAAATCCACGCTGTTTGAGTTTTCAAGTTTTATTTTATTCATTGTGATTGTGTTAGTACTCTCTCTCTCTCTCTCTCTCTCTCTCTCTCTCTCTCTCTTTCTCCTACACCTATATACACATACTCACACAAAGAGAGTGCAACACTTATTATGATCTTAAGTTATGCTAATAGTAATTGCTGTCCAGTAATTAAGTTAAAATTAACATATTTATTCAGAAAAATCTGTTAAAACACTTTTGTTATGCAAGAGACTAATCTTTGTTTGTCGGTCAATCCATTTAAATATATTTATATTTCCATTACAGTCTGCTCATATCTACAAGGGTCGTCCCAAAAGTAAATCTCCTGATCTTTTTAACTCAAAAAGTTGAAGAGCTGCGAAGACGAGAGTGGTATCATTAAAACAAACGACCTTTTGTGCTCCAGACTTTCTTTTTCCACATAGTCACCACCATTCTCAATTTTTCCACATAGTCACCACGATTCTCAATTTTTCCACATAGTCACCACCATTCTCAATTTTTCCACATAGTCACCACCATTCTCAATTTTTCCACATAGTCACCACCATTCTCAATTTTTCCACATAGTCACCACCATTCTCAATGCACTTTTGCTTGCAATGAACGGTGGTTGTGCATGACCATCTGAAGAGCATTTTGTCAAACGAGTGTTATTCCAAAAGTAAAGTTTCCTATTTCTTTTATTTACTCAAAAAGTTGAAGGGCTACGAAGACAGGAGTGGTAGTCTTAAAACGAGTGACCTTTTATGCTTCAGCATTTATTTTTCTATGTAGTCACCAGCAATCTCAGTGTACTTTTGTAGGGAATTCCATGATGCATCTCTGCTTCTGAAGCAAATCCATGACAGGGGTTGCTTTCTTAGAGTCTTACACTGTCAATATTGGGAGCAGAAAGATAAAACTTTCAGGTCATGAATGCATAAGTTCTGTCATCATAGCAATGCAATTTGCAATCTTCTCAGATTCATTTTGGTGGAATAAAAAATAGGAGGCATTACTTTTGGAACGCCTGTCGTATATTCAGCAGAGTCTTTTTTTCATATATCTATCTATTTATCTATCAATCTATTAGTGATGGGACGATTCCAATATTTTTCCCGATTCCAATACAATTGCTGATTCTGAGCTAAATTCCCAATTCTGATACAATTTCCGATTCTGATTCCG
The DNA here is from genome assembly GCF_053919585.1 of Euprymna scolopes. Taxonomy (NCBI): domain Eukaryota; kingdom Metazoa; phylum Mollusca; class Cephalopoda; order Sepiida; family Sepiolidae; genus Euprymna; species Euprymna scolopes. Next base: position 74,820,823 of record NC_136497.1, read on the forward strand.
ATACTTTATAAATCTCTAATTATTTAACTATAAGATTGTTATTTTCCCCCGATGTTCATCAAACACTTGTTAAATACGCAGATATTTTCCTAAAGGCACTCGTGGAGGATGATCTATCGACTTTAGCTTTGCTGGTATTTTTAAATCAATAAATATTTACTATTTTAATCATTATTACCATAAATAGAAGATTTTGCTTTAAACAAAATCAAAGAAAAAAAAGACAATTAAAAGAATCGATTTGGCATCGAAAAATAGGCACCAATTTTTTCAATTCCAATAGCAATTCTGATATCCCCAAATCTTCTGATTTTTCCGATTCCCGATTCCAATTCTGATTATTTGTCCCACCACTACTATCTATATCCATCTATCTATCTATATATCTCAGTTCATACTATCTTTGTATCCACACAGTGTGGTAATATCTATCTATCTATCTATCTATCTATCTATCTATCTATCTATCTATTAGGACTTTTTGCGTGTTGGAAAGGAAAAAGACGAAGAAGATGAGAAGAAAAATGCTAATAAAAAAAGAGAAGATAAAAAGTGGAAAAAGATATAATGAAAAATTATGAGAAAGAGGTAAATGAGAAGGAAAAAAACAAGAGAGTATAAGAAGTTGAAAAAAACAAAGAACATGAAAGCAAAAAGAAAAGAAAAGAAAAACAGAAAAAGAAGAAAAAGAAAGTGAAAAGGCAATCTATATTATAATAAAGCATTTTATATATATTTCTCTGCTTGTATGTAGGTCGTGTATAGGCTACAAAACCGCTCAACAGAATTGTAACAATTTTAGCAGGAAACGCCCTTGAGATGCCGGATGAGGATAAAATGTGAATTGTAATTTTTTTTTACTTTAATTATTACGAATGAGTCACCATTTACCAAGGTCAAAAACCACTCGACGATGAGAATTGTCAGTTTAACGATAAATATTCTTATAAGAGGATTGAAAATGACGAATAGAATAAACAAAGTTTGGTTACGTATTGGGAAAATTTATGACAAATATTTGTTGACATTTGATGTCAGATTTGCATTGAATTTGATTTATAGGCGACAATGAAGCAGAATTCTCTGCATTACATTGTATTTTTAACTCTACCAAAGCGAGTTACCGATATACCGGTAATTTCCGAAAATGCTATATGCCAAGTTACCGCTAAACCGGTATTTTTCCGACCACGTGTTTTTGTGTTGTCAAGGAGCTAAAAATAGCTACCCAATCGCTGCTTACCCACGATTTAACGCAATCCTAACGTTCTGCAAATGGCTTCCTTTGTTTAGTGCAGATTTGCAAGTTGTTTTGTAGACTAAAGTAGCCATGAAGTGAGCTAGTGACGAACCAAACACTTCGACAGGTAAAAGGGCGAGAGGCACGAGTTTCACGATGCAACAAGTGTTGGGTAAAGTGACAAATTCTGATTCAGACGAAGGCGAATTTGATCAGGGGTATGTTTCGAAATGCAGTAACGCTAGTGATGATGTATATATTGATGAAAGACAAAGTGATGAAAAATCTGATGATGCAAGTGTGCCTGTGTATCAATGAGGACTGACCCACAAAGGCTGAATACTGGCGGTAGGTGAAAGGCAAAAAATTACTAACGTATTTAATTTTTTTCATAATTTTTCCAAGGAGGCTAGGCACAGGAACAAATCAGGTTCAGTAGCTCAGGTCTGGTAGGGTTAAAGTTAGGATCCAAATCATGTACTGGATTTTGATCAAAATTAGAATGAGGGTTCTAGATATAAGGTTTAGTGTCATCATATCTTGATTTTAATCTTCGTAAGAGGACATAAAAGTGGTGCAAATCTGCTCGGTTTAGGGAAATAATGTTACTTATCATGGAACTTATAGTTCTTAAATATGATGAATTTCCTCTGTAATTTCATGAGATTTTTTTTTTTTTACACAAGAATAACCACTTATCAAGACCCGGAGGTCACTCGAGGATTAGTTAGGGTTAATGGGTATACATTACTCAATGTGATTATAGCGTAGTAAACATAAGTAGTGGGAATTTTGTAAATTGGATTACTTAGGGGGACGGTTCATCAAGAAGTTGTTTACATTAGACTTGAAGACAATCACATCGTAGTCAGCTAGAAAGCAGGCAAACAGAAGAGAGTTCCACAGGTGTGCAGTTCTAAGAAAGAAGCTTTATTTATGGAATCTATATTTATGTTTAGCCACAGATAAAGAGTGTGGGAAACTATTGATGGTTAGACAAGTGTCTTTCATGAAAGTTTGGCGAGGGAGGACCATAGATTGAAGCTCAGACGAGCACTTGCCATGAAAATAATGATAAACCAAAGACAGGCTAATAACATCTCTTCTGTGGGAAAGAGGTTGCAGGGAAGAGAAAAGGGGCATACCCCACTAAGTTACAAAGTCTATTTTGAACTCTGTCAAGACAGGATAAGCTGCTTCTAGCAGCTCCTGCCCAGATGTGGCAACAGTACGCCATCGTTGGCCGTACCTGGCTTTTATATAGGTAGAGAATTGTATCAGGAGTGAGATATCTACTAAAGCGGTATAAAGATCCCACCATTTTTCCAGCGATCTTGGCAATGGATTTGATATACGTGTTCTATTTCAGATCGGGAGTAAAGGTCAAGCCCAGTTTGCAAATTTGTGCTCTTTGATTAGAGCCTCAAATGTTCGGAAGACACATTGCCAATTTCTGGGCTTTTATCCATTTTAAAATTGCTTTTTGCATTTGTAACCTCATTTGTTAATAGTGTATAAAATTAGATCGGTGCTGCATTGTCTATAACACAAACGCTCCAGGAGTTATCTTATTCGTAATGGAATCCTCTACCTATGCAAGAACCAAATACGTCTTAAGATGGCATACTGTTGACACACCTGGAGAGGCGCTTCTCAGAGCATCCTTTCTTGCCTTGGCAAGGGACAAAACCGGCTTCGAGATCTTTCCCCTTTTTACTACCCCTTTCTTACAGAAGGGACGTTACAAGTCTTTCTCTATACTATCGTTATTATTATGGCAGCTGCTCGACTGAGCTTCAATCTCTGCCCCCCCCCATGTAAACCATTCACAAGCCTACGCAGTATTAAGAATTTAGCTTAATTGACATCTAATTACTATGGATTTAATTATTTGCAAATTTGCAATATTTGAATTCTTATGCCAGTTAAACGCTTTACAATACTCGCAAGAAATTGGAATTTTTATTGATTGAGGTCTAATACATACGGTTAAACTTTCACAAAATCAAAATTATCTGAATTTTCATGAAGAACTCTCATCCATTTTACACCTTTTTGCATAAAACTTAATTAAAATAGATATGGCTCACATTACGACTCCTTACACCTAGCAGCTGTGTTCCGAAATTCATAATGATCGGTTAATTATTTTAGGGGTTAATCTTGTACGTACAAATATAGAAACCTCATACCCAAATTCATATAAATAAGGATATTGTAACAAGTAAATGTTCTGGATTCATTAATGACAAACGCTTATTTTGAGATCAACTCAATTTAAAAGTATGTGATGTCATGCTAAACGTGTCCCTTTCAAGTGCTAGAGTAATTGGAGTATTTAAAGGTGTCTGAGATTCCAGTTGAAACTTCAAGGCATTAAACCATAAAAGTGTAATAAAAGTAAAATTGTTAAAAAGAATTCTTTTCTTATATTTTCTAATGAAATGTTGGAAAAGATTTAATAAAAATATTAAAAATAAAGATCGAATGATAAAAAAACAACAAACAAAACAAGTAGAATCTGTGTTAAAAATCGATTTGTCTCGAAATTTGATTAAGAAACTAACATAATTTCCAACGTTGTTTTCTTTACCAAGAAAATAATTTTTTTTTTATTATCGAAGTTCAAATTTCAGTTATTTGCAAAATTTAATTAATGTACTCAGACACACCCAACCTTCGTCCCCACCTCATCTGCCACACAGCTTGAAATCTGTTTTTGTTTACTTACTAACCTATAGAGAATACAATAACTGGGACATTGAGTGCAAAATATTTCCTCTCAACATAGTGAGGATGTGTTTTATTCAGTCCTGGGATGTATAAATAGTAGAGTAGACCTTACATTTAAGCAGGAGCTGATTGAAAGCTATCTACCCCCTACACGGAACGGGGAAAGGGGGAAGGGCACACCCTGAGAGATAACTCTAATTCTTCCTGACCTGAAATGGAAAATTTACAGCAGATTCGTTGCCAATGTTGCTGGAAAAATAGTTAGCTCATTCTACCACTCCAGAAGGTATTTCGTTCCCAACGCAGTCCTCTACCTGCACAAGAGTCAATTCGTTCTAAGATAGTATACTGCTGCCACATTTGGGGAGGAGCTGCTAAGAGTCCCCTTACCTGCCTTATACAAGGTACAAAACCGGTTCCAAAATCTAGTGGGTGAAGATTTTTTTCCTCCCTAGTTCCTCTTTCTGACAGGTCGATCCTTGGACCTCTATTATTCCTGATATTCATAAATGACCTCCCTGATAAAATTGTTTACGAAATAAGTATATTTGCTGATGACACCACGCTCTATAACAGACACGAGGGGAAAACAAATGAACACATATCTAAGAAAATGGCAGAAACACTGGACGAAAACCTCAAATCTGTAGTGGAATGGAGACAAAAATGGATGGTTACATTCAATGCTGCCAAGACTAAGCTTGTTACCTTCAATAATTACAAGAAATCTTCTCAACCACCAATAGCCATAACTAAAGATACATTACCCGAAAGTACTTCTTTAAAACTCTTCGGCCTAACGTTCACAGGGAACATGAACTGGAACAGATACATTGAGAGCATTGCCAAAGCTGCTGCAAAGAAGCCGGACTCTCTCTACCATGTTAGAAAGCAACTTATGCCTGAAAGTATCCTGTATTTCTACAGGATCACCATTCGCCCATGTATGGAGTATTGTTGTCACATTTGAACTGGTGCATCTGCTACAAGTCTCTCACTTCTTGATAGGGTTCAAAAGAGAGTCGCCAACCTGCTAGGTCCTAAACTGTCATCTAAGCTTCAGCCTCTGTTCCATCGACATAATGTTGCATTCCTCTACCTGTTCTACAAGTATTTTAATGGTGCCTTTGTACCCCCTCGATGTAAAAACCCCTGACAAGCCCAACAAGCAGCAAAATCCCACCCCTACACAGTAGAGATCCCTAGATGTAAGAAAGTCTTCTATTCTAATAGTTTCTTTCCCAGAACTGCTAGACTTTGGAACTCCCTTCCGAGTTCCTGCTTTTCCAACTGTACTGACATGCAGATGTTCAAGTGTAATGTGAATAGACATCTTGTTGCTCAACTTCCTACATAGTATCCCTGCAACTTATGTCCCTGAGAGTAGCCCCCTACATCAAAGTGGCACTGTGCCTTGTTTGAGGTGTAAATGGAATAAAAAAAAGAAGAAAAAAAGAGACATTACGAATCTATCTCTGCTCTATCATTATTTCCAAGGCAGATGCTCGACTGAGCTTCAATCTATCGTCTCCTCTGTCAAACATTCACAGCACTCGTCTAGCTACAATAGCTGGCAACAATTCCCTTACCCTCTATCTTTGCTTAAAACAAAATGAAAATTCCATAAGTAAAGTTTCTTAGAACTTCATGTCTGGGGAATACACTATCGAAGGGCTGCTTCCCAGTTGACTATAACATGGTCATTTTCTAAATCTTATTGAAAGAGTTCTTGTTGAGCTCTAAGATAATCAAACCCTATTCAAGTTTCACCACAATCGATCATCACGGTGTTATCCAACTGGCCACCTGACACTCATTGACCCTCATCCACAAGTAGCCTTTGGGCCTTAATAAAAAGTGACACCCATAGTAAAAATAAACCCTGAAAGTTTATTTAGTTTTGTCTATTTATTAAAAATCTGTTTTATTAGGATTACTCTGACTACTCTTCTTATCTTTCTGCAATGTAAGCTCTAACCTTTTTTTAGACACATCTGTTTGAACTCGGGAATCTTTTTGTTGACCTCAGGAATCTGTACAAAATTTCTAACCAACTCTTCAGGTAATCAACGCAAGTAGATTTTTCTCATTCCGTTCACCATGACTTAAATAATTCTTAATTGTGTTCTTAGTACCGCCTGCACTGAGGATTGAACCTAGTATCTCCAGATTCATGTCACTTAGAACTGATTATTGTATATCAATTTATTTCTTGCACCACAGAACAGAAGTGGAGGTGCAGGGGCTAAGTGGTTAATGACAGGGACTGACAAGCAAAGTGTGCCATCTTCGAATCCAATTCATTCCACAGAAAACTATTTATTTAGGGATGGTTGCAATATTCACGTGGCCTCCCGTGTAAGTAGCCGATATTTTTCTGGAAAGACTTCTAACTAGAAAGATACCAGTGTAATGAATGTCAGCAATAGAATCATCTCATTCATAAAAATACATGAATGATATTTAACAACAACAGCAACACAGGGAAGTGATGTTAGCTCAGTGGTTAACCATGTGCCATATTAAAATCCAGTTCGTTTCACAGAAACACTTTCACTTAAGGACATTGGCAACGTTCACATGGTCCCTTCCGTAAATACTCGATATCCTTTTAGAAATAATTCTTAACATAAAGATATCAGGGAAGCGAATGCCAACAAAATCATCATGCAACAGCAACTGAAATATTTAAGTAGATTTATTTTTAACTCTTTGAATATAAGATATGTCCATACGAAAATGAAAAAATCATGTGTTCGTATGGTGTACACTGAAAGCAGAAACTGATTGTCCAAATGTTTTTAACAATTATTTTTTGAAAGTTGGTCTAATATTTTTTAGAAGTAGCGGAAAATCCTTTAATTTATTTTATTGCAGACTCTTATCCTCATCTTTTTTAGTTGTTTTTTCACGACGTTTCGGCCAACTATTCCTTTGGCCTTCATCAGGTGATGGCGAAAAGCAGAGCAATAGTTGGCCGAAACGTTGTGAAACAACAACTAATAAAGATGAGGATAATAGTCCGCAATAAAATAAATGAATAAATAATACTCATCTCAATAATGAGTTCCAATTAAAAATAATTTGATACAGACCCGACCATGGAAGATCAGATAATAAATAAACGTGGATTTATAAAACCAAAAAATCCAATAGTGATCGCCCTTCGAGCCCTGTGGCGCAGTGGATAGAAGCGTTGAATCTCTACGGTTCCAGGTAAGAATTGTCTGAAGATAGCAGTTTCAATCCTACCCAAAGCCGTCCAGAAGCTTACTTAGCCAAAAACGTGGTGAGACGACAACAACTATGGAAGGCAGTAATTGCTGAGGATGCAGTTAGGAGATTCGGAGTTTGGCTACACCTGATGAAGGCCAGAGGAATAGTTGACTGAAACGTCGTGAAACAACAACTAAGAAAGATGAGGATAATAGTCCGCAATAAATAAATTAATAAATAATACTCATCTCAATAATGAATTCCAAATAAAATAATGCGGAAAATCCTTGTTGAAACATTTTTGTGTAAATGTAAATAACTTTCTAAATAGATTGACTGCTTCATCGCAAAACTCTGTTTGTGTTTGCATAAATTAACCAACAAGAAAACAGAAAATTACCTACTCGGCATTGATCGTCATATATGTTCCTGCCTCACCTCTGTTCATTCCAGCACAAACTTTGTCACTTGCGTTTCAGATATCAGCTGATATCTAATAAGATTTTCAGGACTATGTTAAATTATTGGCCTGATTTATATTTTTATCTGGCAACAGGACGCTTGTAGGTGTTTAGCTAAGTACACTAGTTTGATTGTTTACTTGATATAGCTGTTTGTATTTTGTTTGATTTTGTTTTTATTTTTATTCGCTCCAAACACATCACATTGCCACACAGATATAAAGGGCTACTTTGGATTAGAAACCATACATACAGGAACATACAGGAATATCTCAAGTACAGAGTTGTACAGTGAGATCTTTGTACCCATTTCATTTAAATTTCTGCATGTTAGTAGAGTTAGAGATGTAGGGAATTCTAAAGTCCACCAGTTCGAGAGAAGAAACTATTAGAGTAAAAATATTTCTGGCATCTGGGGACCTCTAGCATAAAGAGGAAAGATTTTACTGTTTGTCGGGTGGGTCAGGCATATTTATGTCGAGGGCACATGTGCCATGGGTTCATCGGTGCAAAAAGTTCAACCATCTCAGTTGCCGTGAAGTGACATTGTGGTCGCTTGATAATGGGGAATTTTTTTTAATATCCCAATTATACAACATACTATTAAAAATTTTCCATAATTCTAACCTTCTGTGAATCGATGCATTTTCTGGTCATTTTAGTTATACCTTCCATTGGCTGAGGCTATTTCACTCTTACAATGATTTGTAGTGTCTCAACATTTCGCCTATTTCTCATGGCGGTTGAATCGATGGAACACTTGCCGCCTCTAAGCAATAGCAGCTGCTTCTCTTCTGTTTTGTCTTTTAAAATAACCATCTATTTATTTTCATTTTTGTCTAATTTTCTCAAAGCAACAAAAGCAATATGCAGGTTCTTCTTACAAAGGTTATTGTTTGTTTTAATATTGACCTAAAATCACTTAACCCATCTGTTATTGTTTGTCTTAATATTGACCTAACATCACTTAACCCATCTGTTATTGTTTGTCTTAATATTGACCTAAAATCACTTAACCCATCTGTTATTGTTTGTCTTAATATTGACCTAACATCACTAAACCCATCTGTTATTGTTTGTCTTAATATTGACCTAACATCACTTAACCCATCTGTTATTGTTTGTCTTAATATTGACCTAACATCACTTAACCCATCTGTTATTGTTTGTCTTAATATTGACCTAAAATCACTTATCCCATCTGTTATTGTTTGTCATAATATTGACCTAACATCACTTAACCCATCTGTTATTGTTTGTCTTAATATTGACCTAACATCACTTAACCCATCTGTTATTGTTTGTCTTAATATTGACCTAACATCACTTAACCCATCTGTTATTGTTTATGCGCGTTTAGATTAATACAGTTTTATTAGATATACTTCCCGTTTTCTCTTTGAAAATAAATTAATTCTCCATCTTTAAATACAGCTTCAGTCTAATGCAATATGCTCAGGGTTTTCTTTGAACATAAACCATGCCATATTATTCTTGTTTTGATGAATGCAGGTTTAGTCTAAACTAGCAGAGAGACCCTATGTTGCTCGGGATTAAAAGA
>NC_136497.1:74835033-75000033 GCF_053919585.1 Euprymna scolopes
TAAATTTTACCAAGTACATTATCCATGATGGATAAAGTATGTGGTAAAATATATGATAATAATAATAGAACAAAATGTCAAAACAATAAGTTTAACCTAATACTTACGACATATTTTCATTCTGGAGGTAAATAAATACTGAAACACAATACTAATTATAATAAAACAAGACGAGCAGGGACACCGGACGTTGTCCGGGATTTAATGATGATCAACAAATGCTCCACCTTCACATACTTTCATTGTCATCGAATATGGTGAAACCACCCATTTTTTAATCACTTGATTGGCAGCTCTAGTTAGGACCCCCCTCTCCACACAGTGAATACCGAGAGGAAGCTTCACATGTCTCTCTACAGTAACTTAGTCCACAATACATTGTAGTTTAGATTGCATTGTAACTAATCTACTGTCGATTTTATAAAATTATCTGTAAATGGTAGTTTCACTAAAAGTTTCCCGCACATATTCCTGCACAGAAATTCTATAGCCAGCCCCACTCTCCCCAATGGTTTACTTCTGCGTGTGCAGCTGCCATTTGACAAAGGCAGCATGCATTCTGCAGATTTAACCGACATAAGTCCAGCTCAAACAAAAAGAAGTATATAGAAGCTAGAAATAATTGTAAGAGAGTGATAGCGACAGCTAAAACAGATTACTCTGAAACCACCAGAAAACGCATCGAAGCACAGAAATTAGGAACCCGTGATTTTTGGAAAATCTACAACAGCGTAGTAAATATTGGGCAGTCAACGATTCCCCCACTATCAAACTATCATGAGGTTACTTGCACGGCAACTGACAAGGCTAACCTGCTTGCCAGTCGGGTTGCCTCAAACTCCACACTGGACCCGGCACACCACTCCTTCCCTGACTTTCCTTTGCAAACAGACGCCACACTGGACGATTTGAAAATCACCACTTCTCAGGTACATGGTATTATAAAAAACCTAGACACCTCAAAAGCATGTGGACCAGATCTCATCACGGCTGTGCTAATAAAAAATGCTCTGCCGAGGTTGCTCTAGTTCTCTCCAAACTTTACAATAAATGCCTTAACGAATCTTGTTTTTCCGACTGCTGGAAAACCGCTTCTGTGGTACCAGTCTTCAAGAATTCTGGTGAAAGAACTGACCCACTTAATTATCGCCCCATTAGCTTCCTCCCACTTTTCGACAAAATATTTGAGTCCTTAGTTAATCAAGCTCTAGACCAGCACCTAACAGCTGCTAAACTCCTGACTGACAAACAATATGGATTCAGGCAAGCCCGTTCAACAGCAGATATCTTAACTGTAGTCTCTGAACGTATATATCGTTCACTGGACAAAACAGGGGAAGGTAGAGCGGTATCTAAGGCTATTGACAGGGTATGGCACGATTGTCTTCTAAGGAAAATTAGATCATATGGAATCACTGGAAGAATACATAATGTAATTAAATCCTTCTTAAGTAAGAGAAACATCCAAGTCGTCGGCGACGGTCGTACATCTAAACAATATGACATAAATGCAGGAGTACTTCAGAGGTTTATCCTTGGGCCTCTATTATTCCTGATATTCATAAATGACCTCCCTGATAAAATTGTTTTGGAGATGGGTATATTTGCCGATGACACCACTCTCTATAACAGATATGAGGGGAAAACAAATGAACACATATCCAAGGAAAATGCAGAAACACTAGAGGATGCCCTCCAATCTGTAGTGGAATGGGGACAAAAATGGATGGTCATATTCAATGCTGCTAAGACTAAGCTTGTTTCCTTCAATAACTACAAGAAACCTTCTCTACCACCAATAGCAATGGCCAAGAACACATTACCTGAAAGTACTTCTTTTAAACTCCTCGGCCTAACGTTTACAGGGAATATGAACTGGAATAAATACATTGAGAGCATTGCCAAGGCTGCTGCAAAGAAGGTTGGCTCCCTCTACTGTGGAAGAAAACTACTTACACCTGAAAGTATCCTGTACCTCTATAAGGCCACCATTCGCCCATATATTGAGTACTGTTGTCACATTTGGGCTAGTGCATCTGCTACTTGTCTCTCACTTCTTGACAGGGTTCAAAAGAGAGTCGCCAACCTGATAGGTCCTGAACTGTCATCTAGGCTTCAGCCTCTGTCCCGTCGACGAGATATTACATCCCTCTGCCTGTTCTACAAATACTTTAATGGTGAATGCTCTGACGAACTGCAAACACTTGTACCTCCCCGACATGACTACCCCGACAAACCCGACAAGCCACTAAGTTCCACCCCTTTACAGTAGAGATCCCTAGGTGCAAGAAAGCCTTTTACTCCAATAGTTTCTTCCCCAGAACTGCAGGTCTTTGGAACTCCCTTCCGCGATTCTGCTTTCCTTACTGTAGAAGTTCAAGTGTAATGTGATTAAATGATTTCCCAAATGCAGAAGTTTAAGTGTAATGTGAACAAACATCTTTTTACTCATCTCCCTTCATAATGCCCCTGCAAATTATGTCCCTGATAGTAGCTTCCTGTTTCAAAGTGGCAGTGTGCCTTGTTTGGGGTGAAAATTGAATTAGAAAAAAAAGTTTAAAATGCAAAAGTCAAGTATCATAATTCTATTCAGCTTTAAACAGAAACGTTCATTCCGAATGCGCCCCTGTTTTATCAAAAAACTAACTGTTGATTTCATTAAATTATTTTTACTTAATCACTGGAATTAAAGGTAAACGTACAAAAGTCAAGTATCATGGATCAATTGTGCTCGAAAAAGAAACATTCATTTTAAACGCGCCCCTGTCTTATAAAAGAATATACAGCTGATGTTATAGGCTGTGCCTTTCTGCTTATGCGGCGATAAAACTTCTCAAATGCACTCATGATGTTAGATTGTATAAAGGTGTTAACTTTGGTCAAAATCAGAATTCCTTCTTTAATCCGATCTTTTTGATTATCGATTTTCGATACTCATCAGAGGCATTTCTATACAAAGCCTACGCAAGAACACTCCCAGGTATATTAATTACCTTTGTGTGATTTTTTTTTAATTAGCCCAGCCGTTTTCGAGTCCATAGAAAACGAACACACATATACACATACACAAAGTTTCTTTTATGTGATAGATAAATAGCTAGATAGCTGGCTAGATAGATAGATAAGAACACATGATCAATATTTATACCGACCTGCTACGTGAATTCTTATTTGTTTGCATATTTTTTAACTCATCCAAACAAAAAAGAAGAAGAAGAAGAAGAAGAAGAAGAAGAAGAAAAAGAAAAAGAAGAAGAAATAAAACATTAGTTGTAAAGTAGACAGCTCCAATAATTTTACTTAGATTTACACATTACAACACTACCTAACATTACCCGGGACCATTTTAGCTTTTAATTTTTATTTGTTTGCATATTTTTAAACTTATACAGAAAAATAAATAACAGCTTAATTGTAAGGGAGAAAACTATTATATATGGTAGTTGCAAATATGAAATTGTGTTATCGCTACTATTATGAAAAAAACAAAACAAAAAAAAAACGAACCTGCAAGATATAAAAAAAAAAATAGTCTACACAAACACAGAAGAATTATGAGAATAGAAATATACATAGCGGATATAAATTTAAATAAACATCCTCCCAAGAAACATGCCATCAACCATTTGAATTGATTATAAAATTTAATCCTTTTTGAAATCCAACCATATTTAGTATAATTAAGCTTCAGATATGCCAAACTTATCCACCCAGTTTGATTCATGAATGTTCAACAATATTTGCTTTATTACCGTTTAATGATATACTCCAAATGTGCAACTCTGCTTTGCAGGCACACCTGGTTACAGCTGATTTAAACTGATGGCCCCTTTACAGTTCAGGAATAGTCTGCGTATCATTTTGATAGCTGTTATATTTTGGATTAAATGTATAGAGCAGGGTTTCCCAAACATCAGGACACCATGGAGCCCCTGAGCAGAGCAAAGTTGTTTTTTTTATGGAGTACTACCAAGATAATTTCTAAAATAAATATTAAAAACATTAATTTCAAATTTTAACATATACTTGTTCATTAGTTGTTCCTGGCCGTGATTTTACTATATTTTGCAACCATTATTTTCTTTTAATTTTGATTAATCAAAAATTGTTGCATATTTGTTAATTTATTTTTTATTTTCTTTTTCATGAACCATCCTGAAACTCTTTACAGCTGTAGTTATGTATCATATCTCTTTCCGGTAAAAAGGATCAATAATTAAATGTATACAGCCATTTAATTTTTCCATATGAAACGTTTGGTCCTTTTTAGCAAAGAGCTTCCGGAGCTCCTCAGCCTCACTCACTGAATTCCTAGGGCTCCGAGGAGACCACTTTTGCAAACCCTGGCATATAGGATTAAGGTCCGGCGAGTGCGAATCCCATTTAGGGTCATATTAATCACTGATGAGGCGATCACCAAAGTTCCCTTGCAATATTGATTGAACAGTCATAAAACAAAGAATATTTGACATTCATAACGAAAACAAGTCAGGCAGAGAATAAAGTTAGTAGTAGTAGTAGTAGTAGTAGAGCAGCAGCAGCAGCAGAAGTAGCTGCAGTAGTAGTAGTAGTAGTAGTAGTAGTAGTAGTAGTAGTAGCCATATAATATTCTGCTTGTTCCTTTTTTTTCTGTACGGTACATTTTGCAAATACAATTTTTAAAGGCTAAAATGCTTAAAAAATGGTCAAATTCATAGAATTTAGCTTTATAAAAGCCATTCTGGCAAACCTGGACAAGAATATGAGAGTGACTTCGCTTTGATGTAGCCTCGTTTTCGAATATAATAATAAGAATATGTGATCATTGCTGTAATGGTGTGAGAAAGGAACTAGTCGTAATTTTGACGTCCAGCGGTTCTTCACTGAAGAAAGAAGCCAGCGAAATGTTACAGGGACATTTGAAAGAAACGGGACAAAAAAAAAAAAGAAGGAAAACATTGTCTTCTAAGAGGTGCTGAACTGAAGGAACAAATTAAAGATTGTCACTTACAATATGATTTTATTGTTTGTATTGAACTATGTAGCACAATATTACATTCTGAGTATTGATTGATACTTATTACTTGATCTCATTTGAGTCAGTTCTATATTTACAATACAATGGACACTATTTGCAGAGAAATGTTAATAAACTCATATTTGCTGTAGGGTATTGTTTTGTATTTTGTGTTCAAAAAGCAAACAATTATTTACGCTATTCAGAAAATATCAATTTTATGAAAACATATTTGTTGATTCTCATTTCGTGGAATTTCCTCCGGTCCTGCTAGTTACAAAGGGTAGAAGTTCTGAAATATAAAATCAAGGATATGTCACCTGACCGTCTAACAGAAGTAAGAACATATTACATGTAAAATATTGTATAAAAATATATATCTCTACTATTATATGTAAGGAACTTGGTCTGTATGTGTGTGTGTGTGTGTGTGTGTGTGTGTGTGTGTGTGTGTGTGTGTGTGTGTGTGTGTGTGTGTGTGCGTGTGTGTGTGTGTGTTTGTTTGTTTGTTTGTTTGTTTGTGAGAGAAAGAAAAAGATTGTACCAAATGGACTCGAAAACGGCTGGGTCAATTTTTATGAAATTTCACACGAAGGTCCTTTATATGCCTGGAAGTGTTCTTAGGTAGGCTTTGTATCAGAATGTCTTCGATGAGTATAGGTTCCTTAATATGACATGGGCGCATTTGAAATGAAAGTTTCTGTTTAAAGCACAATTGCACCATGATACTTGACTTCTTCATTTTAAACTTAAATTCAAACCATTATCACCGCACAATCAGTAAGGCCGGGCATATAAAACAAGGAGTAGGCTTTTTGATATTACAGGGGCGCGTTTGAAATGAATGGTTTTGTTAAGAGCACAATTGAAGCATGATGCTTGACTTTTGCATTTCAAACTTTAATTCAAGCCATTACATATGAAAAATAATTTTGTAAAATCAGTAGTAGGTTCTCTACAGTGCAATGTAGAGAGTGTGTTGTGGATTAAGTCACTGCGGGGAGGCGTGTGAAAATGGAACTAGAACAGGCAATCAATCGATTTGATTAAAAAATGGTCGATTTAACCGAATTCCGTAACAATAAATGTGAAACATTCGTTGGTCATCATTCAATCCCAGGCAATGTAGGGTCTCCTTGTTAATATATATATATATATATATATATATATATATATATATATATGTGCGTGTGTGTGCGTGTGTGTGCGTGTGTGTGTATAATCGCGGCATAATAATATATATATATATATAATAATATACGGCATAATCGAATTGACACACCAGTTCTTGTCAGATCACCAAAGTTAAGCAACGTTGAGCTTGGTTAGTACCAGATGGGTGACCATTTGGGATTTCTAAGCACTGTATGCGCTCATCGCTTATCTCGGCCTTTGTTTCCTGTCGGCCTGAACATACACTCCACTTGCCACTGGTATTTAACAATGTCCACTCAGGAGAGGTGTGGTTGGAGATTGCGCACCTCCTGCAACAAAAATTTTACGCGCAGGCACTCCTACAGTGTGTATCCATGGTCTATCAAAGACTGAAAGACCTTTTTTTTTTGTAAATATACACACATGCATTAACTGAATAAATGAAAGTGAAACTGTATATCTGGTTCCACCATTATATCCTAAGTTGCTTCAGTTTATCCGTATCATCTCTGCATTGTTCTGCCTTCTATAAACTTTAATTTCTTTTTATATACAAATTAAACAATGCTTCAAGCAAACTACTTTAACCTATTATTATTATTATTATTATTATTATTATTATTATTATTATTATTATTGGCTCACATGAGCTTTCACACAAGTCAACAAACGATCTGATTGGAAACCTGTGGTATTCTCTGGAAGGTGAGTGACAACAAGTCTCCCCAGACGTCCAGCCCTCTCCACCTCCTTCGATAGCATTTGCAAATGAATTTGCATCATCGCAACAGCCGCTTACCATTGATTTCTCGCTGGTAGTGGCCATTGGTTTATACTGGAATTTGAGTGGCACTCAGCCTCCCCAAGGTCCCAGTTCTCTTTGCGCTTGTCCAGCCGAGGTCTGGTTGGCGCTCGCTTCTCGGTCTTTCATTCCTTATTGACCCTTCTCGGCCCTTTGGTATCATTTTTTTGGGGGAGTGGGATCGGTCATGAAACAATGGGGGGAATGCATGATGGGGGTTTAGAACTTGTAAATATGCAGTTTCGGTGTTCTTCATTCCCTGTAATGCTTATTTGTTATATTGTCTTGTATTATTCTCCGCATTCAAGGGTTTTCCTTATTATTTCAGTCGTTTTCATTATCGTTAGTCGTTGTACTTTTGCAGTTTTTCCTCTGATTCCAATTTCTGTCATTCTTTTTTCGAAGTTTTTCGGGATTGTTCCTAGTGCTCCTACTATTATCGGTACTATTTGGATTTTCTTCATCATCCAAATCCCTTTTAACTCTCTGGCTAGCTCTATGTATTTGCTTCGTTTCTCCTTTTCTTTCATACTCACCCTGTGATCAGCTGGGACTGCAAAGTCTACGATTTGACAGGATTTTTCTTTCTTGTTAATTATTACGACATCTAGTCTTCTTGTTTGGATGGGTTTGTCCGTCTGTATGTCCATGTCCCATAGGATTTTGTGGTTCTTGTTTTCCAGTGCTGTTGCAGGTTTATGCTTGTACCATTTGTCTGTACACTCAAAATGCAGTCGTTTACACAATTCCCTCTTACACCCTCCCCACTTGGTCATGCCTGTTTTTGTATTCGCTTACTATATGGTTTATCGTTTCTTCTCTTTGTCCACAGAGTCTGCATTCGCTGTTTTCTTGTGTTTTATCGATCCTTGCTTTGATATGGTTGGTTCTTATCGAGTTATCTTGTGCTGCAGTTATTATAGATTCAATTTCTCGGTTTATATGTCCTTTTCGCATCCATGTCCAGGTGTTTTCGTTATTCTCATCTTTTGTCATTCTTATGAATCTTCCATGGAGTTGTTTCTCTTCCCACTTCTCTTTTCTCGTTTTGTCGTTTGTCTCTCTGTTTCTGTTTTGTTTTTTCAGTATCTCTCGCTGCCATAATTATTCTTTCAATGTTTTGCATTATGTATTTTTCTAGTTCTTTTGTCGTGTCCTTCACACAGTCTTCTATAGAGATCAGTCCCCTCCCACCGCCTTTCCTTTTCACGTAGAGTCTGTCAATATCGTCCTTTGGGTGTAGTGCATTATGCATGGTCATGAGTTTCCTGGTTTTCTGGTCGAGTTGTCTCAGTTTTTCTTTTGTCCACCCTATAAATGGTCCAGAGTATCTTACTAGTGATACTGCCCATGTATTAATACCTTTTATTAGGTTTCTACTATATAATTTAGTTTCCAGGAGTTTTCTTGTTCTCCTGAGGTATTCCTTTCCAACTCTTTCTTTCATTTCTGTTGCTCTGATGGTGTCCGCTTCCAGAATTCCCAAGTATTTATAGTCGTCTTGTTTCCCTAGTGCCCTCATTTCTGTTTGGTTGGGTAGTTCTATGCCTTCTGTCGTTTCCAGTTTTCCCTTTTTTATAACTAGTTGTGCGCACTTTTCCATTCCAAATTCCATTTGGATATCTTGGCTGAAGATTCTGGTAGTGTTAATTAGTGTCTCTAGCTCCTTTTCGGTCCTTGCAAAAAGTTTCAGATCGTCCATGTACATCAGGTGGTTCATTTTTTCCTCTGTATTGGAGAACTTGTATCCGGCTTGGCACTTTCTCAGAATACTATGGCTATAATGAACAGTAGTGGTGATAGCGAGTCTCCTTGGAAGATGCCTCTTTGTATGTTAATTTCTGTTATGTGTTGTCCATCAGCTGTCAATTCCAGTCTCCATGTTTTCATTGCATTTTCTATTACGTTGGTGATCCTGCTTGGTATTTTATACATTTTTAGGCATTCTATTATCCATGCTTGGGGGATCCTGTCGTACACTTTTTTGTAGTCGATCCATGCCATGGCTAAATTCTTTCTCCTCCTTTTTACCTCCTTTAGGATCTTTTGATCTATATATAACAGGTCATGTGTTCCTCTTTTCCCTTTTTGGCATCCTTTCTGCTCCTCGGGGATGAGTCCACGGTTATTCAGGGAGTGGTAGATTTGTTCCCTCAGTTGTTCTGTCAGTATCTTCCATATAGTTGGTAAGCACGTGATTGGCCTATAGTTGTTAGGGACGGTTCCTTTCTCCGTGTCCTTCTGTAGCAGTGTAGTTCTACCTTTTGTCATCCAGTCTGGTACGCTTGCTTCCTGTATACATCTTCTCAAGTTTTGGGCTAGCCTTTCGTGTAAGGTTGTGAATTTTTTGAACCAGTATGCATGTATTCCGTCGTGCCCTGGTGCTCTCCAGTTTGCCATTTTTCCTATGGTTTTCTTTAGGGTTTCCTTGCTGATTTCATTCACTGTTCCTTCTTCTATTTGTTGTAACTCTTCTTTCATGTCTTTCAGCCATTCGGCATTGCTATTGTGATCTCGTCGCTCTTCCCATATTTTACTCCAGTAGAGTTTTGTTTCTGTCGGATTTGGTTGTTCTGTTTTTGTTTTTCCTCCGTTCACATTTTGGTAGAATTGGCTTTCATTGTTTTCAAATGTTCTGTGTTGTTTGCATTGTTCAGATTTGTATCTATATCGTCTCAATCTCGCTTCTTTTGCTTTTATTTTTTGGTCCAGTTCTTCATGTTTCTTGTTTAGCCTCTCCCTGTTAGTTACATTTCCAATGTTCCGTTTTCTCCACATTGCTTTCTTCCTGTTGATCATTTTGGCTTCTTTTTTATGTTTGTGTATTTGGGTTTCTAGTCTTATTTCCCATCCAGGTTTTGCTGTTCCGCTTGTCCCCGGTTGTTTTTCTGATTTAAGTTTCATACTTACCATTTTGGCGCCTGCATAAATCAGGTTGTTTAAGTCTGTGATTGCGTTTGTTGGGATATGTGGGAGGAGTTTGTTAACGTTCTCTGTTTCTGTTTTTAATTTCTTCTGCTCTTGGTTCTTTAACGATGGGAGCTTTGTTTTTTCTTCGTTCATCAGCTGTATTATTTTATTTATTTCATTTGCTTCATTCTCTGTTAGTTCTGTTTCATTGTTCTCGGTTTCCACGTTTGTAGGCTTCGTTCTTTGTTGGTCCTCGGCCTTTGGTTTTTTTAATTGTGGCTCTACGTGTGGTTCCCTTGGGGGATGCTTCTTGTTCAGTTCCATCATTTATTTTTCGCTGGATTTCTGTTAGTTCTAGTTTAGAGAGCCAGCCTTCCTTGAGTATCAGTCTTGCTTGGTCCGCAATTCTTTGTTCTGTCTTATGGTAGTCACTGGATAGGTCCCATAGTTCTTTCATTCGTTTCCGGTAACCTCCATATCTATATTTAGGATGACTTCTATAGTAGCATTCCATTACGAGTCTGTTCTCCTTTGTTGTCCATTTCTTTCGTCGGTTGTTTTTCTTTTGATGGTTATCATGGCTGTGTTGTGTTTGTTCGGTATCATTTTGTTCCCTGAAATTAGAGGTTATACTTACCTGTTCAGCCTCCATGTCATTTGAGTTTCTGAAACTAGAAAGTTGGCCAACATTCGCAGGATGACGACCGGGTCCCCCATGCTGGCCACCGAAGGAGCACCTGCCGATCATGACACCCAGATCTTTCTTCTGGGTCCAAAGATTTGGATTATTTGTAATTGACATTTTTCATGATTTGGTGTTTGTGGCAACACCGAGCCCAGAATTGTTTTACCTGTGGTTCTGATGCAGGGATAGTGTAAAGCTCCTGTGTATCCAAGAGGTATCATGCACTATCACACATACATATGGGACAAAGAAAAGTAAATAAATAAGAAAATAAAAAATAAAATAAATAAATAAAAATTAAAAAAATAGATAGATAAAGTAATTAACTAAGTATTCTACTTAGTAAAAGTCGAAAGTCATGCTCTGAAAGAGCGCGTTTGAAGATAGGTCTACCTTACACCATACGGTTTAGGCTCTGGAAATGTATGGGAAAAGAGGAGGAGGGCAATTTTCCCCGCCGCTTTGGTAGTATTTAATTCCCTCGTTCAAAGGCGGGGAAATTTTTTTTATTTTTTTTTTTATTATTATTATTATTATTATTAGGTAAGACTTTTAACATTAGAAACTAATACTTAATTAATAATATGTCTCATGCAAAACATATATTTAAATTAGTTAACCTTATAATTAATACAGCCTATACATAGTATTGATTTTAGTTATTAATGGCAGAATTAGTGTTGTTTGAGAGTAATTACTCTATGCATTATATTAGCAGTTTTTCATCAATAAATTGTTCAGATTGAATCTATCAGATATCATGTTTTGGTATTCGAGAGCTGAAATAGGGGTTGATGTGCCACAAAACTGAGAAGCAAAACCATAATAGCTTAAAAAAATGAAATGAAATAAATAGAAATGGACAAAAAAGACTGTAAAGTAAAATTCAATGAAGAAAGAATAACAAACGAGGTTTATTGAAAACAAATGATAATATCAGATCAAAAACAAAACAAAAAAATGGCGACTTAAAAGGTCTTTAAAAAATACCTTTGACTAACTTTCAAAACACAACAACAAATTTATTTTGTTTGTCGGACATCTTTGTTTTAACTTTGTTCTCTCTCTTTTTAATGTTTTCAGTGATTCTCAGGTTAACCTTTTCTTTTATTTTGTCGTTTTTTTTTTTTTTGCGGTTGTTGTTGTTTTTTTTTTTTTTTTTGGTCCTGCAGAATACCTTTTAAACAAATTTGTCCATTAAAATTCATTCAAAATATGAATGAGCCGAAAGTCTTTGAATGGAAGCGAAAGATCCCATTCCCTTTTACACGTTCATAATTTTATGAAAAGAAGAAAGGGGGATAAAAAAAAAAAGGGAATGCGACAAAACCAGAGAGAAAGAGCCATCCATATCCTGTGATATTATATTTATAAAGGCTTATTTAGATATTTAGCAAATTTATTCTTATTCAAATTACCTCTCTTAGCACCTCTTGTCTCTTAACACTCATTGAATGCTGTGAAAGGTAGATTTTTTTGTTTTGATCACACAACATGCCTTTTCGAGTGAATGCCTCTGTGGTCTATTTGTATCCTTTGTTTCAATAATGCCAAATACAGGAACGCATCAAAGACCAAAAGTGGGAAGAAAAAAAAAAAAGAAAAAAGAAAAAAGTTCAACCTCATCTTATCTATCCTATCAATGGATGTCTTCTCCATTTAGCTTTCCTAGTACTTTATTCCTTTTTGATGTAATAGCTATTGTTATCTTTGTTATCATCATTTGTTCAGTGTCTTTTAAAAATTGACGAGTTTTCTTTCAGTTTATTATTATTATCATCATTTCTTTTGCTTCTTTTGAAACTAGTGTGTAAAGTTGAACAGAATTGAAGTTATAATAGCCTTTGTTAAGAACGCCATGTTCAGTTAGGGGCATATAGGAGAAGGGCGCTCTCAAATTACACTTTGTGTTTTCAGATTCGTTTTAATTCTTACCTTTTAGATAAAGTAAGCAAGGCAACCCAGTGTTGCCCGAGTCGTCCACAAAAATAATACCCGTTTACATTATTTGAATTATTCATACTCTTTTTTTTATTTATATCAAACTAGCCGGCTTTGTCGGCTCGACTATCGCAAACTACCTAGAGATTTTTAAGTAGGATCAAGCCACAGACTAAAGCGATGTTTTGGTATTTTTGAGCGTCTAGCTTAGGGTAAGTCCATAAGCTTTTAGAAAAATGTATGACCACAAACCCACCTCTATCCCAGAATGATTCATGGTTTATGCCTACGGTAAAAAAAAAAAAAAAAATGGCTTTTCGTTATGGATGTATTTTTTTTGTTTTGTTTTGTTTTGTTTTGTTGAAATAAAATCGTTTTGCAAACATTGCTACTTCAAATACTTGAAACATTAATTCAAAATAAAAATTTAATTCATAACTTTGTTGTACCTATTTACTATGCCTCCCCACGGGACAGTGTTAGACACCAGGGTCGTTTTTTAACGTGGAGACAAGGTACAAAAATAAAAATCGTCTCAGTCGTGAAGGATTTCTCCTCCACCGAAAGAGAACAAGAAAATGAAGTGCAGCATCTGAAGAACAGATACTACACTTGTTAGTTTCGTTAAAAGTTTATTTATCTTTTAAACGTGCTCGTAAAGAAAGGAATAGAACGAAGAAATCAATTTTGCCTTTTCACTTGTAATTTAGAAATAGATCATGACTTGTTGAAAATTAAATCGGTCTCTTGAAAGAAAAGAAAAATCTGAACACAAATGCTGAAATAAAACGATATTGTGAAACAGAAATATGTATTAAAATCAGAACAATACTTGAATTAAAAATAACAAATAATTGTTAAATTTTTCAAATAGAAATTGAAATCCTTTAATGATGCAGTTGCAAAATGTACAGCATCATTTATTATTACTATTCACTCACAAGGAGTCCTCACATAGCCTATCACCTGCGATCGCTTATTGACAACAATCTGTGATGTTTCTTGGAGTCTGAGTGACAAGAAGTCTTCTCAAATTTCTAGTATTCTTCACCTTTCTCAATAACTAGCATAAGTAACTTCACGTTATCGCAACAGTTGCTCACCGTTAATTTATCACTGGCACCAATCATTTGTATTCTTGGGGGTTTGGGTGGTAAAAAACCTTCCCGAGACACCAGTTCTCTCCGCATTCTTCCAATGGAGGTCTGGGTAGTGCTTCCCTTCTTCTTTGCAGCAGCCTTTGCAATGTCCACAATGTATTTGTTCCAATTCTTGTTGCTTGTGAATGTTAAGCTGAGGAGTTTGAAGAACTTGGATTATTTGGATTCTTGAGACTACAGTAAATTTAGAAGGCCATTCTTTACATGGGGAGGGAGAGTATCTTCTAGAATGTTATTCTCACAACATGGCGGCTAATGTAACCTCCGACTTTCTTGTCCAATTTGTGAATCTACACAGAATTTCAAACTGAATCCTTCATTTGATTCATGGCAGTATATTATTCGTGTTCTTTCAATCATGACCGGGAAGAAGTTTTAAGTAATTTTTAATTTGTTTATACTTAACATCATCTATAGTGAAGAATGAATGGGTATAGTTGCTGAGTGCGCATTCAAGAAAATATCACTACTCACGTCATTAACTGCGAATTTTATGGAACAGTTTCAGAACTGACGAACATTAACAAACAGCAAATTTAGAAGGCCATTCTTAACATGGGGAGGGAGAGCATCTTATAAGAAAAAGAGCAAGCACATTTTATATTTGTCTATCTCCATTTGTAGTCAGAACTACTTATGTCATGACAACGTCACGACTATGTCACGACAACATCACAACTATGTCACGACAACATCACAACTATGTCACGACTATGTTATGACAACATCACGACTATGTCACAACAATGTCTCGACTATGTCGCAACATCATTACGACTATATCATGACAACATCACAACTATGTTATGACTATGTCACGACTAGGTCCTAACAATGTCACGACTATGTTACAACAGTCACAACTATGTTACGACAACGTTACGACTATATCACGATAACGTCACAACAATGTTATGCTAGCAAATCTTCAGATACCTATTACCCAGCAGCACCACTGAACCATCAACTTCCTGAAGATTGTCACTTAGAAGCGGTCATTACTTAATGCCTTTATCTGTTGCGATACATATTAATCATGTCGAACTAGCATATAAGTTGAAAAATAAAAACTGTGTAAACAGATAAAACTAAAAAAACTAAAAGGTTTTCACTGCATTCCTGGTAACGCCAGTTAGATGCAACTAGTTGATTAATACAATAATTAAAACTTAGTAAGAAATACATGACTTTAGGAAAATGGGTAAGGCACTTTCTGAAACATATTTGCAGAAACCAAAGAGCCTAAAACAAATAGCCTCATTACAGCAATCAAGCAAATAGTTTGAGTAAATTTTGAGGGAAATTAACATAGTTACATTTTTCGAAGGTTAATTTCTAGAAAATATGTCTGTTCTAAACAAACATATTAGATCGCATGAACACCGAGATGAGAATAATTGTCCACATAATCCAAATAATAAAAATTATTGCTAATCTCAAAAATTCTTTGCTAAATAATTTCTTTTAACAAAGATTTATTTGAAAATACTTTAGGAATAATGTTCTTTTTGTTGTTGGTGGTGCCATTTTCCACCACACCTGTGTTGTGTTTCTTTCAAAGATTTCGGTTTTCGTTTCATCTGACCAGATTACCTTGTTTTAAAATTCTTGTGGTTTCTCTTCATATGTTTTAACATAATTCTAACGTGATCTGACATGTCGACGTTTCAACAATGGAACTGTTTTTGGAGATCTTGAAACAAAACCTGTACGATTTAGAGCTCTACTGATTGTATCCTTGCTCACATCAATCCCAGTTTCTCTGAGGTCGGTTTGAATTTCACCACGAGTAAGAACAGTTTTTTTTGTACCTTTCTGCTTACCCATCTTGATTTTTTTGTTTAATTTCCTTGGTTGACCACATCTTGAAAGATTTGCAACAGCTTCACCAGTGTTTTTTTTAAATAACGTTTCCAACTGTACTAAGTGATAGATTAAGTTCGATACCCTTTTTCTCCTTTATTTTTTTTAACGAAGATCCATTGACAACTCTTATATATATATTTATAAATGAACTGGTTGACTTTGAAGCAGGTGAACACAAACCGGGAGAATTATATAAAAATTATTTTAGTATAAAGCTCTCTGATTGGTCAGTGGTAACTCGCTTGTATTATTGCAACATGCAAGGCAAAATTCATCTAAAATTATTTTAGAAAAAGGATATTTTAAGAGTATCCAATACTTTTGTGTTTCCTGAAATATAAACTTTCTAAACTTTGATTTTGTAATTACTACCACAAATATAAGTTAAAATATTAATAGGAATATACTGACCAAATTTTAGGTAAAATCTTGAACCCTACTTGGAGTTCTGAAGAAAAATGTAATGTATCGAATACTTTTGCATGGCACTATATACTCTCCTACAACCCACACCAATGGACCGATAATAACCAAACCTGGCATGGTGATGGTCCTCCACCTAGGGATGGGGCACATCATAATCCAAGGTAAAGGTCAAAGATCAAGGTAATAGCCTCTGTATATGTACTCTCCTACAGCCCACGCCACTGGACTGATCATGGCCAAACCTGACGATGACCATGTTCTCCGACCCAGGGATGGTGCACATCATTGTTCAAGGTCAAGGTCAAAGGTTAAGGTCATATTTGGTGTGGCTCTTCATAAACTTACCCACCTAGGAATGGTGAACACCAAGATAGGGTATCTTTACTACATCTTTGATAAAATGTTTTTGTGATACTGAACAAATGTTAACTATTGTGATTCTTTGTAATTGTTTCAATTTTTATGTGTAACAATATAAGTGTCAACTTTGATATAACCTATTTGCTTTAAAGTTCATGATTGAATATCAGTCACTTACAAAATTCCCTTACTGTAAGGGTGTTTTCCTGCTTTCCGGCTGACTACAATATGGTTGTCTTCAAGTCTAACGTAAATAAGTTCTTGATGAGCCGTTCCATATAAGTTATCAAATTTACCAAATTTTCATTACTAATGATTACTATATTGTCCAATTTCTACTGTACACTCTTTAACCCTTATCCTTGAGTGGCCTCTTGGCCTTGATAATGTGGTGATGCCTATGCAAAAAAAAAAAAAAAGTAGATACGCGGGTGTACAGCAAAGTCTTGCATGAAGCGTGGGTATCTTTGCTAGTGATACACTAACTGAAAATACTTCGTTTAAACTCCTCAGCTTAACATTTACTGACAATATGAATTGGAATAAATACATTGAGGTAATTGCCAAAGCTGCTGCAAAGAAGATGGGCTCTCTTTACCATATTAGAAGCTTACTCACACCTGAGAGTATCTTGTACCTCTGCAAAGCCACTATTCGCCCATTCATGGAGTATTGTTGACACATCTGGGTTAGTGCATTGCCACTAGTTTCTCACTCCTAGACAGGGTTCAGGACAGAGTTCCAAACCTAATAAGTCCCGCAGTAGTAACCAAACTTCTGTCCAATTAAAATGTCTTTTACAAGTATTTTAATAGAACCTGCTCTGATGAACTTAAAGCAACTGTAACTCCTCGACGTAGATACCTAAATGCCGTAAAGCATGCTACTTAAATAGCTTCTTCCCTTGAACTGCTAGTCTTTGGAATTCCCTCCTGGCTCCCTGCTTTTCTGACTGTACTAACATGCAGAAGTTCAAGTGTAATGTAAACAACAGACATCTCGCTCCCAACTCTCTACAAATAGCACTGTGCCTTGTTTGCAATTTCATAGCAGCAGTAATATATATATATATATATATATATATATATATATATATATATATATATATATATAGCTAAGGAACTAGTTGTAATTTATATGCTTTCGTCTACTTTATAAGAGTTAGCAATATAGTTGCCTATCCATTGTTGTTCCAATAGTCTGTCTTCAGATCATTATATATATATATATATATATATATATATAGTATAATGATCTGAATTATATATATATATATATATATATATATATATATATACATACATAAGTATTAACTTTGATATAACCTATTTGCTTTAAAGTTCATAATTGAATTTCAGTCACTTTAGAAGGTATTTAAAAATTTTAAACACCTTAAGCAATAGTTGCTCTTACAAAATCCACTTAGTGTAAGGGTTCTCTCGAAGTAGATACAGCAAAGTATATATATATATATTTATATATATATATATATATATATATATATGTGTGTGTGTGTGTGTGTGTGTGTGTGTGTGTGTGTGTGAAAATATGTTTTTTCCATTATAGTTCACCTTTTATTCATACCAATGATTTAATTTATGAATGTAATTACAGGGTGCGTACCAAATAAATGACAAAAGTCTGTATTCCATATTTGTAGATGTTGACCATCTTACCATTTATTCCTTTAAGTATGTTGACATGCACAGTTCTTGACGGCACCTGATTCGTAGCGTAAAATCATTCATTTAATTATTACATCGATGTTTTTAGGTTGATAAGTGCTTTTTCTTCTGAGGGCGAAATAAATTGATTGATTGATATAATGGTCAACATCTTGAAATTTGGAATATAGCCATTTATTTGTTATATACATACATATATACATGCATATATATATATATATATATATATGCATATATATATATATATATATATATATATATATAAAATTTCTGATCAATCAAGTTTTTTATAATAAAAAAGAGATCTAAATTTTGTAAATTTCGAAAAAAGTCTAAGCTCAATGGATGCCTTTTTATTGGGTTCCAGAGCATATATATTATGATGTAATAATTCTCCAAGTTCCAACAAGCATATTTTCTCAGTTGGTCATTTATTACTTTTCAAAAGGTATCCATTACAATATTGTTTTGTATTGTGACTAATAAGTTTGCAAAATTATGTTATTGCTGCATATTTAGTCACGTACTCATCAGGCGTTTATGTTTCTAGTTTAATTTTTTAAAGGTAAACATCTGATGAGTACGTACATGTCTAAATATGCAGCAATAACATAATTTTGCAAACTTCCTAGTCGCAATAAGAGACCATATTGTAATGGCTACCTTTTGAAAAGTAATAAATGACCAACTGAGTAAACCTGATTTTTGGAACTTGGAGGATTATTATACTATACTATCTCTGCTCTGAAACCCAATAAAAAGGCATTCCTTGAGTTTGAATTTGTCAAAATGTATATATATATATATATATATATATATATATATATATATATATATATATATATATTACATATGGATCACCACTTACCAAGGCCCAGAGGCCATTCTAGCATAAGGGTTAATGGGTATACATTAGTCAATGTGATTTTTTTATTACATTTTCACCCCAAACAAGGCACGTTGCCATTTTGAGGCTACTATCAGGGACATAAGCTACAGGGGTACTATGTAGGGAGTTGGGCAGCAAAATGTCGGTTCACATTACAATTCAACTTCTGCGCATCAATACAGTTGGGGAAGCAGGGACCCAGAAGGGAATTCCAAAGTTTAGTGGTTCTGGGGAAGAAACTACTGGAGTAGAAGGCTCTCTTACATCTAGGGATCTCTACTATGAAGGGCTGGGATTAAGCTGCTTGTCGGGTTTGTCGAGGGTATTTATGTCGAGGGGTACAAGTGCTTGCAGTTTGTCAGAGCATTCACCGTTAAAGTACTTGTAGAACAGGCAGAGGGATGCAACATTTCGTCGATGGAACAGAGGCTGAAGCTTAGATGACAGTTCAGGACCTATTAGGTTGGAGACTTTCTTTTGAAACTTGTCTAGGAGCGAGAGACTAGTGACAGATGCACCAGCTCAAATATAACAACAATACTCCATACATGGGCGAATGGTGGCCTTATAGAGGTACAAGATACTTTCGGGCGTTAGTAACTTTCTAGCACGGTAGACAGAACCTACCTTCTTCGCAGCGGTCCTGGCAATACTCTCAATGTAATTGTTCCAATTCATGTTTCCTGTGAACGTTAGGCCAAGGAGTTTAAAAGATGTACTTTCAGATAAAGAGTCATTGGCCATTACTATTGGTGGTAGAGAAGGTTTCTTGTAATTATTGAAGGAAACAAGTTTAATCTTGGCAGCATTGAATGTGACCATCCATTTTTGTCCCCATTCCACTACAGATCGGCAGTCATCTTCTAGTGTTTCGGCCATTTCTTTAGATATGTGCTCATTTGTTTTCCTGTCATGTCTGTTATAGAGTGTGGTATCATCAGCATATATACCCATCTCACAGACAATTTTGTCAGGGAGGTCATTTATGAATATTAGAAATAATAGAGGTCCAAGGATAGACCCTTGAGGAACTCCCGCATTTATATCATATTGTTTAGATGTACGACCATCGAGGACAACCTGGATTTTTCTCTTATTTAAGAAAGATTTCATTATGTTAAGTATTCTTCCAGTGATACCGTATGATCTGATTTTCCTGAGAAGACCTTCATGCCATACCCTGTCAAAAAGCTTTAGATATATCTAGAGCTACTGCTCTACCCTCCCTCACTTTGTCTAGTGAATGGTATATCCGTTCAGTTAGGATGTCTGCTATGGAATGGGCTTGCCTAAATCTATATTGTTGGTCAGTCAGAAGTTTAGTATCTGTAAGGTGATGGACTAGAGCTTGGTTAACTATGGTTTCAAATATATGTGATTATAGCAGAATAAACATAAGTAGTGGGAGTTTTGTAAATTAGATTACTTAGGAGGATAGTGTGCGTGGTGTGTGTAATTTAGTGTTGTAGGAGAAATATCAGAGGGCTCAATTACTTATGCAAGAGCATATATATATATATATATATATATATATATATATATATATATATATGTATATATATATATATACATATATACATATATATATATATACATTTACTACTTTCAATTGACATTATACATTAGTTTGATCTTCCATCGATATCTTCTGTTTCACTGTAACACTGGAAATATATCAAATGCAACTGACTGTTTCTTCGGTCAGCTTTTCGATGGAGTAAAACAGAAGAATTGGTAACTTTCGGTGTCTTTCACCTTGTGGGCTGAGTTTTCAATGTTTCTATGATTATCACGTGCAACAGTCGGCGATTTCCCTTACCATAACCTATGGTTTGGCAATAAGAGAAAATGTATAAAGGATATCTTAAATAAGTTTAGCTTTTGCCCTTTTTTTTTTAAAACTTTAAGAAAAAAAAATTAATGTTGAGAAATGAAGGCGAAGAACTTTTTTTTAACCAAACAAGAAAACAATTTAACAAGCAATTCCAATTTCGATGTAAAACTCATTTCGAATTCTCTAATAATCAACCACTAAAATACACATAAAAAAAAAAAACAACAAAAGAGCGAATAGCAAAGATATCTAAATAAATAATTAAATATCTAAATGGCAGCTTAGACTAACAATTAAGAATAAAACCTAAAATTAATGTGCAGGAATCTTAATTAGCCGGGGTAATTTTGTTAACAAGTGCCTGCCTTGAAAATTATGTTCAATTAATACAACTATTCCTCAAAATAGATACGCCATGTTTTTGTTGTTGTTGTTGTTGTTGTTTTTTTTGTTTTTTTATAACAATTTGCAATTTACCCAATAGATATGTGACATTTCTTGATCAAAGAACCACTGAGAAAATAATTATAAAGCTCGTTATCCAGATGATAATTGTCCAACTTATATACGTGATAGAAAAGGACATTAAAGTTCACTGCGTCTCAAAGGAAATGACGGTGGTCAAGTGGTTAACCACACGGATTGACGATCTGGGTGTTTCAAGTTCCAATCTAGTTCATTCCTAAAAAATCACTTTCACTGAGGATGCTAGCAACATTCACGTGTTCCCTTCCGTAAGTACTCACTGTCTTTCTAGAAAGAATCCTGACTGGGAAAATATCGGTGAAACCAATGCCAACAATACGATAATGATGACTATCCGTCAAAGGAAAAAGAATTTCTGGCCTACAGATAATGGGGGGAAAAATGGACGTATATAGTTGGATTTTGAAATCTTCCTAACATTTTGTTCTAGCTGAAGATGGAACATCCTACCGGATGCAAACATTCACCTGCTAACTCATACATTCCAACCGAGAGATCTTTTTTTTTTTAAATTCTAACCTTTTCTTTAAATGCAATTGTTTGTATCTCTTGCACTTTGTTCACTGGGTATATTTTTCAGTTTTTTAAATTCTTCTTCATGAATCCGGTTGCTCCTAATTAAAGATTTTAATTAAGTGTTCTGAGAATATATTTTTTTAAATTTGCAAATTCTAACTTTTATTATATAAAACTAGAGGAATTTGGAAATAATCGTAAAAAATACATTTACAACTACACTTTGGAATCTAGCTGATTAAAAAAAGAATTTGATTTGTATAGCGATATCATATTTCTGTTAGGCTGTCTGTCCGTCCATCCACTTTTTCTTGGAAATTAGTAATGTAACAGTCGTTATTCTTCTTCAACTGTGTCTTTAAGACTCGGACCCACACGTTGTATGTGAGACAGTCGCGAGAGAAAAACAAAATTCCACTCAGCTTTTTCAGTTGCAATGTGATGCATTTATGCATGTTTCTTCCAAAATTATGCATTGCCTCTTGTTCTAAAAGTCTCTTAGTTCATCTCATCAGTCATGTATTTTACAAAACTCTGCCGTGTCGAACATGTGCTTTAAAGGTCTCTCCCATCGCCACATCGCCACACGTTCATCTCGCCTCAACAACCGCCTTTTTTTAATCTTTTCCATGTGGTGCATTTTTTCTCTGCTTTTTTTCCTTCCTCTTCCTCTGCTGTGATGCACAACTGGCTTGGTCATTCGCATATGCGTCATACAGCTGTTGCTGCTTACAGCACTAGCGGCTCTGTTGTACTGGACCGATCTTGCTGAAATTTTGCATGGATTTTTGTTAGAAGGTTCGGTGAACAAAGTGTTCGGTGCACACTAAGGGTTTAATACGAATTAATATTTAAGGAAAAAATGAACACAAATTTAATCATATTCAACTATCAATTTATCAGCAAGCAGTTATTATTAGGGCTATGAAAAGAGAATATTCTTATCATTGTTTTGACTCTCGATTATATATCCGACACAGTTAATCAATCGAGAACCACGTCACTCTATCTAAAAACATAAGATATTAACTGATATATACTCGAGAGTCAAGTTTAAATGCAAAAATCATTCCCTTGTCGTAGCCGTAGTCATTATAAGTCAATGGACTATAATTCGTAGCCTGTTTTTAAAACGTCGCTTTCATATATATATATATATATATATATATATATATATATATATATATATATATATATATATATATATATATATATATATATATGTATGTATATTTATTTATTTTAAAGTTGTCATAAAGTTATAAATTAAAATAAGGATGAAGGAAGACTTCGAATGCAATACTTCTCTCAGCCCTGCCTCCTATATTACCGTTTTTTTCTTCTTGTGTTTTAAATTCTATGATTTTAAATTAAAAAAATATTTAATGCTCTAAAATGATTAATACAAGATTAATATCACCATTGAAATTCTTGTTAAATTTCAATCTAGAAAAGTTGTGTGTGATCTTGGTTTTGGGCTTTGTTTTTAATTACATCCCTAGACAGAGAGAGGCGGGGAAATAGAGAGAGAGATAGAGAGAGAGAGGGAGAGAGAGAGAGAGGGAGAGAGAAAGAGGGGGGAGAGAGAGATAGGGAGGGCTTTTATCGTCAAGGCTTTCTGACCATCTTTTTATTACCTAATTGCCTGTATAAGCTTTTCGCCACACTCTGTTTGTAATGAATTATGGCCGAAATCAAAGTCGCTATTTACTTGACTCCCCAGGAAGACAGAGTTAGACACAAGATCTGTTTTTAAAAGGGAGAAAATCCAACTCCTCAAAAGAGGTCTCCAGATTGAGACAAAAGTAAAAATTGATATTGACAGTTGTTTGGAACATACAACCGAACACATAACCTAATTTAAAGTGCAGCATTAGAACAGATACTAAGCTTTGTGCCTAGCCAAAAAAAAGAAAAAGCCATGCAAGAAAAGTTTACACATTTCTTTTTTATATATTCCAAGAAAAACCTAACAGCCAGCCATGGTTCTCCCCAGAATGTGCTGCTGCTATCGCGCGCAGAAATCACTTTTTCCATAGCTACCAACGTAATAGATGCACTGAGACTAAAGCTGCTTTCAGGACTGCCAGCAATCACTGTAAAAGAGTAATAAAAAATGCAAGAGAGCTATATGCCCAGTTTGTTAAATCTAAGGTAGCTGATCAGTGGCTTGGTTCCAACCAGTTTTGGCAAATAACAAATAGGATCCTGAACAGAAGTGTGCGTTTTATCCCAACCATTATCAATGGACCAGAGGTCATCTCGTCAGCGTCAGACAAGGCCAAACTATTTGCAAAGAACTTTGCAGCTAATTCTACCCTATGCTACGAAGGCCATCAACTCCCCATATTTCCTCCTATAACACAGAACAAGCTAGGTAACATACAAATATCTGTGCATGAGGTCGCCAAGCTAATCAAGAACCTTGATTCCAGTAAAGCAACTGGCCCTGATGGCATCCCAATTATAGTGTTAAAAAAGCTTCAACCAGAACACGCTCCCATACATACGAAACTATTTAAGTGCTGCCTTAAGGAGAAGTGCTTTCCGACTCCCTGGAAGACATCAGTTTGCCCTGTATTTAAGAATTCAGGTGATAAGTCATCTCCCTCTCAGTACAGACCAATAAGTCTCCTGTATGTTATGAGTAAGTTGCTGGAATCCATATTAAATAGAGAAATAGTCAACCACCTCAGCAGGAATAACCTTCTTAGTGACACACAATATGGTTTCCGCTCTGCAAGATCTACTGCAGATGTGCTGACGGTTATATCCCACAGGATTAGTGAATCTCTTGACAAAGGCTTCCTTTCTAGGGCAATTGCTCTTAACATATCAAAGGCCTTCGACAAGGTATGGTATAAGGGTCTACTTCACAAGATTTCCAGCTACGGTATAACTGGAAATGTTTTCTCAATCATAAAATCATTTCTCTCCGATAGGCTCATAAGAGTAGTGGTAGATGGACAAAAATCGGAGGCCTGCAATATAAATGCTGGAGTCCCTCAGGGGTCACTCCTGGGCCCAACTCTCTTCCTGATCTACATCAATGACCTCCCTAAACACATACTTCAATCATTCGTTGACATCTATGCTGATGACACGACCATCTACGGCAACACATCAAAGGCTGTAAATAACAAAGTTCTCTCTGATTCTCTCTCCTCTGATCTCGAGCGCGTGGTTCAGTGGAGGAAGATGTGGCTGGTTACCTTTAATGTATCCAAAACCAAACTCCTATCCTTACATCATCAATGCTCTGATCCCCATCTGGCATCAATTGGGATGGATGGCTCTCGTCTGGGTGAGGCCTCGTGTTTTGACAAGCTTCTGGGTTTGACCTTTACTCCTGATCTGAAATGGAACACGTACATCAAGTCTATTGCCAAGGTTGCTGGAAAGATGGTGGGATCCTTCTACTGCTCCAGAAGATATCTCACTATTGATGCAATTCTCTATCTATATAAAAGCCAAGTACGTCCAAGGATGGAATACTGTTGCCATATCTGAGCAGGAGCTGCTAAAAACAGCCTATCCTACCTTGATAGAGTACAAAATAGACTTCGTGGCTTAGTGGGGGATGCCCTTTTCTCTACCCTGCAACCTCTCTCCCACAGAAGAGACGTTGCGAGCCTATCCTTGTTTTATATTTATTTCCATGACAGGTGCTCGTCTGAACTCCAATCTCTGGTCCCCCCTCGCCAATCTTTCACAAAAAACACCCGTCTAGCTGAATCCATTGTGAAAAATTTCCCCCACTCTTTAACTGTGCCTAAATCAAAACGTGGATTCCATGAACAAAGCTTCTTACTTAGAACTGCACGCCTGTGGAGCTCTGTTCTGTCTGCCTGCTTCCCACCGGACTACAACTTGGATGTGTTGAAGTCCAACGTTAACAAATTCCTAATGAGCCGCCCCCTTAAGTAAACACTTCATCAAATCTCCACACTAACGTAATGTACTTGCAATAACCCTCATCCCTGAGTGGCT
This sequence comes from Euprymna scolopes, assembly GCF_053919585.1. Taxonomy (NCBI): domain Eukaryota; kingdom Metazoa; phylum Mollusca; class Cephalopoda; order Sepiida; family Sepiolidae; genus Euprymna; species Euprymna scolopes. Next base: position 74,860,735 of record NC_136497.1, read on the forward strand.
TCCGGGCCTTGATAAGTGGTGATCACTGTGTAAAAAAAAAAAAAAGAAAAGAAAAAGTGCTTAAATATTTCGAAAGTATATTTTGAAATGAATTTTAATGAAGAGCATGCATCAATTATTAATCATGGCAAGTATCGTTTTAGGATCGAGTCAAAAAAGCAAACAGCATCTTTCCTAATAATCTAATAATACTCAAATAATTATCAAAACTATATTGACATCCTCAAAAGTTCCAAATAAGGACTATAAAACTGAAGTTATGGGCTTAATAAAGTCTTTACAATGATAAATATTTGCTCAGCTGTTGCATCTACGTTTCATACTGTTGTCTTATGGCATATCAACCCTTTTTCAGGTTATGTAATGCCGAATCCAGTAATTTTAGAACGGCATAATCACGTTAACACACCAGTTCCTGCAAAGTTGAGCCTGGTCAGTACTAAATGGGTGACTATTTGGGACTTCCAGGTGCTCTATGTGCTCTCTGCTGATCTCGGCATTGTTTCCAGTCGTCCTGGTCTTCTCCTTGCCACTGGACCCAAACAGTGTCGATTCAGGAGATGTTTGGTTAGGGATCGCGCGACCCTTGCTTCACAATTATATGCGCAACCACCCCTAAGGGGTATCCTTTGTCTTTCGAGACTGATCGGAGGCATTGATCGAATTTTAGAAAAAAGTTTTATATTTGAAGTTCTTTATATCTTCAAATATTTATTCATAGTGTTTGGTTTGGTTGTTTTGTTTTATGGCATATCAACATTTTTAAGGTTATCTAACGCCAAATCCAGTAATTGCAGAAAATGTTTTTACGCTTCAAGTTCTTTGTACATTCAAATATTTATTCATAATTTTTGGTTTGGTTTGGTTTGGTTTGGTTTGGTTTGGTTTGGTTGGTTGGTTGTTTTTGTTTTACGGCATATCAACCGTTTTCGGGTTATTTAATGCCGAATCCAAAGATTTTGAAAATAATTCTTTTAATAGAATATATTTGTTGTTTTCAAGTCGGTTTCTATTTAACTCATAGTTGGAACCCTAACAGGTACTACCACTCCGGGTCAGGGTGGACCTGGGAGCAATGGTAATTAAAGGGTGGCTCCACACTCCCCAAAGCCCACAAGCTGGGGCCTCACCACTGGATATACTTTAAGGTCATATCCAGGACCGGTTTGGTTTGGTTTGGTTTGGTTGTTTTCTTTTACGGCTGATCGACCAGTTTCTTGTTATTTAATGCTGAATCCAGTAATGTTGGAAAAAATATTTGATGATTCAAGTAGTTTATATCTTCAAATATTTTTTCATGATGTTTGGTTGTTTGATTGTTTTGTTGAGACAAATTGTTGTTTTTCTGTTTGTTTTTGACTTTGCAATGCATAATTAAATTTTTGCAAAGCGAAAGGGGGAAAAAAACAATAACATCAATGTTTGCTGCATTCTAGGTGAGGAAACCAGTATCTTCAGACAGCCTAATCTGGTTGCACACAATATTGCATCCATAGATAATCATGTGTGCTTTCCTCATCTCATAAAATAAAAGGGAAAACACATTTCTGTGGGTCCCCATGTTCGCTTTGGGTAGCCCCTTTAAAGTATGCAAGAAGTCAGATCATAGAATAATACAATTCGATATTGATCTCCCTCTCATGTAGATATGATGTGACACAACAGTTCGAAGGTGGAATCTGAAGAACTAGCGCCCTAAAGCCTAGGAGGATAGTATTATGATGAACAAATATATACTAGACTACTCCACAAAAGAGGGAGGTAATGCCGAAAAGGATGGCCTCATCATGGCAGATCAGAACACTTTTCCTCAAGTGAGGTAGTAATACCTGGGAGGATGGCATCATGATAATAGAACAGATGCTATATCTACCCCTCTCTGAATTGTGCAATGAAAAATAGTACAAAAATTAAGCATTAATAGATGTATTAGTATAATTTATGCTTCAGACAGATACCTAATCTCCATTAGTAATAAATTATTATTATTATTATTATTATTATTATTATTATTATTATTATTATTATGTATTCGCTAGGAGTTCTCACATAGAGTGATTATTTACTAACAACAACAGGTGGTGTTTCCTGAAGTCTTGGTGACAACAAGTTTCCACAGATTTCTAGAACTCTCCACCTTTTTTGATAAGCTTTGCAAATGACTTGGGCTTATCGCAACAGCCGTTTTCTATTAACTTATTATTGGCAACGACTACTCGTCTTCACTGGAATTGGGTTGAAAATAAACCTTTCTAAAGACCTAATACTCTTCACACTAATCCAGAGTTGGTTTCGTTACAACTGTCTTTCCTCAGTCCTTCCATCCTCCTTGACCCTTCATGTCTATTTTGTATGGTATCCGGCAATGCTGACGCTTTTATCGTGGGGAGAGGGGAACGGTTTATAAAATTTCTTGCAGTTTCAGTTTACTTGGTTTCATGTGGCGTTCTTTTCATTTTTTTTTTTTTTTTTTTACTTATATTGCAGTTTTTGTATGTGGTTGCTTACTGTTTGCAGCTTATGTGGATTAGTTTCCACATTCAAGGGGGTTCTTAACGATTTTAGCTGTTTTTAAGCATTACAGTCCACTGTATAATCTCAGTCTTCCCCCTGATTCCAATTTCTCCCAGTATCATCGCTACTAGTACCATTATTTTATCAGTTTTAATACTGCTATTATTAGTTGACCAGTCTTTCGTTTAAACAGCCAGTACACGAAATGATAGTCATCATCATATTGTATAAATCGGAAGATTCTATTGTTGGTATTGGTTTCCCCGATATTTTTTAATCAGAGTTATTTCTAGAAAGACATTGGGTACTAATGGGATCAACCATGTGAAGGGTGCCAACATCCTGAATGAAAGTGATTTTTGTTGAATGAACTGGATTCGAACTTGGGACATTCAGATAGTCAGTCTGTGTCATTAACCATTGTCCACCGTCACCTTCCACCGAGTGATAGTGTCATGTATATTGGGCTTCACTGGAATTTGGGTGATAATAAGCTTTCCCAAAGACCTAATACTCCTTGCATTCATCCAGTGGAGGTTTGCTTAATGTTTTTCCTTCTAGGTTCTTCCATCCTCCTTGATCCTTCATGCCTTTGTACTCTAATGACAGTGTACCGAGTGATAACATTATATCTACATTCACTGTAAGTTGAATTTCGCTCTTTCTGATCATATTGTGTTTTTATTTTTTTTTTCTTCATAATTTCTATTTGATTAGTATCGATTAGGCACTTCACTCAAGTTTTTTGTTAATTGAATTTTAAAATATCGTCAGATCACTGTATCGATTATCATGCACCAATTGGTGAGTGAACTTTTTTTCTATTGAATTTCAAAAAAAGAATTAGATTACTATCGATTAAGCACCCAATTTTCCGATTATAAAAAGTATTGAAAAAATTATTTATATTTACAAGTATCGGTTCGATCCTCTATTTAACTTTATTGTAAATCAATACTTCAGTTAAGAACCGATATTTACTAATACTATGAAGACCCTGTGGAAATTCCACGGTGGTTTCTACATCAATTTGTATAATTATAATTCATAATCATATTAAATAATAATCATAGAAAAGTGGACCTCTGGTTTACATTCATCATCTGCATAATTCTCGTTTTCTTTATTTTCTTCTTTAGTCCTCAAATTCTGTGAGCGATGTGTTTTTTTTTTTTTTTTGACAAAGTGGGAAGAATCCCTGTTTATATTTGAAATCTATCAAAATAATCTTTATCATTGGCTAGTTTTTAACCTTGAAGTGATATATTTAGCTCTTTACATCAAGTGGCTTCACGCTTTGTATGAAGCTATTTCCATAAAAATAATACTCTAAATGTACTTAATAATAATATTCCTTTTGAAATAATGAATGTCTGTCAGCGTCAGAATTATTATAGCTAAAAATTATTTAAACAAATATAACGCGTATGTCTCTATTTTATTAATTGAATTTTATATCTTTTTACCTGACAAAACCGCCATTTTGAATATTATATATTTTTTTTTCATTTTGATAAAGAAGAGACTTCTCCCAAAATTAATAAAATACTTTTACCATCTAAGGACTTCACACTACTCCAGAAATATCAGTAGCCTAGCTTACTGATGATCATAAAATATTTTTGATGAAGAAAAATAAATAGATATTTGTTTAGCATCATCTCAGTACAACTTCATTTATTTGCTTCCGTGTTCCATTCACATTACCAGTGTTCTTTATTGCTCTTGGCTCTTCACACCATTCATACATTAAAATAATAAATATATTCTCTCTTCAAAAGAACTGACAACTGTATTTATTTTCTTTTAAATCATTAATCATTTATTGGTCCCTGACAAAAGGAGGGTGGACCTGTAAATTCACCCCCCCCCGTCTGTTCGTCTGTCTGCACTTTTCCCAATAACTACGCCTTGGAATTTTAAAAATTTTGCACAAACATTAAACATGATATGAGTAAAAAAAAAAAAAGGCAGAACGGATTTTCCGGGAAAACTCCTGTTTCCCCTCTAGGGGTACCTTTCGGGTTAAAATGGCTAAAATTTACAATTTTGTACTTATTAAAAAAAATTGACGTCTTGGATTTTTATAAAACTTTCTGAAAAGTTGTAACTAACTGGTTTCTATAGGATTTTGTTTGTCTATACTTTGCGATAACTTTTGGGTATGCTCTTCTAAGGCGAGTAAAACCCTCCATTTTTGGGAATATTTTATCATATTTGTCCAAAATTTTCTGTGTATGTCTATTTAACAGTTTTGCATGGTGCTGAATTCAAATTTAAATATGTTAAGGCCTTGGGGACTTTTGGGGCTAAATAGGGGGGGGCAAACGATGGACTTAGTTCTTTTTCTGCATGGTGCAGAACTCAAATTTACATATGTTAAAGCCTAAAACTGCACCGTTTGTTCATTTTCACAAGGATTTGACGTCCCCTATGGAATTTGGGGATAAATGGGGGTGGGGGGAAAATACTGAACTTAGTCATTTTTTTAGGCCACGTTCACTGTGCACTCACGGAGATGGCCACTTGTTTTCTTTTTTAAGTCATTAAAATGAAATGCATTCATTTTAACAATTTTAAATTGTTTTAAAATAGTCGCTTTTTATAATAGAACAAGGTCGATAGCCATTAGTCGTGTGCTCTCGTGTAATGAATGAATGTGTGAATGTAGGATTGACATGAAATTCTTAAAGATAAACTAAAATGACCGAAAAATGAGCTGAAATGACTTAAATAAATAAAAAGTAAATGACTTAGAATGACTTTAATGAACTTAAGAATGAATTGAATGACCTTAAGAATGACTTGAATGCTTAAAAATTAATTAGAATCCTTCAGAAACAACTTGAATGATCAGGAGAATGACTTGAATGGCTTTGAGACTGACTGGTTGTATAGTGGGTGATCATTTTACATTAAATTAATACAGAAAAGTGATCCTCCACTTTATATCACAAAAATTATTTGATTTAGGGAATTTGAAACGTTATTTTCGTATTCAGGAACCCCGAAAACCAATAAATAGTGGTATAATAAACATAAAAAGAAATAAAAAGTACATGTGTTACGGACCGACCGACTGAGTGACTTATAGAGTTGCTTGCATACGACTAAAAAAATTATTCTGTGGTATGCATTTAAAAAAACTATTCTCCGTCGGTCGGTCCCTCCGTCCGTAACACATTTACTTATTAGTTACAAACAAGTGCAGCATCGGTTAAGACAGATACTACACTTTGATCTTAGCCTTGTGGCCAGGAAAAAGTTACATTTTGGACAAGTTTCAGAAAAGTCTAATGGATAGGTAAAAATTTATGGGGCAAAAAGTGTCATTATTTGCAATTTTGGTACATTTTTGACCCCTTATGAGCCACTTGGAATGCCGAATACCAGTGACAATGGACAAACTATGCAGTTTTACACCGTAACACATGTATATTTGAATTCAGCACCATGGGAGAGCACTATATAGATATACATATCAAGTTTTTTATTGGGAAATATGAAAAAAGGGCATTTTTAGCATTAAAGTCCCTGGGGGATGCAAAGCAGAATTTTGCTAGGGTTACCCATACTGAATTTATATTAAGAACAATGCCCTGGGCATTTTGGACAAGTTTCAGAAAAATCTAATGGATGGATCAAAATTTATGGGGCAAAAAGTGTCATTTTTTTCAATTTTGGTACATTTTTGACACCTGATGAACCACTTTGAATGCCGAATACCAGTGACAATGGACAAACAGTGCAGTTTCACACCTTAACATATGTATATTTACATTCAGCAACATGGGAAACCACTATATAGACATATCAAGTTTTTGTTGAGAAATATGAGAAACATGCCAGAAGAAAGGGCATTTTCAGCACAAAAAATCCCCGGGGGACGCAAACCAGACTTTTGCCAGGGTCACCCATACTGAATTTATATTAAGAACAATGCCCTCCACATTTTGGGCGAGTTTCAGAAAAATCTAATGGATGGATCAAATGTTACAGGACAAAAAGTGTCATTTTTGGCCATTTTTGACCCCTGTGGGCAAAACAGGATTTTTCGAAAAAAAAAAAAAAATTTTTTTACTATGCACATTTATATATTAAAATATAATTTGTGACAAAATTTAAGGAAAAACTAATGGACGATTATCCGTCAATCATCCGGACTAACGGACAGACGGACCCATTGAAAACATAGGTCCCTCTTTGATAAATCAGGGGACAAAAATGTTACTCCATACCCCTTGCTTAAAAAATAAAAATAAAATGTAAATGTGTTACAGACCAACCGATGGAGTGACAGGTCTGTGTTCAACGTCCGTGTGTGTTATCGAAGAGTTGGTTGAACCAGAACAGAACTACGTTGTGAAGGGGAGATCGATTCAGAACAACTTGCACCTGTTCTGCACAATCCTAGAAGGGGGAATAGATGACAACACGGAAGCCGCACTGATCAACTTAGATCAGTCCAAAGCATTCGATAGGATCGACCATCGTTTCCTGGCATCTGTCTTAGAGGCCGCCGGTTTTAAACCGGACTTCTGCAAGTGGATCTCCGTGATGTATCAACAGCCCGCGGCTGTCATGCAATTAACGGAAAGTGCTCAAAACCCTTTGTTATCTCTCGGCCGGTTCATCATGGTTATCGCCCCTGCTTTATATCCTGGCATTGGAGCCTCTGCTCTGCAAGCTGAGACATGGGAGGCAAATTCGGCCCTGCACGGAATGGCTCTGCCCGGCGGCTCAGCTTCCAAGATATCCGCATGCGCCGATGATGTCACAGTCTTTGTGTTGGGCTTCAGAGACATCAAGATCATGTCGGAGGTGCTTGCACAGTACGAAAGAATCACAGGGGCCAAGATAAACTGCAGCAAGTCAGTCGGACTACGGTTGGGCACCTGGAGTGACAACGCAAACCTCCCGGCGACCTTCAGCTGGACGGATGGCCCGGTTCGGATCCTCGGCATGTGGTTTGGACCGGATCTTTAGCTTGATAAGAATTGGTTGGAATTGGTCGGAGGTACGGTCAAAGGTGGCAGCTGCGGTCAATGCGTGGCTTCCTAGGAAACTTTCCTTAAAGGGTAGAGCTGAGGCGAGCGCCACATAGTCTTCCCTCTTATCCTTTACTGACTGGCCATACTTCCTCTATCTGCACAACACCTAACAGCTCTTGTCGAACTCTTGTCCTCGCTTCTTTGGGGCAGAGGAAGACACTGGGTGAACAGACAGGTCTGTATTCAAAGTCCGTGTGTGTTGGCGAAGTGATTGCTCGCATCGACCCCGAGCATCCTTGCCAGATTACTGTATCCAACTTAATGGACAACGTGAGGCTGTCATGGGACCGGGAGAGACAAATGTTCTACATCGCAATCTTGGCCATGGCGAGAATGGTGATTTGGACGTCGAGACTGCAAGATGGCCAGGAGGGTGCTGCCTTTTTCTGACCAGGATCTGATCGCTTTCTTTAAACACCAACTACGGGTAAAGATTAGATCCAAGGAAAAGTTACAAATGTATCTTAATAATATTAATATCTGTTCTTAATAGATGCTGTACTTACATTTGTAACTTTTCCTTGGCAATGGAAGGGGAAACCCTTCCATTCTAAGGCATTTTTAGTCTCTGTGTTAAGCAGAGTAATGGGCCTGTAGTCGTCTAACTCTTCCCCACCATGCCCATTACCTTTCCTCAACCATGTGATCACTCCCTTGGTTACCTGCCCTGGGATGGATCCCTGAGAAAACCAATGGTTGAACACATCCGTCAGAAGAAGCAGAAATATGCAACAGCCTCAAATACAGTTTGTATGGCAGACCATCGAGTCCCAGCAATCTGTAACAGCTGACCTGCTTCAGCGCAGTAAACACCTCCCACTCCATCACCCGACCCTTGCAACTAGACGCTCTAGCCGTGTCAAGATGGGGAGAGTCGGCCAAATAGTTGCTAAACTCAAGGACCGGAAGATCGGGCTACTGCATAAAATGCTCCTCGAAATGTTCTGGAAACCCCTGCAGATCTCCCGAGTCGATTCAAGGGTGCGTCCATCCGGATGTTTAACTTTTGCAATGTATTTGTCCAAGTCACGCCTAGAAATCTCACGATGTGTGACAGCATCAGAGTTGACTGCTTCCTTGCCTATCTTTCTAAGCCTAGCTCTGACTACTTGACCTTCGTAATGCTTGCTAGTCTTGCACAGGTCCTGCCTAGCTAGTTCCTTACTAACCCTATCACCTTCCCCTGTAGTCCAGGCTAGTTTCTGCTCTAGCTGCTTCTTCGTCTTGGCCTTATCTAGTGCAAGGAGCTGGGAATACTTGACGGAGAAGCTTCTAATATTGGCTTTTAGACCTAACCACCACTTACTCCCGGTAACCACCCCCACTAGTGCCTTTTTAAATTATTCTCTTAACTGGTCTCGGAAGTCTTGTATCCCCAGAAGGGAGGTGTTTAACTTCAAGTACCCCGCTAACTTAGGCCTATTTCCTAGCTTCAGCTAGGCCATAACTAGTTTATGGTCTGACTGACCTAACCAAGTGAACGTGGGGCAAGATAGGAAATCTATTTCGCCTCTTCTAACTAGTGTCCTGTCCAAATAGGTATTCGGATAGGAGGGAACGTTGTTGGTCCACGTCCACATCTCCAGCCCTGGATGCTCGACCCGAAACCTGTCGACAAGATTGCATCTAGCCATCAGGTCAGCCAGGCTGGGCTCACATCTCTCCAACCCTCTAGCTTTACCTCCTACCTTATCTAACTCTGGGTCTAGGATTGCGTTCCAATCCCCCATTAGCACTACCTGTAAGTAAGGAGACTCCATTCCCGGAGAGGCACGAAGTTGCTCTTGCAAGCCTCTTTCTAATGAAATTGGAAATTGGAGGAGATGTTAGCATCTTTTCCCTCTATCTGTTGGCAATCCAGCAGTTTAAAGTCTTCCTCTGACATCGTCAGAGGGCTGTTGCCACCATCAGAGTGTCAATTTTACAAAGTTCTTGTCTTTTAGTTGGTCCGCAAGAGGCAGAGTGATCCCGTCCTCTCCCGGGTCCATTCATTTCTTTTTCTCTTTGGCGTGATTGTTCGGTTTGCATTGGTGTGGTGGGGAGGAGGAGTGTTGGTGCGGTGTCAGGTGTTGTTGTGGTATGTGTGGTGTCTGGTGTTGGTGCTGTGTTGGGTGTTGATGTGGTGGTTGGTGCGGTGTTTGGTGTTGGTGCGGTGTCTGGTTTAGGGGTGGGGGTGGGTTTTGTTGTTGTTGTTTGGGATGATGTATACTCACAGGGGGTGGGGGCCACCTTTTCTTCCCCTTCCATCTTTTTAACTCTTTTTTTCCTTTTTTTTTGTTCCTCGAATGGACCAGGGAGTGGGGGGTTTGTTTTCCCTCCCTCTCGTTGGCAGACTCATCTTCTGAGGAACAGTCCTTCCTTCTCTTGGTCCCCGATTCAGTTCGGCCGGGGCCAGTCATTTTTCCTGGAGTGGTTTTTTCTGCTCCTCTTGCTGTTGGTGATGATGCTTCTGCTGCTGTTTCTGCTGCTGCTTCTGCTGCGGTTGCTGCTGCTGTTTCGGTTGTGACGTCTTTGGCTGCAGCAGTTGTTGGTCATTGTGTTCTGGTCACTTGGACGGTATCGGCTGCAGCGGCTGTTACTGTTGCTGTTGTTGCAGCGCTTGTTTTTCGTCCACTTGCTAGCTAGAATTGGAGGACTTTGTTTTTCCCTTTCGAATCACTGTGACCCATCCAATGCAGGGGGATGGGTCCACTGGCTTGGTTGTCGTCTCTGGGGCACAACACTTGTCGGCAGCTGTAGGGCTTTGGTCGGATTTCTTTTGGGGCAATCCTTGGCCATGTGTCCCTTCTGCTGACAGTGCCAGCAGTGCGGTCTCCACCCCTCTACTATGAAGGACATTGTCCCCTCCTCGCACCTCAGTGTTGCTGGTATTTGGTTGAAGCTAGCTTTGTCGAGGCGCATCTGGAGTCTGTTGTCCCCAGTCAGGACGTCCCTCTTCTTGCTTGTTGGGACCACAGGCACCACGTTCTGGCTGAAGATCACTCCTAGTTGTTTTGCTCCTAGGAGACAGGGGACGTTCATTATGGCGACATTGGTGACCATTTGACTAAGGTATTCTGGCTGGAGTTTGATGTTTTTCCAGCACAGATTAATCCTATTAGCTGTCTATCCAGCCTCTCTTTGGTTTGGGAGCAGGACATCCCACATTGCATAGCTCCTCCTGCATATGTATTTGGCTGGGATCTTCAGATCCAGGAGGAGGTCCACAATGTTGTCCTTGTCTACTCCTGTGATGCCTCTTTTTTTGTTTCCGAGGTGATGAAAGACACTATCCTCCTCTTAAGGTCCTTTGCGGCGCCTGGAAAGGGTTTTATGACGTTCCCTTCCGTTAAGGTCCTTGTAAGTGAACTCGAAGAGGTCCCAGTATTCCTGAGTGGAAATTTGGGTTTATGGACCCCATTCCGTGCCTTCCTTACTGGCAATGCGGGTCCAGGGCACTGTCGTCTGGCTTGGATGTTGCTGTTGCTGCTTCTGCTGACCTGGGGTTTGTGGTTTGCTTAGTGGGATGAAAGCCAGCCAATCGGGGTGAGGTGTTGCCAATCTGCCAGTCCCTTCCTCCTGGGTCTCTTTCTTTTTCTTCTTGGGAGAGGGTTGTTGACGCCTGGGTGCCACCTGCTGTGGTCCACCACTGACGGGGGTTGCCTGTGCTGCAGTTTTTGTTACACGGATGTTGCTGGGTTTCAAACTTGGTTTCTCCCTTTCGGGGGGGGGGGGAGCGGCCCTATTTGGGGCTTAGTCTCTTGGGGAGCGTCGAAGCAGGCTGGACCTTTGGTCACCTGCCGAGGATCTTTAAGGATGCTATCACTTCGTTGATTAGCGCTTTAGTCTTTCTAGCTACTCCATCCTCATCATTTTCCCCTTTTTCCATAAGGGGGGTCATCCTCTTGGGGAGCTGGAGTGCTACATTTGGGTGATGGTGTGGTGGCCCACCTGTGACGTCCATTGTCTCCTCGTCCCTTGATTTCTCCTCCTCTTTTGCTGGGTGGTTGCCCTCTTGGGGAGCAGGAGTGGAGGGGTCGTATTCAGCCGATGAGGATTGAGGTGCAGGAGGTGCCACCAGCTGTAGTCCACCTGAACCGTTCTTTGTTCTCTCGTCCACCGTTGCCATTGCTCCCTTAGCCAGGGAGTGACCCTGTTGGAGAGATGGGTCCAGACTTGGTTTTTTACCAGTTGGTGGCTTCTCCAGGGTCGCAGCGGGCTGCGGCCCTACCCTGCCTTTCTCCTCTTCTTCTGGGTAGCTGGGAGTTGCTCCCTCCATCAGGGAGCTTTCTAGGGGAGCAATGTGGTGCACTGGGGTGGTATGTCCCCTCTTCCCAGCATCGTGGAGTGGTTTCACTGGCCGCTAACGCTGACCAAAGTTTAGCGGGGAGAAAAGAAAAAATAGGTAAAATGGGGGGAGCGGGATCAGAAGAGAACAGAGGTTTGACCTCCCCTTGCAGGGACGTCGGGTTAGCAGCTCGAATCCCCCATGAGGGGGAGAGCAGAGAAGGAAGACACAGTGGGTGCTAGTGGGTCAGAGTGCCGCATCGCAATTAAGAGAGAGAGGGGATAGACATCTCTGCACAGAGAGGGAAGCAGAGACGAAATACCTGCTCTACCCACATCACCTTACCCACAAACAACCCCAAGAAAGCGAGAAAGTGAACCAGGTCTGCTCAATCCACTGGGAGAGCATCGAAGGAAGACAAAGTTTTGGGCCTGGCAGGTTAGTGTGCTGCTCATGGAAATTAAGAGAGGAGAGACTAGACCATTTCAACCTCAGAGGAGAGGAGGAAACGAAGTACCCAACAAACTAAAGGTAACCCGACCAGGTCGCATCAACCAAAGAAAGTGTTGTCGGTCCTGAAAATAGCAAACTCCCAAAGAAGGTATCGGATTACAATACAATGGCGTCGGTCCTGGGAGGAGCAAAGAGGGTCCTGACTCCCCAAAATGAGGGTCGGTCCCACTAAAAAAAGTTAGTATGTCAGGAAAGTGACAAAAGTGACACCTTGAACTTAACCCGGGGGTTAAGTGGCGGAGCCCTTTGAAAAAAATAAAAAATGGGGTAACTGGGAGAAGAGGGTATTTATTTGCTCCCCCACCGAGCAAATTAGGCACAAGGCCGATTTTTAATGTAAGGAGTGAAGGGGAAATGGGGACCAAATCTCCAGGGAGTAGGGGAGCTGGATAGTGACAATTGGTATGAAGGGTCGCCCCTACATCGATCAAGGTTTTATATGTGGGATTGCCCCCACATGTGGTCTTTGCTTGCAGTATCTGCCGGAAGAGATACTACACTTTGATCTTGGCCAAAAGGCCAAGACAAGGGTATTTATTTGCTCCCCCACCGAGCATATTAGGCACAAGGCCGAGTTTTAATGTGAGGAGTGGAGGGGAAATGGGGACCAGCTCCACGGGGAGTAGGGGAACTCGATAATGACTCTTGGTATGAAGGGTTTCTCCTACTTTGATTAAGCTCTTATATGTGGGGTTGGTATTTATTTGCTCCCCCACCGAGCAAATTAGGCACAAGGCCGATTTGTAATGTTAGGAGTGAAGGGGAAATGGGGACCAACTCCCCAGGGAGTAATGGAGGTGGATAGTAACAATTGGTATGAAGGGTCGCCCCTACATTGACCAAGGTCTTATGTGTGTGGTTGCCCCCACATGTGGTCTTTGCTTACAGTATCTGCCGGAAGAGATGGTATTTATTTGCTCCCCCACCGAGCAAATTAGGCACAAGGCCGATTTTTAATGTGAGGAGTGAAGGGAGGGGGAAGGGAAAATGGGGACCAGCTCCCGAGAGGTGGGAAATGGGAACTGGTTAATGGTCAGGCATGTGGGGTTGCCCCCACATCTGGTCTTTGCTAGTCATAGCTAGTCATAGCTAGTCATAGCTTGCAGTATCTGCCGGAAGAGATACTACACTTTGATCTAGGCCAAAATGCCAAGAAAAGGGTATTTATTTGCTCCCCCACTGAGCAACTTAGACACAAGGTCGATTTTTAATGTGAGGAGTGAAGGGGAAATGGGGACCAACTCCCCAGGGAGTATGGGAGCTGGATAGTGACAATTGGTATGAAGGATCGCCCCTACATTAACCAAGGTTTTATATGTGGTCTTTGCTTGCAGTATCTGCCGGAACAGATGGTGTTTATTTGCTCCCCCACTGAGCAAATTAGGCACAAGGCCGTTTTTAATGTGAGGTAAAAACCAGCTCCCCTAAAAGGGGTCACTCTGGTTACCAAAAATAATAATTGTCCCAGTATAGAGGGTTTCCCCTCCATTGACTGGTACAAATTATCTTAAGTGCAGTATCTGCCGGAACAGATGGTGTTTATTTGCTCCCCCACTGAGCAAATTAGGCACAAGGCCGTTTTTAATGTGAGGTAAAAACCAGCTCCCCTAAAAGTAGGCAAAAAGGGGGCACTCTGGTTACCAAAAATAATAATTGTCCCAGTATAGAGGGTTTCCCCTCCATTGACTGGTACAAATTATCTTAAGTGCAGCATCTGCCGGAACAGATACTACATTTTGATCTTGGCCAAAATGTCGAGAAAAGCTTAAAAAGCTAAGAACAGCATCTATTAACAACAGACCTTTGATCTTAACGAAAAAGGCCAAGCACAAAAGTGTTACGGACAGACCGACCGACCGACCGGCCGACGGAGTGACTTATAAACTAAAAAATAATTGTCAACTAAATATGTTTAAATAAATAAATCTTTAGCGATCAGGCTATTCCATCTTAAAACGGGGATGGTGTGTTATAATGTACGCTGAACCTGAAATTACCATAGCGTATTATTATATAGACTAGACATTTTAGCCCGATAAAATGGGCAAAAGTTATAGAACAATGACTTAAAATTAGTGCTTTATGCCAAACGTCTAGAATTCATGTTGTATTGTTACGAGCAATTCCTATTAATCTTTAACTGTGCATCGAATGGATACGAATCTCTAATAGTTAGTTGGCTGCACCTTATTATAACAAAGATTCATATAAAATTTCAGACATCTTGGTTGAGTAGTTTCCGTGAAACTTCTAGATTAAATTTGGTATTGGGTGATTAATCCCTATTAATTCCTAACTATACATTGAATGGATACCATAACATACAGTCGTCGGCACCTTGTCATCACAAAGGCCACGCAAGATTACAGCAGCCTAGTAATTTCCAAGAAAAACTGGAACAGCCATGCATACAGACAGGCAGACTAAAAGGTATATAATGTAGACTTTTACAAGTCTGAAAAAAAAATCATCCAACCAGGGAAACGTATTCTAAACGTTAATTAACACACGATAGAAAACAGGACTAAAATCATAGCGAATTCCTGCCGTTTGTATTCTTACGACTGTTACCAATAGTTAGAAAGGAAAAACATCTACTGGGAAGTTAAGAGTTAGCACATGTTTTAAGTCTAAAACGAAACTACGTAACGTTCGGGAAGAACAGAACATTAATAATTTATAATGAGATTACATATACGAAATGACGTGCAAATCGCAAAAATTACAGAAATCATTCAAGAAATCATTTAGAAACACAATACGATGCCAGAAGATTCTTTTCAACAAGTAAGAACAATATCATAAAGCAGATATTCCAGCGAAATTAAGCCTTTATAAATGATATATAGATATTTTCTTCCCTTTTTTCCTTCATTGTAGAGATAAAACTACTGAAGATATCCAACTCCTCGTGGCTTTATGGTGTCTGTTGTACATTTAATAGATTCAATATTTCTACAGCTATTAATGAAAATACAAGAAATCGTGTAGAAGTTTAAATACGATGCTAGAATATTTACTCATTAAAAACCGATTAGTTTTTAAATCATAAATATTTAGTTACATCAAGCACAATAAACTTAAAAATATACCAGGGTGACCCCCGCCCATATGCACAAAAATCCCTTCATTGAAACGTTCACAATCCTTCTGCTATTCAACCGTATTTGGTACAAATAAACTTAAGTTATACCTGACTTGGCCACCAAGTTTTGTCATGAAAGTCCAACAGTCTTTGTTTTATCACCGTTTGATAATATACAAGGACAATTTAGTGATTGTCTCAGAATCTGGCGATATCTAACAGCGATGATTGGGGCGAACGAGTTTGGAGAATTAGAGAAGAATTACTGACCTAATCGTAACCTCCCAAACATATTAGGGAAAGAAATAATTCGCATAGATTTTGGTGAATAGCTGTATAGCCGATTCCATAGTGTAAACGGTATCCATTAGGCTTATAATGCACTTTTCCTTTTTTAGGGAGCTAGTCCAGGATGTCATTTAATCTTGAAATTTGCTCACATTTCAGGCATTTAAATATTCTGTGTCCTTATTTACTTGCCATCTTAGAACAGAGTTTGATACTCAGTTGGTTTTTAACGTGAGCAAAGGTCCAGCTACTAAAAAGGGTCACTCTGAATTAGGACAGGAATAATAATGGTTTTAGGTTAGAACAGCCATTCTCAACCTTTCCTCCATCATTGACTCCTTCAGTTTTATGTATTTCTCCATTTACCCCCAGCCCCCTGCTCAAATACAAAAAATTCATAGCCATCATAAAGTGACAGAAAAACAAGAAGGTAAAAAAGGACCATTTTATTGCTTAGGTATTGTATAAAAAAATAGTATTATACATTCGTATTTAAAAAACAAAAAAGAAAGAAAATCAAACGTTTTCTAAATAGAAATTATGAAATTAATTTGTATTACAAAAAATAAGATTTATTGAGTCAATCAGTTTGTTTATGCGAGTAGTTGTTTCTGATAATGATATTCTCATATCACCATCGGCTTTCAGCCGGTTTCTGCACTTTATTGCTACTAAACTTGAGAACCCTTATTCACATAAGTACGTAACGACAAAAGGAACAAACACTTTGAAAACAGGCTGAGTAAAGAGCGGGGATGAATCTGCGAGTTTTATCCAAAAAATTAACACCAGATTTTAGAAAAATTATCCAGAAGATTGAAGATCAACCGGTTGATATTTTACTGGGCTGCCATCTTTTATTTCTGATAGTTTAGTAGAAAATGGTCCATCTCTCTGTTTGAAAAAACATGATGTAATCGAAAAAGAAATAAGTATTTTAAATTATCCGTTACTTCAATTATTTACCCCAACTATATAATATTTATTACCACTGGTTGCGAACTTCTGGGCTAGAGAGATTCCTCCTTTGCTAAGGAAAGGCAGAAAAGATATTAGAACAGATATTAACGGCTTAAAATCCAGATTATCATTTGCTGCAAATTCAAATTCCAACAATGAAGAATATGTCGTTCACTTCATCGATATTTCTACTATAAGAAGAATGTAATCAATTTCGCAAACTTTCTATTTCTCGCATTTTAACTGACCACTTGACCTTGGTGGATTTAAACTCACGAAAGGTCATCGAAGGATCAATGAATTAACTTGATAATGAACACAGTACGGAATGATTGTAAAGAATTTTCTATTGATTATATTGATTGGATTGATTAGATTCTGTGGTAAATATGATGGTGATATAAAACAGGAAATATTAACTTTCTGCTTGGTTTTGTGATATTGGTTGGAATTATTTCTCTCTCATCATTTGTAACTTTTAAAATTTATTATCAAAGAAGAAAAATTAGGGATTAAAAAAGTCCCAAAACGAAAGTCTCTACTTGAAATAATCTTTAAGTACTTACCAATTTCAAGAACATTATAAGTTAAATTATATAATAAATATATTTTTACATAAATATTAACAATTATTTTTTTCCGTCAGAGATGTGAGTTCCGTGATAGAAGCGTTCATTGAATTTGAATAAAATAAAGTACGCATTAGATACGTTTGAAAGCCAAATCACAACGCAATATAACGAGATTAAACAAAAATTGATTTGTTTGAATTTTATTTTTTTACCCACCAACACTATTGTTTCATGCTTACGCAATTATCAGTGCATGAAGTGATAATTTCTTCTGTTCAGGGGATTCGAACCCAGAAACAAAGCCACCTTTGACTTTGTAGGATAGTGTCTTTCTTCGAGGCCACCAGCAATTAACACAAACAGAAAGGAATTTAGTACTCATACACACCATGTCGGCAAGCGTTCATAGTAAGCAATTGGGGAGAGTATTCAATGACCGCAAAGTCGGATTGTTGCATTTGTGCTAAAGTTGATCGCTGTTTAAAAATATTTCCAAAAGAGCGCTCAATTTTAATATATGAAATGGCTTTATAGCTATAATATTTAAAAAAATGTTAATAATTATTTTTTATATTTATATTAAAAACACTAGTGTTCCTTACTCACATACTCATCAGTAAAGAAAGTGATAATTACTGCTGGTCAGGAGATTTGAACCTAACCACAAAGCCATCTTTGTACTTTGTAGGCATTTCTCTTTTGAGAACATTCTTGAGTTGCTGATGAAATAGGTTTGATGATTTAAATCACAAGAGTTGCTGTGAAGCCAATTCATCACTGTCAAATAACATTGGGACTTCAACAGTCGTTATACAATTATTATAAGGAGTTTTTTTTTTTTTTAATTTAGTATGATATCGATTTGCAAAAAAAGAAAAAACTTTGAAGAAATTTATGTTTGAGCCAGTTACGTTTTATAAACACGTTGTTACCGCGAAAAGCGACTGAGAATAATTTCTTATGACAACATTTTAAGTGTTAGTTACTTGCTTCTTGATGAAAACTGGATGTTACACAAGGTTGGCTTTATTGCATGACATAACCATTACTAAACACTATGTGAACGTGCGGTTATAATCAGCTAACGTACTTCCTAACTTTCGGCGTAACGTTAACGGAAGCGGTGACAAGGCAAATCAATTACTTCTCTCTTATTGTTCCTATTTACAATGCCTCCCCACGGGACAGAGTTAGACACCAAGCACGTTTTTTTAACGTGGAGAAAAGGAACAAAACTAAAAATTGTCTCAGTCGTGATGGATTTCTCCTCCACTGACAGAGAACAAGAAATTGAAGTGCAGCATCTGAAGAACAGATAGTATTTATTTGCTCCCCCACCGAGCAAATTATGCACAAGGCCGATTTTTAATGTGAGGAGTGAAGGGGAAATGGAGACCAACTCCCCGGGGAGTAGGGGAGCTGGATAGTGACAATTGGTATGAAGGGTTGCCCCTACATTGACCAAGGTCTTATCTGTGGGGTCGCCCCCACATAGGGTCTTTGCTTGCAGTATCTGCCGGAACAGATGGTATTTATTTGCTCCCCCACTGAGCAAATTAGGCACAAGGCCGTTTTTAATGTGAGGTAAAAACCAGCTCCCCTTAAAGTAGGCAAAAGGGGGCACTCTGGTTACCAAAAATAATAATTGTCCCAGTATAGAGGGTTTCCCCTCCATTGACTGGTACAAATTATCTTAAGTGCAGCATCTGCCGGAACAGATACTACACTTTGATCTTGGCCCGAAGTCCAGGTATTTATTTGCTCCCCCACCGAGCAAATTAGGCACAAGGCCGATTTTTAATGTGAGGAGTTAAGGGGAAATGGTGACCAACTCCCCAGGGAGTAGGATAGTGACAATTGGTATGAAGGATTGCCCCTACATTGACCAAGGTCTTATATGTGGGGTCGCCCCCACATATGGTCTTTGCTTGCAGTATTTGCCGGAACAGATTGTATTTATTTGCTCCCCCACCGAGCAAATTAGGCACAAGGCCAATTTTTAATGTGAGGAGTCAAGGGAGGGGGAAGGGAAAAAGGGGACCAGCTCCCGAGAGGAGGGAAATGGGAGCTGGTTAAAGGTCAAGCATGTGGGGTTGCCCCCACATCTGGTCTTTGCTAGTCATAGCTAGTCATAGCTTGCAGCATCTGCCGGAACAGATGGTATTTATTTGCTCCCCCACTGAGCAAATTAGGCACAAGGCTGTTTTTAATGTGAGGTAAAAACCAGCTCCCCTAAAAGTAGGCAAAAAGGGGTCACTCTGGTTACCAAAAATAATAATTGTCCCAGTATAGAGGGTTTCCCCTCCATTGACTGGTACAAATTATCTTAAGTGCAGCATCTGCCGGAACAGATGGTATTTATTTTCTCCTCCACTGAGCAAATTAGGCACAAGGCCGTTTTTAATGTGAGGTAAAAACCAGCTCCCCTAAAAGTAGGCAAAAAGGGGGCACTCTGGTTACCAAAAATAATAATTGTCCCAGTATAGAGGGTTTCCCCTCCATTGACTGGTACAAATTATCTTAAGTGCAGCATCTGCCGGAACAGATGGTATTTATTTGCTCCCCCACCGAGCAAATTAGGCACAAGGCCGATTTTTAATGTGAGGAGTTAAGGGGAAATGGTGACCAACTCCCCAGGGAGTAGGATAGTGACAATTGGTATGAAGGATTGCCCCTACATTGACCAAGGTCTTATATGTGGGGTCGCCCCCACATATGGTCTTTGCTTGCAGTATTTGCCGGAACAGATTGTATTTATTTGCTCCCCCACCGAGCAAATTAGGCACAAGGCCAATTTTTAATGTGAGGAGTCAAGGGAGGGGGAAGGGAAAAAGGGGACCAGCTCCCGAGAGGAGGGAAATGGGAGCTGGTTAAAGGTCAAGCATGTGGGGTTGCCCCCACATCTGGTCTTTGCTAGTCATAGCTAGTCATAGCTTGCAGCATCTGCCGGAACAGATGGTATTTATTTGCTCCCCCACTGAGCAAATTAGGCACAAGGCTGTTTTTAATGTGAGGTAAAAACCAGCTCCCCTAAAAGTAGGCAAAAAGGGGGCACTCTGGTTACCAAAAATAATAATTGTCCCAGTATAGAGGGTTTCCCCTCCATTGACTGGTACAAATTATCTTAAGTGCAGCATCTGCCGGAACAGATGGTATTTATTTTCTCCTCCACTGAGCAAATTAGGCACAAGGCCGTTTTTAATGTGAGGTAAAAACCAGCTCCCCTAAAAGTAGGCAAAAAGGGGGCACTCTGGTTACCAAAAATAATAATTGTCCCAGTATAGAGGGTTTCCCCTCCATTGACTGGTACAAATTATCTTAAGTGCAGCATCTGCCGGAACAGATGGTATTTATTTGCTCCCCCACCGAGCAAATTAGGCACAAGGCCGATTTTTAATGTGAGGAGTGAAGGGAGGGGGAAGGGAAAAAGGGGACCAGCTCCCGAGAGGTGGGAAATGGGAGCTGGTTAAAGGTCAGGCATGTGGGGTTGCCCCCACATCTGGTCTTTGTTAGTCATAGCTAGTCATAGCTTGCAGCATCTGCCGGAACAGATACTACACTTTGATCTTGGCCCGAAGTCCAAGTAATGGTTATTGTTATTCAGTATTTCTATTCATATTGAAATAAAATATTAGAAAAGGACATTATCGAAAAGTATACAATAAAAATTAACAAAGTTATGCAGGGGAAACATAATACAATTAGTCTTTATGAAATAGTTCATTACTTAAAATGATTTAAAAAAATGTTTTCAATAATTGAATTTCACAAAAAGCGCAAAAAGTGTTTACAATAATTCTTATATAAAATAAAACTGATTTCACTACTTCTTGATTAAAAAAAGACGGAACATTTTTTTAAACGATTATTAAATAATAATAAGAAGAAAAAAGAAAGCCCAGAATAACGTAATAAAAAAAAAGAGTACATGCACAGGGGAGATACAGGCGTGAGAGAAATAAAAAGAAAGAAACTGATTTGCCTTGTCTCTGGTTGGTGGAACACATTACCATGGAGCTGCTTCTCTTCTGACTACAACATAGTCGTCTTCAAATTTAATGTCAACAAATACTTATGATAAACTGGCTCGTAGTATTTAGTTTTTACATTGTAAAATTTCGTTTGATGATCATTCCATCTCATTATCCTCTTATTCTCGAGTGGCTTTTGGCTTTGATATGTAGTAACACAACAGTAAAATAGAAGTTCTCTCCAAATATTCGAGTGGGCTAGAGCCCACTCCGCTAAGAAGCATTAGAGATAGATATCAGCTCTATCTATATATTAATACGATGGGATATGTGTTATTTTGTGTATCACATTTACATCATTTTCTTTCGAGTGCTTGTCATTTAATTGTTATGACCGTCCATTTCTTGCAATAAATACGTTTATCAGGAATTCTTCATGAGTTTTGGTTTCGATTATACCTAATGCCAGTCAAGGCATCTATTTTTTATAAATCATTTTACCATTACCAAGAATTTTTCATAAGATTTTGTTTCGGTTTTGATTATAGCTGAAGAAACTGAAGTTATATATATATATATATATATATATATATATATATATATATATTTTCTTCATAAGTTTTGGTTTCGATTTCGATTCAAACTGATGCACCCAACCTATATGGATATATTTTTATTTTTGAAAACTTTATAATATATAAGAATTGATAGAAAATTTACTCTGTAATAATATATACGAAATCTGCACCAATTAAAATATTATATTTAGGCGTATTTTATGACTGGGCTACGCCGGGCTTCTCTGCTAGCTTAGATAAATACTTTTGTCGTTTTAAAAAAAGAGCTACAATAATATCAGAGCGTCTTCATTTACGCTAAACATCCACAGAATGCCAACATCAATATATTACTTGTGAGAGAGATTCCTCTGTAGAATTTCCACAGGTCCCGCTAGTGTGTAATTAATATGAAAAAAAAAGGAAAGTTTTGATACATGTTGCTTTATAAATTTTATTTGCAATGGAAAAATAACAAACAACAAATAATTCTAACAAGTAAACAAATACTTCTTTGAAGAATTTGGTGGAACTTTCTGAATAGGAAGTTTATCTATTGATGTAGATACAAAAAAATATTATATCGGAAATCTTTTTATTTTATAACTCATGATAAGCTTATGGGATAAGTATGGGAGTAAGAAACTTAAAAAAAAAACAATAACAAAAATAATATAAATTACTTGTTGCCTTCTTCAAAGATTTTGCTAAAAGTTATAAAAATTACCGAACTTTGGATATTAAGCCATCAAAATTTTATGCTTATATCTGTATAGTTCTGTTTCTTTTATATACGAATTCTTGCTTCACAAAACAAAATAAAACAAAATAAACAACAAAAAAAAGCAAAAAAAAAAAAAAAAACAACAACAAAAGAATAGCATAATAATGGTATTTCAAATAAGTAGAATTAAGGAATCTAAATTCTTTATTCTTTTATTCTACATACTTTCAGGTTCATTCCATGGCTTTCAAATCATGAACCACCGCAATTTGGTTTTCTTTTGTTAATTTTCTTTCATCATCGTTCTGTAGAGCAATCGGGGGGGGGGGGTCTTCATAAATTTGCCCCCCCCCCCCGACTCTAAAAATCATTACTCGCGCTCACCTGCCTACCAACCGCCTCCGGCAGCTCAGAATTTCGCAGTTTTCAAAACGCAGTCAGTCAACCAGTTCCCGCAAATTTACCGTGAGTGAAACAATACGTGACGGCAGCGACGCATTCAGGTCTTAACAGGCTGCAAAAAGTTCAAAGTTAGACAAAAATAAAACAAGCAAAAACAGTAACAATGAAAAAAATTCAACAAAAAAAATACATAAAATAAACTAATATATATATATATATATATATATATATATATATATATATATATATATATATATATATATATATATATATATAATAAAACATACAGGAATAAAGCTGCACATATACTGCGTAAAATGCCTGATCAGGCAGCTATAAAGATTCATCGATAAGTAATTGTATATGAATTGGAAGAAGGCAAGAAAAACAGACAAGGTGAGAGTGGGAGCGTGATATGAAAATAAAGGGGAGGTAATAAACTTTGAGGAGATAAATGTTGTTAGCGGTGGGAAGAGGTAGATAAAAAAAAAGTGGTAGGAGGGATTTACCTCATAGTTTCTCCAAAGAAGAAAAAAAAATTTTCAAAGAGAATCAAAGTAACGGAAGTGAAAAGTAAATAAAAATGTATTGTTATCTTAAGAAACCATAACGTCAATTTCAGACCTCAAGAACAATTCGCGTATGTGTGTATGTATTTGTGTGACAAAATGTGTTTGTTTATACTTACAAACACACACACGCGCGAGCGCACGCACGCATAAACACACGCGCGTGCACGCACGCATACACACACACACACACGTATATATATATATATATATATATATATATATATATATATATATATATATATATATATATATATATATATATATAGTTTGTCGGTAGGAATGTATCCAAAAATTGAAAATAATTGAATTTCAATAAAGGTCGTTGATAGTGGTCAATCATAAGAGAGCAAGTTATATATATATATATTTAATTTTTATGCAAATACAGTTATATCTTGTGACGGTATGCAGATCGTTTTAATCATATTAGATATCATCAGGCAAGAAAAATTAAGGTACAAAAACTGAAAAGGTTGAACACCTTTTCAAATTTTGAACAGAGAGAGAGAGAGAGAGAGAGAGAGAGTTCGCCACGAATGGCGATGGACGAAATTTGATTTGAATAGGTGTTCAACCTTTTCAGTTTTTGTACCTTAATTTTTCTTGCCTGATGATATCTAATATGATTGAAACGGTCTGCCTATCGTAGCAAGATATGACTGTATTTACATAATATATATATATATATATATATATATATATATATATATATATATATATATATATGTATGTATATATATATATATACACATATATATAAAGTTAAGTTATTTATCTCACTCTGATATTTATATTAAGAGCTTAGTTACTTTTTCTATTTAAAATTATTAAAACCAATTTCTTAATAAACTCATATGGATATGCGAGCGACTTTATAAAAGCTAACTCATTTGCACGTTCGTTTGAAAAACGAGCGTTCATTAATTAATTATTCATACTTTATGTTTTTTTATAGATGTTCATCACTGACAACAATCCTTGCATTTAATATTTGAGGACATTTTTCTTAGTTTCTCTCTCTCTCTCTCTCTCTTACTTTCTCTCTCTCTCTCCTCATGTATGTGGTTGGCCTCCTTATGTAACGCTGCTTTACGATAACAATTCTTGTAGGTATACATCAACATTCCAATTACAAGTGTGCTAAACCCATAGATTATTTTAGCTAATCGTTTTCGGGTGTTTAATTATATAGCACGCACAGTACACTCACCTTTATCCAGTTTCTGTTCGTTTAGTTTAGTATTCAACGGTAGCACTTGAGATGGTGTTGAGGGGTAACGAGAGGATGGCCCTTTCCTTAATTGAGGTGTGTCGGTTTTTAGTAAGTATAGTTATTAATTTCTGGTGCATCGGGACTACTTTCTGTCCTTTCAACTCTTCCATTGAAAAAACATAAAGCGATCCCGTCATTGTCTCTGCCTGTTCTACAAGTACTTTAACGGTGAATGCTTCGACGAACTACAATCACTTGTACCCCCTCGACGTAAATACACCCGACAAACCCGACAAGTAGCTAAATTCCACCCCTTCACAGTAGAGATCCCTAGATGTAAGAGAGCTTTCTACTCCAGTAGTTGCTTCCCCAGAACCGCTATACTTTGGAATTTCCTTCCAGGTTCCTGCTTCCCCAACTATACTGGCATGCAGAAGTTCAAGTGTAACGTGAACCAACATCTTGCTGCCCAACTCCCTACATAGTACCCCTGTAGCTTATGTCACTGATAGTAACCCCCTACATCAAAGTGGCAATGTTTGGGGTGAAAATTTAATTAAAAAACTTTTTTTTTAATTAATAACCCCTCATTCCTAACATCTTAATTAATTAATAAATGAACCAAGGGAAAAGTTGAGATGACACAAAGTAGTCCCGATACACTACAAATTAACAACGATACTTACTAAAAACCACAAACCTCTCATTAATAACGACACTCATCGAGAAGCGTCTTAGAATACGCTAGCATAAATGACAACTAAATTAAGGAAAGAGCCATCCTCTTGTTACCCTTCAACACCATCTCAAGTGCTACGAATACGAAACTAAATGAACAGAAACACAGTATGCAACCAACTGGATTAAGGTGAGTGTACGTTGCATGCTTAATAATTAAACATCCGAAAACGATTAACTAAAATAATCTATGGAATTTGCTAGGTGAAGGTCGAACGACGACATTATGAATATGCATGCGTGACGTAATAGCTATTGGTTCATAATTTAATCTTTAGCATTGCAGCAAACGTCTTCATAGCTCAAGCATTAACGTCAAAGGAAAAAGTAACTAGTAACCTAAACGTTTTTGTTTCGATTCTCGGTGGTGGCGCACGAGTCATTTTTAACATTAAAATTTTTTTTTTTTTAATTATTACTATATATTAGGTTCAATATAATATATTAATAATGACGAAATTTGCATTAATCAAAATATCATACTTTAGCGGATTTTACAACCGGGCAATGCCGGGTGGCCTGCTAATATATATATATATATATATATATATATATATATATATATATATATATATATATATATATATATATATATCGCGTTGACAGTCAGCAGTTCTGCCGATCAACCAACGGGAGCAGCGCCCGTAAACTATCTCGCCAAATGTCTATTTAAACAAACATTTGTCCACCAATTTTACAGTGCTCTTACCGATTGTTTATAATGTTAATAATTAATTTTATTTTTATTAAAACTAGCGGGGGAGAGCGCCCGGCTTTGCCTGTCGTAAAATACGTTTGAATATATTTAATTCATGCAAATTTCGTATTCCTGATGATAGAGCCAATTCCCTATTGAATATTATAATATATAGTAGTGATTTCAAAGGTAAAAAAAATGGTTTGGATGCCATCAGCTAGAATCGAAACAGAAACATTTTTCACTCCAACTGCGTTTTCTACCAATGTAGCTATTCAGAGATAGGTAAGAAATATTTAATATTAAACAACTTGAAAAAGTGAATTTAATTTGGGCATGTGAAGAAAAAGAATTAAAAATATGTCTGCAAGTTGAAATAAACATTTTGCTTTCCAACTTGCCGACATATTTTTTGGACGCACTCATTACTCATTATAATCCATGTTTAGTGTACGATTATTATTTCTTGTCAATACCGATGTTAATTGCTCAGTAGTTTAAAGTCAATCAGTTAAATATTTACACACAAACAAACGATTACATTTGCGCGATCTGGGAAGGAGCTGCTAGAACAAGCTTATCCTGCCTTGACAGAGTTCAAAATAGATTTCGTAGCTTAGTGGGGGATTCCCTTTTCTCTTCTCTGAAACCTCTTTCCCTAAGAAGAGACGTTGCGAGCCTGTCTCTGCTTTATCGTTATTTTCATGGCAGGTGCTCGTCTGAGCTCCAATCTATGTTCCCCATCGCAAAACTTTTACGAAAAACACTCGTCTAGTCATAACCACTATCAATAATTTCCCACACTCTTTATCTGTGGCTAAACCTAAATTTAGATTCCATGAACAAAGCTTCTTTCTTAGAACTGCACGCCTGTAGAACTCTCTTCCGATTGTCTGCTTTCCAGCTGACTACAATGTGATTGCCTTCAAGTCCAACATAAACAAGTTCTTGATGAACCATCCTCCTAAGTAATCCAATTCACAAAATGTCTACTATTTATATTTACTACGCTATAATCACATTGACTAACGTTTACCCATTAACCCTTATTCTCGAGTGACCTCTGGGCCTTGATAAGTGGTGATTCCTGTGTAAAAAAATCTCATGAAATTACAGAGAAAATTCAACATATTTAAGAACTTAAGAAGTTCCAGGATAGGTAACATTATTTCCCTAAACCGAGCAGATTTGCACCACTTTTATGTCCCCTTACGAAGATTAAAATCAAGATATGATGATACTAAACCTTATATCTAGAACCCTCACTCTAATTTTGATCAAAATCCAGTACTGAGCTACTGAACCTAATTTACCCCTGTGCCTAACCTCCTTGGCAAAATTATGAAAAAAATTAAATGCGTTAGTAATTTTTTGCCTTTCACCTACCGCCAGTATTCAGCCTTTGTGTGCCAGTCCACCAAACAGGTGGAGCCCTCCTTGATGCACAGGCACCATTCCGTCATCAGAATAATCATCACTTTCTCCTTCATCAATATATTCATCATCGCTAGCGTTACTTGATTTAGAAACATACTTCATATGATGAAAATAAGACACATAGTATTGCGGCGAGACAGAGAGATGAAAAAAAAAAAAGAACGCATCAAGTTATTTGTTCATCAACGTTTCGTTTTATTGTAAGACTTTTCTGGGTGGATGAATTGAAGAACAGAAAATATCAGTACATTATTTGAAAATATATTTGTTGTAATGAAATTATAGCTTTACTCTATTTAAAAACAAACAAAATGTCGTTGGAAATTTTTAAATAGAATTTATATATATATATGTATATATATATATATGTATGTATATATATATATATATATATATATATATATATATATACACAGACATTTATATATATACTTTACATATATATTTATATTAATTATATTTATATATACATATATTACTTAATTATATATATATATATATATATATATATATATATATATACATATATATATAAATAATTAAGAATTACCTTTATAAGACCTACGTTATAAGACTTACGAACTAATACTCTTGCTAGTGGATTGCAAAATGCGAACCAGGAAAAAGAGAAAGAAAAAAAAAACAGGCTTTCATTGACAAGGATGTATATTATCGAAAGATCTGAATTAAGCAAATAAATTTCTTTATATAAATATATATATATATATATATATATATATATATATATATATATATATATATATATATATATATATATATAAACAAATTCCTGATACCTGATGTTTGTCACGACGATCAAAAGCGTTTGAGATAACTCAAAAAAAAAAAAAAAAAAAAAAAGAAAAAGAAAAAAAGAAAACGAAAAACTCGGAGCCATACGATAGCAATTGTCACTGGAAACCCGAAAACTTGTTTGTCGTGTCAAAACTAGGAAAATTTGAAAATGTTAAAATTTCGTGGTTTTCAACTAATTTTGTATAAATAATTACTTTATATCTAAATACACATCTGAGTTTTTCATCTAACATTCGTCTAACCCTATCCATAACCACTAGCCTATCGCTCTTAGTCAGTGTCTTAAAAAGAGTCTCCAATCTAATAGGTACGCAATGTCAACCATACTCCACCCCTGTCCCATCGCCGCAATGTTTTATCTGTGTACTTATTTTAGAAGTATTTTCATGGAATGTGCTCTGACAAACTCGTAGCACTTGTGCACGCTCAACATAAATAAGCTAGACTAACCCAACAAGCAGAAAAATTCCATCCTTCACTGTAGGTAACCCTAGATACCGCAAAGTTTCTTTCCTCAAACTGCATATACTGTTGTATTTCCTCCCATATCCCGCTTCTGTGACTGTACTAAAATGCATAAGTTTAAATGTAATATGAACAGACATCTCTCTCCTCAACTCCCTACATAGTGACCCTGAAAATATTATCTCAAATTGTAGCCACTTACGTTCAAGTTGCTTTGTGGTTTGTTTGAGAGATGAAACTCGAGTCTTGGACTTCAGGTTTGTTGGCTGTCATGGCTCTTGAAGGCTGCGGCGTTGTTTGGGGTGGAAATAATTATATCTATCTATCTATCTATCTATCTATCTATCTATCTTTAATTAGCATTAATATTATTAGTATTATTTAATGTATCCACATAAAATGGTATGAGATTATAATTTTATGTATCGATTTTTAGTTCAATCGTGCTCAATAAATGAGTTGAGCTAGGTTGTACGTTATAAAGATATATAGCAATTAATCTTTGTCTGAGAGGAGCCCTGCCTTGATTTTCCAATTATTGCATCATAAAATCCCCCTTCTTATGTAAATACTATCAAGGAGACTCGACGTTGTTCGGGATTTAATGAAGGTTAACAAATGTTCCACCCTCCTATATTTTATTCTTATTGAAATCAGTGAAATCGACACATTGACCATTTTTTTAAAAAATCAAATCGGTTGATTGTCTGCATTAGTTAGGTCCCCCTCGTAGTGCACCGGGAGGCAGCTTCCGATACGTCCTCGCAGTGATTTAGTCGATAACACATCGTAGTCTACATTGCACTGTAGAGGACCTACTGTTGGTTTTATAAAATTATCTGTAAATAATGGTTTGAATTAAAGATAAAAATACAAAAGTCAAATATCATAGTTCAACTGTCGTCTGAAAAAAATATTCATTTCGAACACGCCTCTTTCTTATAAAAGAATCTGCAGTTGATTTTATATTCAGGGCCTTTCTGTTTGTGGGATGATAAAACTTCTCAAATGCACTTGTGATGTTAGGTTGTATAAAAGTGTTAACTTTGGTCAATCGAATTTTTTTGGATTATCGATTTTCGATACTTATCAGAAGCATTCCGATACAAAATCTACATAAGACCACTCCCAGACACACGCACACGGACAAAGTTCTTTTTATATAAACGTAGATAGATAGATAGATTCGACAATCCTGAAATTTATGAAAAAAGATAAAGAAGAGGCTATAGTCTCAATAAAGTGCATCATATACTTAGCAAGATTTAGTTCTTCGTTTTTCATGGTTTGAATTTGCAAGTTTTGATAGACATCGTAAGTCAGGTTTGTGCGCGAATACGTATTAAATGCTGACACATCTTTCGGGACTTCTCGTCTGATTTTTCGATTATAAAAGTCGTTCATTAAAAGATTTCTTCAATGAATTTTGGCTTTGGCCGGGGAAAATTAATGTCTAATTTTACGAGAGGTATTCCAAAAGTAATGCCTCCTATTTTTATTCCGCTCAAATGGATCAGAGGGGACAGCAAATTGTATTGTTATGATGACTGCATGTATGAATTAATGGCCTGAAATTTTCAACTCTTTGTGCAGGCGTTGATTGTATGAGACTCTAAGACAGCAACCCCTGTCATGGGCGTGCCTTAGAAGCACAGATGCGTCATTAAATTCATGACAAAAGAGCAGTGAGAATGGTAGTAACTATCTAGACAATGTGGAGCATAAAAAGTCGTTCGATTTAATGGTACCGGAAGCGGTACCATTAAATCGAACGACTATTTTATGTTTTCGTATGTCTTGAACTTTTTGAGTAAAAAAAAATAGGAGGCTTTACTTTTGGAACGACCCTCGTATTTTGCAATATCGTTCAAGTTCAAGATTATGCGAAACAATGCAGCCCGTACGGTCTTTTTGCTAAATTACTGGATTGTTGAGAATATCTTATTGTAAATCAAATTATTTTTCGAAGAACTAATACAGAAAAAAGTTCCGAAAAGCAACAAACTTCAAGAAACAAGGAAGACTCGGAGTTTTTGAGCACCGTCTACATCTCACACAACGATTATCCAACTTACTGAAAGTTTTGAAACAACAAAAAGTCTTCGTCCTCGAATTACTCTCCGCATAATTCTTCAGCAATAAAATTGTCTCATTTATGAAACGTTTTAAGAAACGATGGTGAACTAAAGTGAAGCTATTTAAGTTGATTCGGCAACAATTTACCATTTGAACAGCGACGGTAACAACTTTTTTTTTTTAACTGCTAGATTTTGGAGGCAGAGGCGGCGGCTGCGGCGAGGTCGATCATTTGTGTTGAAAAGAGGCGAGGAGGTGAGCGTCCTGCAGGTGGATAAGGTTTTGTGGAACTCGCTCTGGCATAAGAAATTTTTTCACTCTATATGACTGTAATGAGTCAATCAACTCTCTAAAGATCTAAGATTTAAATGGGAGAAAGTAAAGAGGACATTTTTATTGAGATAATCGATCCCCCCAACAAATTTTACCTGCTGCAACAGTAAAGATAAGAAACATTTATATTTATAGTTTCCTATTTATCTACATTTATTTAAGAATAACTATATATGTATATATGTGTGTATGTGTATGTGTGTGTCTGCATCTATATCTATTTAATAACGATTATATATATATATATATATATATATATATATGCATATATATTATCTCGACTAGGATGTAAAAGTGACTGTGTATGTCTGTGTTTGTGTGAGTTCGTTCCTTATGGACTTGAAAACGGCTAGGTCGATTTTTATGAAATTTCACACGAAGATACTTGATGCCCCTGACAGTGTTCTTAGATAGGTTTTGTATCGAAATATCTTCAATAAGTATCGATAATCGCTAATCGAAATAATCCAATGAAAGAAAAAAAACAGGCGATTTTAACCAAAATTAACTCCTTACGCAACTTAATATGACAAATACATTTGAGTTTTATAACCACACACGCCGAAAGGCTCGGTATATAAAATCAACAGTTCTTGGATATAACAGGGGCGCGTTCGAAATGCTTTTGCTTAGAGCACAATTGAAAAATTATACTTCACTTTTGAATTTTAAAGTTTTACGAGAGCCATTATTTAGAGATAATTTCCTAAAATCCACAGTAGATTCTCTGCAGTGCAATGTAGATTACAATTTATAATCGACTAAGATACTGCAGAGAGCCATGTGAAATTTCCTCCCAGTGCACCACAATGGGTCCCCAACTAGAGCACACAATCAATCAATTTGCTTAGAAAATAGGCGATTTCACTGATTTCGATGGCAATAAAAATATGGGAGGGTGAAACATTCGTTGATCATCATTCAATCCCGGGCAACGTTAGTTCTCCCTGTTAGTATATATATATATATATATATATATATATATATATATATATATATATATATATATATACATACATACATAACTTATGCATGTGTATCTATATATATCTCTATCTATCTATCTCTATATATATATAATGTAGATAGAAAAATATTAAATATCGTTATTGATATTTATTTAAACCCATACACTTATAGTAAAAAAATGCATATTCTTACTATCTTATATTTATATATTAAAAAAACACTATATATATATATATATATATATATATATATATATATATATATATATATATATATATATATATATATATATATATATATATATATATATATATAGCTTTACAAAGGGAAGGTTTCTGCCTGGCACGCATATATATATATATACCCGGTAGAAAAATATTCAGAAATTAAGAATAATTGAATTCCAATAAGGGTCGTTGATAGTGCTCAATCAAAGAGAGCAAAGCCAGTATTCATTTCAAAAAGAACTACTATAATTAAAAAAATAAAATAATAAATAAATAAATTGAACGACAGACGTGGTGTTTCATAGACAGACAATGTGACCCAATTCAGTTAACCCTTTTCCATGGTCTAGACATTTTCAAATGACTTGAATAATAAAATAGTAAATATCTTCTCCTGACACCATCGTCTTACATGTCAACTGTTTTCTTCTGTGTGGCCTCCTTCCAAACCCTCCTTTCTCCCTTTTCCTCTCTTAGTGAATTCATACCCCCTCTATATCTCTGTGTTACTCTTTCCCTTCTTATCACTTTCTCTAATCTTTCCCGAAGACTATCCTTTTACTCACCCACCCCTTCTGTAACTGAAATTTGATTTTTGTAATTACATTTAATTTCGTAAGAACATTAACCTTGCTTCACGCCAGTCATGGCATAGTATATTTTCTCTCCTCTAAAATTAAAAAAGGTCTTGAACTCTTTTTAATTTAAAATTTTCTTGACTGATGAGATCAATTATGATCGAAACGGTATGCACATGGTAGCAAGATATGACTGCATTAACATGAAGAATAATAAAAACTACACACACACACACACACACACACACACACACACACATATATATATATATATATATAGTTTAGTTTAGTTTCGTTTAGTTTCGTATATGCAAAAATGTATAATTTTATAATTTATTGATGTCATTTTCATAAGTATGTATACATAAATTAGAATTAATAAATTTACTAATTATTAAATAAAATATTTTGGAAGAATATTCATAAATTAATAGAGAATATTAGTACGAATAGTTGGGTCTAGTGACTTTATTTTTAAAATTGAAAATGGCGTAATGGAAACATATTAAATTGATTTTCAGCTTTTCTTCCAATTTTCATATTTTAATCATGTCAAAATCATACTTTATTTCCTTTTGACGGATTGATTGTTGCTATTTTTTTTCTGATGAGTTAAGGGCATAATAGATTCACTGATGGATATAATAATTAAGTGATTGATTTTGTGCTACGAAACAGATACTGTCAAGAATTGTAAATGTCAACTGAATTAAAGAAATAAATTATAAGATGGCCAACATCATGAATTTTGGAATATAGTTTTTTGTTATTCATTCACTATATATATATATATATATATATATATATATATATATATATATATATATATATATATATATATATATATAATCTTACGGACTCCTCTTTAAAAGAATCATCTTGAGCGGCCATGTTACATCATTAGGTGGTGAGATTTGGATATGAGGTTTACTTCATATTATAGACTCTATTTATGTGATCAGATTTCTATCTGTTTTTTTTTTTTTTCCTACTTATAGCTTCTGGCTTTATTCAATGTATGGGACTTTTAAATTGTTCAGTTTTTAAGATGCGATGATTTACAAATCATAAAGATTTAATGCTTTGGATTCTTTTCTTTGTTTCGCTTGCTTTTCTGAAACATCTTTATTTGTTGTTTTATTCCATGTCTTAAAGTCTATTATACATTGTTGTCTTTTTTTTTATTTTTTATTTTGTTGTCACTCGTTTTACAGTGCATCACTTTCTTTTTCCGTTGTTTTGTAAAGGCAGATGAATTAGTAGAGACACACCAGAATAATTCAGCTTGTTACATGATTCATGACATTATAATGTGTTTAAACCTAAACACTCAACTTGAAAATAAGTACACACACATACATACATATATATATATATATATATATATATATATATATATATATATATATATATATATATATATATATATATATATAATTATTTCCACAGCCAAACAACATCGCAGAACACAAGAGTTCCCGGGTTCGGATATGTCTAACTGATGAGCCAAAATGAGGGCGAAATTCGAGTCTTGGACTTCTGGTTTGTTGACTATCATGGCTCTTGTGTGCTGCGACGTTGTTTAGCTGTGGAAATAATTATATAATCTCTCACATTCTGAATATATATATATATATATATATATATATATATATATATATATGTACTTTCTCACACTATAAAGAGGTCTATGTTCGTTTTATAATTTTCTATTATTATATAAAACCCGCTGTGTGTGTGTGTGTGTGTGTGTGTGTGTGTGTGTGTGTGTGTGTGAGTTCCTGCCTCATATGTTCGAAAGCAGCCGAGTCAATCTTTTGCAAATTTCACACAAAGGCAAATTTCACAAGAATGGCAGAGTTCTTGGATATGTTTTATACAGAAATTCATCCGATAAGTATTGGAAAGTCCAGCATATTGATCCTCTTTGTTTCGATTTGAAAAAAATAACAAACAAAAAAAAAAACAGTACCGATCTTGTTTTGAGCTTAAATACCACTGCATTCATGATCTGAAAGTTTCGGCTCTCTGTTGCAGATATTGACGTTGTAAGATTCTAAGGAAGCTACTCTTCTCATGGGCGTGCGCCAGAAGCAAATATGCGTAATTGAATGAATTCCTGGTAAATAGGCCATTATGAATGGTGGTGACTGCGTAGAGAAAAAAAAAAACAGGAACACAAACGGTCGCTCGTTTTAATGGTACCACTCGCGTCTTCATAGTTCTTCAATTTTTTTAGACCAAAAAAAATTAGGAGATTTTACTTTTGGAACGACCTTTGTACGACAAAGCATGCTCCGGACGCCCATGTTCGGTTATCGTTCATTGCTGACAAAAGTGCATTGCGAATGGTGATGACTATGTAGAAAAATAAATTCTAAGAGGACAAAACGTCCCTGTTTTAATGGTAACACTCTCGTTTTCGTAGCTGTTCAACTTTTTTTAGTTAAAAAAATAGGAGGACTTACTTTTGAAACGATATTCATGTGTGCGTGTGTGCATATGTACTAGATGACTTTGCCAAGTCACTTTCGCTTTGCAAATTTCTCTACTTTAAATACTTGAAGCAATAATACACATTTCATTATTTTAAACACGAAACAAACATGTTGCATTCATTCAAATCGATTAGACAAACATTAACGTTTTGACGTTTCTAAATTTTTGAGATGAGGATTGGTTTTTATTATTTGGATTCATTAGACTATTGTTCCCATCTTTAGTGTGATTTTCACAACGTTTCGGCCGATGTAATCGCCGACCTTCTTCAGGTGTATCGAAATCCTGTCCAAATTCCTGAGT
The DNA here is from genome assembly GCF_053919585.1 of Euprymna scolopes. Classification (NCBI taxonomy): domain Eukaryota; kingdom Metazoa; phylum Mollusca; class Cephalopoda; order Sepiida; family Sepiolidae; genus Euprymna; species Euprymna scolopes. Next base: position 74,896,562 of record NC_136497.1, read on the forward strand.
TCGTCAAGATACACCTGAATAAGATCGAAGGTTACATCGACCGAAACGTTGTGAAAATCACAATCAAGATGAGAACAGTAGTCCGATGTATCCAAATAATACGTTTAACGTTTTGGTAATTTTGATGCAAATGTATTTGTGTTATATATAGAGGATTGTAAAGTAAAAAGAAATAATATAATTTTCTTAACACTTGGTGAATGTGTGTGTGTGTGTGGGGGGGAACTAAGGACATGCAAGAAAGGAAATCCAGTTGTGATGCATAAAAAGATTCCTGCCATCATAACCAGCAAGGATAACTCACCATTATTGACATTACTGAATTTGATTGATTTGCTAAACATTTGTCCACGAAATAAAACAATATTGCCAAACAGAAGTATCTGTTACATTACAAACAAAACAACCATTTAATAAAAGACAAAACAATAACAAATTATAGTTAATTAATAATGTATCCTTTTGCACAGCAATATGCAAATTAGTTTATAATGATATCTACTCATATCATATCAAGATCATATCTATATAATCAATATATGTAACATATAGGGTGCTACCAGTGTGTAACTTTGAATTTACTTGGAATAAGGTGTTTTGATCTCATCGTTAATGCTATGTTCTCCCAGAATTTTAATATGCTTCCAAGAATGGCCGACGAACTATCGACATGATGGATAAAATGTGTCAAAGATTATATAAGATGGACTGATTATATCAGCGAAAGGTTCAACAAACTTTCCAATAACTGCTAGATTTTGGAACGCACTATTATGAGACTGTTTCACACAGCAATACAATGGTCGTTTTCAAGTCTAATGTAATTAAATTCTTGTTGATCCGTTTTATTAAATAATCGAATTATGTCTAATCACCGTCATCATTACCAATCATTACGGTGTTGTCTTACCGGTCACTTGACATTCATTTAACCCGTAGCGTTTGGGCCTTGATAATTGGTGATGATAAATTAAAAAGTGTTTGTTCACATTACACTTGAAGATGAACATGTTGTACTTGGCTAGGAAGAAACTTTGTTTTGTCGCAAAAAAAATAAATAATAGTATTATTAATAATAATAATAATAATATATATATATATATATATATATATATATATATATATATATATATATATACATACATACAGGGTGTCCAAAAAGTCTCTGAAGGGTTTTGAACTTAAATATGTTCTTTATTTTTTTTATTTTTCTGTAATTTAAGCAGAATCTGACTAAGACATTGGAATGTTTTTTAAATGCGAAATTCTAACAATCTTTACTTATATGAAAAAAAAAAAATTCTTTTAAATGTTTGCAATTTTCAGCTTCGCATATTTGTGCTTTTTCCAAAACATTATCCATGACAGATTGCAGAATCTCTGGATTGCGATTTAACCCCCTTATTTCCTTCCTGATGTTTTCCTTCAATTTCTTCGGGATTTGAGGTTCGTTAACATAGACTCTTTCTTTAAGACATATCCACAAGAAAAACTCGGGGCTCGTAAAGTCTGGGGACCATAGTGGCAATTTGACATTGCCATAGCGAGAGATAATGTTGTCGTCAAAGCATTGCCTGAGAAGCTCCATGATTTTGGTAAAACAATTTCACAACTTGCATTCATTGTTCAATACTACACTTAGCCATAACTAATTTCTGAAATATTATCTGTAAAAAATCTGAAATAAAGAAAAAATTATCATTAATGGTAAAATGACAAAATTTTTCAACCCATCAGCGATTTTGGGATCCACTACATATATATATATATATATATATATATATATATTTTTACACGGTGGTCACCACTTATTAAGGCCCGGAAGCCACTCAGGGATAAGGATGATTGCAATTACAGTACGTTAGTGCGGAGATTTAATGAAGTGTTTACTTAAGAAGGCGGTTCATTAGGAATTTGTTAACGTTGGACTTCAAGACATCCAAGTTGTAGTCAGGTGAGAAGCAGGCAGACGAAACAGAGCTCCACAGGCGTGCAGTTCTAAGAAACAATATATGTAATGTTTGTTTTTGCGATACGTTTTGAATGAATTCAATCATTTACGAAAGTGCATTTTTACCTAAATGCGAGTTGGAAATAATTTTCCCTTTAACCAATTTGGTACCCTTATATATTTTTTAAAAATGTAATCATTCAGTGACACGTGTTTCGTCGTCTACCACTCATCAGAGAGGTTGAATTTAGCGAGATTCGAAATCGGGAACCCACCGTAATGGGCCTAAACTCTTAACCCGCTCGTCCACCTCGCACGACTGTTTGGATATGTCGCGATTTACTTAAATGATTTTTGTTTTTTTGTTTTTGCGATACGTTTTAAATGAATTCAATTATTTATTTACGAAAGTATATATATATATATATATATATATATATATGTATATATATATATGTATATATATATATATGTATATATATATATATATATATATATATATATATATATATATATATATATATATATATATATATATATATATATATATATACATATATATATATATATATATATATATATATATATATATATATATATATATATATATACTAACAAAAGTGCCCGTCGTTGACTGGGTTCAAAAACAGCCTACAGAAAATGGACTCTGATTTATTAAAGTATGATAGGTTATGAAAAGGAAGGGTTGTAAAGAGATAGTTTCGAATTCGGGAGTATCAAAACCAAAGCAAAATATGATGAAAGTAAAAATAAAATAGATAAACACCATAATTTATTATACCATACCTGTTCACACTGAAACACTTATCACAATATTCTGTGGATCTATATTAAAAAACCTTGTAAAACTTTGTGACATATTTCCATTTTATGGAGATCAGGCGCGAACGAACACCCCCATAATTTTATTATACCATATTTCTTCAAACTGAAACATAATTATCAAAGTATACTTACGCAGATAGATATGAAAAGGTCTTTATTAAAGTTTGTGCCTATTTCCATTCTATGGAGGCCAGGCGCGAACGCAGAACCCACAATTTTATTATACCATCCCTATTTAAGTTGAAACATACTTATCAAAGTATTCTTATGTACATCTATATCAAAAATACTTGTAAACGTTTTTTACGTTTTTTTTAATTTTTAAATTTTATATTTCCATACTTTGTGGACCAGGCGCGAACGCAGACCCCACAATTTTAATGAACCACCGTTCTGCCAGATCAAACATACCAATTCCTGTGTCTCGATACATCTTCTATTATTATATGTAATCAGTTTTTTAAAATAGTCAACCATATAGGAGCATATTCGTGACCAGACACACACACACTAACGCACATACACAAACACATACATACACAGATATTCAGCTTTATATATATATATATATATATATATATATATATATATATATATATAAGTCAATATTCCAAAACTAGGAGACGTATTTAATTCACAATATTTTATTAATATCTTTTATGAAATAGGGCTTACACGTGTTTCGCTGAATGGCGGTAGCCCACCAAATAACACATCAGAGACAAATTTAAAGCTCGCTAAGGGAGTCCATCTTATACAGCCATATTTGATTATTGAAAAAATATTATAACTATATTCATAAGATTGTGTATTTAGGTTTAAATTAAGAACACACACACACACACACATGTATATATATATATATATATATATATATATATATATATATATATATATATATATATATATATATTCGGATATATGTATAAAAAAAAAGGTTTCCTGATCTTTTTTACAGCTTTTACATCCTCAAATCAAACTGTAAAAAGTATTCATAACTTTAATGAAATTAAGCGATTTATGAAAGGAACCGAATACATTGGGGCTAAGGGGTGTTTCTATTGAAAAGAAGGTAGATGTAGTGGAGGGAAGATAGAAATATAAGAAAGTAAAGAAGGTGGCAAAAAATGAAGAAAATGTGTCAATATGTAGGACATATTAGAACACAAAGTGAAAACGGGAGAAAAAAAAAACAACAGTGAGAGAAAAAAAGATGGATATTTAAAACAAGTAAATGGGGAGAATATAAAAGGTGCAGAAAAATTAAGACTGAAACACAAAGAAAAAGAGAAAGGAAAGTAAGGAAAAAGAACCAAAAAGAAATAAAGAAATAAAGAAAGAAAGAAACAAAAGCGAGGAACACAGAAAAGATTTTTAAAAAGCACAAAGAAAGCAAAGTGAGAAAAAAGGAATGAAAGAAAACAAAGATAAAAAAGAAAGAAAAGTAGAAAAAAAAAGGAAAAGAAAAGGACAAATAGAAACAAGAATGAAAGGGAAATGAAAAGAAAGAACAAAATATGGCAAGAAAGAGTAACAAAAAAAAAATAGAAACAATAACATAAATAAAGAAGGAAGGAAAAAAGAAATTGGAAATAAACAAAGAAGAAAACGAAAACAAAGAAGAAAATAAAAGAAAAGGAACAAAATATGAAAAAGATAAAATACAAAGCAGAAAATGAGGTCAGAAAGAAAATTCTAGAATTCATCTGGTGAGAACTTGAATAAAAAATAAAAGCCAAATGACATCACTTATGCACTTCTAAGAAATGTATGAACCTTTAATCACCCACCAAGTATGAGTAAAATAAAAATTAGTGTACAGTAATTTGTATACAATGAATTATATAAAACACATACTATGTGAGTCCTGGATATGACCTTAAACTATATCCAGTGGTGAGACCCCAGCTTGCAGGTTTTGGGGAGTGTGGAGCCACCCTTTAATTTCCATTGCTCCCAGGTCCACTCTGACCCGGAGTGGTAGTACCTGTTACGGTTCCAACTATGGGTTTAATAGAAACCAACTTGAAAACAACAAATATATTCTATTAAAAAATCTTTCTTCAAACTCTTTGGATTCGGCATTAAATAACCTGAAAAGGGTTGATATGCCGTAAAACAAAAACAACCAACCAACATGCTATGTGAGTGGCTATAAGCGTTAAAACGATTTATATGTTATATAATGAACAGTAGCAAATCAACAAAAATCCTGCAGAAAAGAAGATATCCCCATGCATTCATGGGTTAAGCGCTCGAATAAGGAACAGTGCTGCCATTAGCGATAATGAAAAGCTTTTTATAAATATATAGAGAACTCTAGAAGCTGATTGTGCATAGAGAACGATACAGAAATATACAAACACACACAGATTTAAATGTATGTGAATAAACATCTTGTTGACCAGGTCCTCCCGGTTGCCCTGCTACCCTAAGTTCCTCCACTATCTCCAATATATATTACTTTACAACCGTGAGATTTTTCAACATATACTGACAAAGAAAAAAGAAGCACTATATCACATTTATGAAGGCTTAGTTTTATTCCATAATTGGTTTTCTGAATATTACAAATATAGTAGCAGATCAGACTGAACAGCTTATAGTTCCTTTGTCGATATTGGCTCTTGTCATATGTTTTCTTACAGGATAGAAAGAGAAAATTGTAGCCAGAGAAAAGACGACACGATTCCATTCTGTTTAATGATAACTGGTTTTTCTTTTTTTGTTGCAGACCATCTATTAGTTGGTCAGTTGTGTACACATCCCAAGAGTGGTAGGAGCCTTTTATCATGTCTGAAAGTAGCCTATTCTTAAATGAGCGAGATCGGAGATGTGCCGCTGTAAACTCATGCTCTCTTACCGGACCAACAGGACCATTGTCTGCACCCTCAAAATGCATATCTCGGCGGTTCAATGCTTGAGGGCACAGCGCAACAATGTCTCTGGACACCGTTATTGTCTTTGATGTGGTTTCATGTAAGGCCACATCATGCCATCTCACATTTTCTAAGTTGGCTTGAAAGTCAACATCAAAGTGTACCTGGATATGCTGAAGAGTGTGGTGACGCCCTGGTGCAATCATGTGGCTGTTGGCAGACCCTGGGTGTGGCACCAGGACTCCGCACCTGTCCACAAGTCACAAGAGACCCAGGCTTGGCTTCAGAAGGAGTGTTACGACTTGGTATCCTTCTCTCACTGTCTCCCTTCCTCTCCCGACCTGAACCCACTTGACTACTTCGTTTGGTCATACGTCCAGAACATCACTAGCATGACCTCCCACAACACCAAAGCCAGCCTGGTTGTCACCATCTGCCGAATATTCGCCTAATTTCCGCCAGCGCTTGTGGGAAAAGCATGCTGCCATTTCCGGACCCATATCGAGGCGGTGATTGAGGCTGAAGGCGCTTTCATTGAATAGATGTCAGCTCTACTAGATAATCAAGTTACTTGAATCGATTTTTTTCAATTAAAGTTTTTAAGTAAAGCTGTAGTGTTGTTTTTTTTAGGGCGACAAATTCATCGTTCCACCCTGTATATCACATTTATGAAGACTTAGTTTTATCCTATAAGAATTTCCGCCGATATAATAATACTATTATTTATTTATTTATTTAAATGTAGTTGCGGTGCACACTATATTGGGCGGGTCTCACAAAGAGTGGATTTTCATTTAAGAAAGTACGTACCATCAAAGATTTGTCATGCTAATTTTTCACCATTTGACGTTCTGAACAATACATATGTGTCTGCTATCTGCTAGCAGCTTATTAGTAACCGTGCTTGTGCCGCGAACTTTCATGTCGACATGTTCACGATCCTAAGCAGGTCGCACTCGCCTTACCATTTAAAAATCCTAGAAACCATTTTTATTAAGTCCTTGAGACCTTCTCTTTGCAAACAAAAAGAAAATCTTTTAGGACTTAATGTGATTTCTATGTGATGTTTTACCCGTTTATTTATTCATTAATTTGTTCTCCTCCGCCATAGTCATGACATATTTTTTTTTTTTTTGTATTTTTCCTTGATTTAGTTCTCTTGAGTGAGGAATGAAACCCGTTAGGTAGCCCTTTTTAATTTTTATTTTTTTTAATTTAAAATCCATCATATTAATTGGTTTTTATTTAGCCATTCTAACATTTTGAACCTCAAAAGAATATCCAAATACATTTAAATATATATATATATATATATATATATATATATATATATATATATATATTTACGTTGCTTTAAAAGCATATTCCGAATAAAGAACACACACAATATTACAGTTGAATAACGTAAATCTCTACCTCTCTCCCTTTCTCCCTCTCTCTATATCGCTCTCTCTCACTCTCTCTCTTCTTTATATATATATATATATATATATATATATATATATATATATATATATATATATATATATATAGATAGATAGATAGATAGATAGATAGATAGATATAGAGAAAGAAAGAAATAGATAGAGAAAGAGATACATACGTATATACAGGCACAGGAGAGAGAGAGAGAGAGAGAGAGAGAGAGAGAGCGAGACGGAGAGAAGGGAGAAGGAGAGAGACATAGAATCGTATATATATTAACTAATATAAACAGAATCGATGAATAAACAGTTATAAACAAAAAAAAAAAGAGGTGATAGTGCTCAAAAAGAAAATGAGAGAAGGGTGAGAGAAAGTTAGTAGAATATTGCACTGGATTGCTAACAATAGTAAATTAGCTAATTATGCCAAATAAAACGAATTCCAATCAAAAATGTATAAATTACGAATATTTGTTGCGACCAGTTTTGTACTAATTTTGTTTGATCTCAGTACAATTATCAAATTTTGCTGTCCTTTCTCGCATTACTTTTTAGTTCTAAGCGTTTTTTTTGTTTTTGTTAATTTCGTTAATTTTTTTTGTTTGTTTTTTTTGTGGAAATAAATTGTTTGCGTTTAATTGTTTGTTGAAAGAAAATGTATTATTATGAATAAAATCTATATATCAAATTAATTCTTATTTTCTATATCTTTTCAAAAAAATTGCTTTTTTTCGTTAATTTGTAATTGAATTCCTGCAGTTTCATACACACACACGCACGCACAGACAGACAGATACATATATATTATTTGCTTATTAGGAGATCTCACACAAGTCAGCATCCGTATTTGGTTATTCACAATAACCTGTGGTATTCCCTGGCGTCTGAGTGACGAAAATTTTCTCCAGAATTCCAGTATTCTTTCGCTAACAATCATACATACTTTTGCATTATCACAATAACCCCTTACCATTGATTTTTCACTAGAAAGACAATTGGTCCTCACTGAGATTTGGCTTGCAATAAACCTTCCACAGGTCTCAATGTGAACTGTTCTAGGATGTTAGTAAACTTATAATTTTGCAGTTTACTGTGTGTGGTGTTCCTCTATCTTTTAGTTTTGTTTCTGTTGCAGTTTGTATATGGCCGGTTAGCGGTTGTAGCTCATGTTTCTGCACAGTTTTCCTTAAGATTACTGCTGTTTTCACCATTAATGCCTGTCAAATAGTCTTAATCTTTCCTTTGATTCTAACTTCTCCTAGTTTTTATTCTAAGTTCTTTGCAACTGCTCCTAGTGCTCTTACAATTCTTGGTATTACATTGATTTTCTTCATATTCCATATTTCTGTCAGTTATCTAACACGTTCTGTGCCTTTTTTTTTGTTTGCCTGTCTCTTTAACTTTCACTGTGTCGCCAACTGAGACGACAAAATCTACAATTTGGCAGTTTTTTCCTGCTTGTTAATTTTTATGATGTCCGATATCCTTGCTGGAAGGAGTTTCTCTGTTTTTACTTCATGTCTTAAACGATTTTGTGGTTTTCATTTTCAATGAAATGTAACTCTCCAATACCTGTAGCACTCATGCAGCCCCAGACTATGACATTCCCACCACCATGATTGACTCTAGACATGACATATTTATCTTCCTACTCCTCACCTGGCCACACATGTTTAAGGACATTAGAACCAAAGAAATTAAATTTCGTCTCATCAGACCATAGGACATGGTTCCAGTAATTTATGGGCTTTGTTGACATATCTTCAGCAAACTGTTTGTGGGTTTTCTCGTGTATTGCCTTCAGAAGAGGCTTCCTCCCAGAGTGACAGCCTTGCACACCAATTTGAGGAGTACAAAGATAAGTGTGTTATTCCTACAACAAGCATAGTGGTGGGAATGTTATGGTCTGGGGCTGCAAGAGTGTATTGGAGAGTAACATTTAATTGAGGGAAACATGAACTGCAGCAGAACATGATCCCTCCCTCCAGAAACTGGGTGGCAGAGCAGTGTTTAAGCATGACAATCACCCAAAACACATATCCAAGACAACCACTGCTTTACTGAGGAGGCTAAGGATAAATGTGATGGACTGGCCAAGCATGTCTCCAGACTGGAACCCAATAGAACTTCTTTGGTGCATCCTCAAGCACAGGTGTGCAAAGTCTCAAATATCCACCAGCTCTCTGACGTCATAATTGAAGAGTGGAAGAGCATTCCACTGGCTACATGGGAAGCTCCGGTAAACTCGAAGCCCAGGAGAGTAAAGGCAGTTTTGGATAATGATGGTGGCCACAAAAAATATTGACAGTTGACCTGTTATATGTGAATATTGACAGCTTTTTGTAAGGGGTGTTCTCACTTTTGTTGCCCGGGATTTAGCTTTTAATGGCTATGTTTTGAGTTATTTTGACTCTGTTATATATGCTGCAGACAGACTACTTTTCATTGTGTCAAAAAGTCATTTTTCAGTATTGTCCCATGAAGAGATTTAACTAAATATTTGAAGAAATCTGAGGAGTGTATTCACTTTTGTGATACACTGTATATATATATATATATATATATATATATATATATATATATATATATATATATATATATATATATATATATATATATGAGGTTGTTATTGTTCAGAGGTAAGGTAACCAGTAAAGTATAACGAGTGAAGTATCTTATACAAGTAATCCAAATATATATATATATATATATATATATATATATATATATATATATATATATATATATATATATATATAATATAAAGCTGAATGTTTGTGTGTGTGTGTGTGTGTGTGTGTGTGTGTGTGTGTGTGTGTGTGTGTGTGTGGCTGGTCACGAATAGGCTCCTATATGGTTGACTATTTTAAAAAACTGATTACATAGAAGATGTATCGAGACACGGGAATGGGTATGTTTGATCCTGCAGAACGGTGGGTCATAAAAATTGTGGGGTCTGCGTTCGCGCCTGGTCCACAAAGTATGGAAATAAAATATTAAAAAATTAAAAAAAACGTTTACAAGTGTTTTTGATATAGATGTACATAGGAATACTTTCATAAGTATGTTTTAACTTAAATAGCGATGGTATAATAAAATTGTGGGTTTTGTGTTCGCGCCTGGCCTCCATAGAATGGAAATAGGCACAAACTTTAATAAAGACTTTTCATATCTGTCTGCGTAATATACTTTGATGATTATGTTTCAGTTTGAAGAAATATGGAATAATAAAAGTATGGGGGTGTTCGTTCGCGCCTGACCTCCATAGAATGGAAATATGTCACAAAGTTTAACAAGGTTTTTTAATATAGATCCACAGAATATTGTGATAAGTGTTTCAGTGTGAACAGGTATGGTATAATAAATTATGGGGTTTATCTATTTTATTTTTACTTTCATCATATTTTGCTTTGGTTTGATACCCCCGAATTCGGAGCTATCTCTTTACAACCCTTCCTTTTCATACTTTAATAAATCAGAGTCCATTTTCTGTAGGCTGTTTTTGAACCCAGTCACCGACGGGTACTTTTGCTAGTATATATATATATATATATATATATATATATATATATATATATATATATATATATATATATGCGCTAAAAGTATACCCGTTTCAGACCGAGTAAATTTAATTCCTTCAAGCAGAATAATTTTTATGTCTTAAGAAGATTAAAACCAAATGTAATGGTACTAAACCTTATTTCTAGAATCTTTATCCAAATTTTCATCAAAAACCACGAGATGATTTTCTGCCTAGAAAATTTCTCATACGTAAGGCCTTAAGGAGTTTTAAGAAGAACAAGTGAATTTTAGGGGATACTTCTGAAACGGTGTCTAATAACTATGGATACGATTCAGTGCAAATCGGAGGCTATACCCACTCTGGGTCCATAAAAAACTTTTTAAAATACTCTAAACAAAATGAACTCTGGGAATATTTATTAAATGATATCTAATAGTCTTAAAATTTCATCAAAATCATAGGAATTTGTATTTTCACAAAGTGCTTCCACTCCCTATTTAAACGCTGGCATAAAACTAAATTAAACTAAATATAGCCAACACCATGACTCCTTATACAAATTCATAATGAATTAGTTAAAAAGTGAACCCTATGCATACGAATATATAAATAGACACACATACTTAACTTTACATAACACATCATTCAGTAAGTCCTATGCCTGTCATATAAATTGCAACGACAATGAAAAATACATATGATTTTTATAAAGTGCTTACCTTTAAATCACGCATGTCAAAAGTTGAACCTAATTTGATTATTAGTTTATTTAAATTAAGCTAATGTTGCAAATTTTCAAAACAATGGAATAATCTAAATTTCATGTGTTGATAAACCATTGCTTTCTGATAAAAAATACTGTTCAAGTGCTATTCGGACTGGAAACAATGGTTAAGAAGTGGTGTGTTGACTTGAAATGCGATTTTATAGATGTAAATAATGCAAAACCGTCAAATTGCTAAAAGATTTTAATTGTCTTGGAAAACGCACCAAAAAAAGTAACATCACGTTTTTTTTTTCTAGTTTTAACATAAATGAATGGGTGACCCAACCGGTCACATTTTTGTTTTCTACATTTTTAACATAAGTCTTTTACATTTCATCACATAATATAAATCGAATATACCCTTCATGGGATTAATAAATAAGCATAAACACACTTAAGATATTTCATACACACAAGTGATCATTTCTAGAAATTTTCAAGTGCTTAAGTCTAATAGATTAAAAAAGCACAAATTGATTGACATGCAGAGGCGTTTTTATATCAGTATTATAGATTAAACCAATGGTTTTTATATTTTTCCAAAAGTAGTTGATGAATTTAACATCTGAACCGGGAGTGGAAAATTAAAGAAAGGTATTTAAATTAACTAAATAGGAGTGTGCATGGATTTACTAGTAGGAACAGAAAGCAGAAGGAGTTGGTTTAGGGTAAAATATACTAATATTTGGGTTAACTGGATCTGTAAAAAGGCCATTAAATGCAAACGTGACAAAAAGATACATAATTATGGGATCAAAAAGATGCGATGGGGGGATTGATATCCGTCAAAAACAGATCAGGCTCTTTATCAAGCAAAATATGGAAGTGAAGTACGTTTTAAGATCTGAATGACTAGGAAGTTTTCTTTTCCATTTATCTCTCACACACACACACACACACACACACATATATATATATATATATATATATATATATATATATATATATATATATATATATATATATATATATAATCCACAGACAGCCGGTTTCGCTGTATCACAGCCCCTCAGTCTGGCTAGACTAGCAATTACCTCAAGCCAGGATTGAAAATCGACGATTTAGGCAACAGTCGGCGCTTCTAACCGTTACGCTATTTGCCTGCTGCTAATGTGGGAATGTGAAATTATAATGATTAAATATTATCTAAACGCCTACGCTGTATTTGTTTACACAAAGAGCATTGCTTTATACACTAGTGGCAGTTTGTTTTTCACTCACCAATATGCTCAACCCAGGATAGGGAGCATTTATAATCATCCACTGACAGACTGTTTCACTGCATCATGCGCGCACACACACACATGTCCGCACATGTGTGTGTGTGTTTTCTAAAACAAGGCATATTACAACTTGAAAGGTAAGAGGTTATTATTTCTGATCGTGTCTAACAGGAGACTGTGGGGAGTTAAGCAGCTAGATATCTGTTCACATTAAATATAAACTTCTGCAGTTTAGTACCGTCATCGAAGTAGAAAATAGGGAAGGAATTCCAAAGTCTAGCGGATTGAGGGAAGAAACTATCAGAGTACAAAACTATCCAGTGTCTAGGAATCTCAACAGTGAAGGGGTCAGATTTTGCTGCTTGTCAGGTTAGTTGGATTATGTATGTTGAGGGAGCACAAGTGCTATGAGTTCATCGGAGCACATTCGATTAAAGTACTTGTGAAACAGGCACAGGGATGCGACATTGCAGCAATGGTACAGAGGTTGGAGCTTAGCCAATTGTGCAGGACCTCTTAGATTTGAAACTCTTTTTTTGACCTTGTTTAATAGTTAGAGACTAGTGGTAGATGCACCGGCTCAGATGTGGCAACAATACTCCATGCATGGGCGAATTGTGGCTTTGTAAAGATGTAGGTTACTTTTTGGTGTGAGTAATTTTCTAGTAGGGTAAACAGCAATTTTCCACCCTTTGTCAGAAACGGTGCTCATGGAATGTGAGAACTAAGGAACAAAAGAAGGGAAACAAGAGTTACTAGGCTGCCAAAAGTAAACCCAGGGTGCACGTTCTACACTAGTTATTCATGAGGTAAATACATATTTTTTTGTGTAATAATAAACCACTGCTTATCAAGGCTCAACACTACTCGAGGATAAAGGTTGAAAAATTTTTCAGGTGGACGGTGATAGATAACAACATAAAGATTGGTAATGATGGTTGGGACTAAATGTGTATTTTTACCACAAATTCTACTTCCATATCTAGTCAGCCCTAAGCCTAATATTAAACCTAATCCTAAACCGTACGTGCGACCCTGACAGTTACTATCACTCTGCAGCAGCGTGGACCTGGGAGTAATGATAACTAAGTGATGATTCGCATAAATTAAGATACAGTTTTTCACACATGGAACGAAGTAACCAAACTGAAATGACAATCATCCTAGGCGGGTTGAACTTGCTACCTCCAAAGGATAAAGTTTCATAGGAATATCAAATTCGCAAATGGTCCCCAGTCGCGTGTATATCCTAGTCAAGGGAGATGACAGCATTGGGATTTTTTGCAGTTCTCACAAGGAGATGTTGATGTCCTCCTACATACAGTATTCCCAAATCTTGTCCTACCAGATACTGACCAGACTCAATGTTTCTTTACTTCGATGATCTAATAGAAATTGGTGTGACAATGTGATTATGCTTACCCAGGACAGTAGAGATAGCTTAAATAGTCGATAGGGTTTGGAAATAGGGTAGGCATGTAAAAGAAGTAGATGGGACCCTGACAAGTACTCCCATCATGAGTCAGAGTGCACCTGAGAGTAATAGTAATAAAGGCTGATTTACACTCCCTAAAATCTCCAGTGACCCAATATTGTATTGCTGTGAAGAGCATAAACTCCTATAATCTCTATACTATGCTATTATATCTAGGGTATATATTTAATTGCCGCCCACATCGGCAATATTTGGCACAAGGCCTGGAAAGTGGGATACCCGCAGGCTCCCCTAAAGGAGGGGCACTCCTGCAATTTAAAAAATTGCCTGAGTAACCCCGTCGGGATTCCCCGGTTGGGGCGCCTCAGGCAGCAAGCAATAAACTTGCCCCACCGGAAAGCCCGGTGGCAAGGCCTGGGAGGGTGGACCTCCTAGGTATTATCCAGGCGGTGTACCTCAGTCCAACAGGTGCTGGGCCGGTTCCCGGCCCCTCACCTGTTGGGCTGAGTGTCAAGTGATGAATCCTTGACTGGTACTACCCTGTTTCCATGCAGCCGAAGCCACTAGGAGACATCCCATCAAAATGACCTTTTAAATCTAGGGTATGATTCCCCAAGAATGAAATGTTCTATTTATAGATACTAACGACAGGATTAACCAATCAAATGGAGCCATGTTCTACTAGCAAGCAAAATAGTTGAGACTAGTGGCTTGATGATGTTGGATTTTGAAAGAAATCACAAGCGAAACATGTATGCACATATGTAGCCAATAATGTATGACTAAAGAGAATTATGCAATAATAGAGTTCTACTATCACATTACTTGCACTACTATTACACTATTTTATAAACAATGAAGTTTCATTGGATGACCATCTACAAAACTATGGCAATACTATCATTATACACCCACCCACATATTCAAATGGAATGGAAACATATTAAAGGTATTTGCAGCTTCTCTTTCAGTTTTCTGATTTTAATCCTGTCAAATCACACTTTTGAACGATTGATTGTTGCTGTTCTTTCTGATGAGTTAAGGTATAATAGATTCACTGATTGATATAATAATTAAGTGATTGATTTTGCGATATGAAACAGATACTGTCAAGAATTGTAAATGTTAACTGAATCAAAGGAATAAATTATAAGACGGTTTACATAATGAATTTTGGAATATAGTTTTTTTGTCATTTATTCACTATATATATATATATATATATATATATATATATATATATATATATATATATATATATATATATTAGCAAAAGTACCCGTCGTTGACTAGGCTCAAAAACAACCTACAGAAAATGAACTCTGATTTATTAAAGTATGATAGGTTATGAAAAGGAAGGGTTGTAAAGATAGCTTTAAGTTAAAACATACTTATCAAAGTATTCTTATGTACATCTATATAAAAAACACTTGTAAACGTTTTTTTTTATTTTTAAATTTTTTATTTCCATGCATTTTTAATGAACCACCGTTCTGCCAGATCAAACATACTCATTCCTGTATCTCGATACATCTTCTATCATTATATGTAATCAGCTTTTATAAAATAGTCAACCATATAGGAGCCTATTCGTGACCACACACACAAACACACACACACACACACACACACACACACACACACACACACACACATTCAGCTTTATATTATATATATATATATATTTATATATATATATATATATATATATATATATATATATATATATATATATATATATTACCATTACTTATATTGCAATTTTCTCTTGCACATGTAATTGAACACTCTGTGTTTATTTCTCCTAAGCTTAATATCTAGGTGTGTGTGTGTGTGTGTGTGTGTGTGTGTGTGTGTGTGTGTGTGTTACTGCACTTAGAATAGTAAAAATGTAAAACGTTTTCTCCTTATAAAAGTTACCATGTGATGTATAATATAAATGATTAATAAAATCTAATTCATTTCATGAAAAGCAAATAAATGAAAGCACATCCTCATTAACTTTGGTTCCAATAAGAGACAAAAAAAAGATCATCAGGATTTTTTTGAAAATGAACTCGCTGACACATGACCATGTGACCTCACAGTAATTATCAGTTGTAAGCAGTTATGGTTTATATTATTTATTACTAGTTTAAACACCCGTCCCAGAGAAGGGGGCATGATATCGTGAAACATTTTGAACTGTTAACAAGAGAAAGAGACTAGACAAGCAAAAAATACTCGAGAGAAATCAAAAAGTAAAGTTAAACATAGGAAAAAAATAATATAAAAAGAAAAGATATTACATCACTGACGTTATGGAATTTTTAAATTGAGCTCCTATTGTTGCATAGGAAATTGACAACGCCGGAAAATATCGAATCCAGGCAAAACTTGATGTAAATCACATTGCTGGCGATGACGTCAACCCTACATTCCGATCGAAGAATCGAAATGATGAAACAACAAGAGACACATTTATCTCTGGATTGGAATTGTTAAAAGTGCAAACTATAATACAATAGAACAAGAATGTCAAAATAAGTGAACAGTAATTTCAACCAATGGAATTTTAAATATAAATATAACTCAAAACAAAGACTGAGAGAAAAAACAGAGAGAAGAGAGAAAAGCCTGCGACACACTTGTGCCGTCATCCAACCGACCAACCCCCTTACTAACTCGAACTCTCTCGCTTGTCAGATTATCATCTGTAAAATAAATAAAACTTTGTTGATTTAACAAGTTGTTGTTTGATTACAAAAACCACGGTCATCAGAGTGTATATACTATGCCATGCATTTCGTAAAAGTACACCTATAAAATATATAGACGACAATATAACACTATTAGAGAGTCTTTAATGAGTGAAGTTTACGTAAACTTTTAAAATCATCTCTTGTGGATCCGCACTGAATTCCGAACATAATCCTTTACTTAATCCACAGGGGTAGCATGCTCTTATTTTGTTAGCCATGAGTGCTTTGAAGTCCTAAGTAATTTGCAATTGCATTTTGATTATCGGTCGCACTGAGGATTGAACTTTCAAGCCCTAAGGGAGTGTAACTTGCAACAATTACTTTATTCACTACACAATTACTCTTTCCAGAGTCTCTATTTCTTATTAAACCTCTTTAAATTCAGAAAACATATAGCATAACGGGTAAAGACGTTGAGTAGGATAGCAATCTACACCGATAGGTTGAATAAAATTCCGTACAACTTATCGAGTTTGACATGAAGATTTTCGAGTTTGACAATACACACCTGAAGAACGTCAGAGGTTACATCGGTCATAATTTGGAGAGAAAAACATCCAAGATAAGAACAAATTATCCAAATTAATCATCATAATCTCAAACATACAGATTCATCGACATTTACTTGATAAGTTCTGTCCTGTTTTTAATCTTAATTTCAGATCCAGGATTTGGAATTTTACTGCCTGGAATTAAAAAGTATATAGTCTTTGTATTTTTGTCCCTTTTCTTTCTAAGCTGTATAGCTTTATTTTATGTACTTTCTAAGCTGTATAGCTTCATTTTTATGTACTAATGAGTTTCGCTTATTAAGGCTTCTCGAGGATAAAGATTAGATTCATTAGTTTCAGTTTTTCTCATAAACTTGTCAATTATTCGGTTTAATAATTCAATAATATTTTTTATGGAGTTGGGAGGGATTATTTTCATCTTGGTCGTTATATTCACAACGTTTCTACTCCAGAAATGTGACTAACAACTGAATTGAGTACTTTTTTCAATATGCCACTAGGCTTTGCGAATTACTCAGGAGTTCCACCTAGTCATGGCTGACGAAATGAGAGCCTACTACCCTTATGAATTAAATAAAAAGTTCTGTTCAGGTTTCCGATTTCAACAGAAAGATTCCTGAGTTCGACAAAATACACCTGAAGAAGATCGGAGGTTACAATCGACCGGAATGTTGTGAAAATGACACCCAAAATGAAAATAGTAGACCGAATAATCCAAGTAATACTAATTAGCAATCCTCATCGCAAAATTCAGAAACATTTTGTTATATTTCCTTAATATTTTCAATTAACCTTTGATCATTATACTTAACACCAAATGAGATTATTATCAGCCTGAAATTTTAAAAAGAAAATACAAGTCTCATTATTTTTTGATCGAGCTTTGTATATAGATTTTTTTTTTCAAAATTGCCTTTTACACATTCAATACGAATTAATGACATTTCAATAAGTGATGATTTCGACGGCTAAAATTAGCGCAAACAATACTGTGTATCTAACCTCATTAAACATGCATTGCAACTAAATGAAATTAGTTTGATAAGTCGGAGGAAATAATTAGGATATTTTTCATTTGGGATTATCAATAAACAATAACATTAAGTGTTTTCTTTGTGTACAGTCTGTTCTTAGACGAATTCGTCGATAAAAGTTGAGGATTTCATTTTTTTTTTTTTTTTTTTTTTTTTTTTTTTTGCCGACAAGAAGTGAAGTCCTAGATTGTCTAGAGATTGGAATACTTTTATCGTTGGTTTTTATGCTTGGCATTAAATGACCATTTTTACCCGCCTGGCCTTCTTGACCTGGAAGAAAAATGTTTTAAAAATTGGGTGCTAAGTAGGACGTCCCCTAGTACGAAAGGGCGAATGCGGTATTATGGTGGAAGAAGAGTGACAAGGATGACCAACGACCCCCATTTTCCCTCCTTTTGAGTTGGCCTTGTACCTAAGTTTTTTGTTCACGTTAATCTTTGCCTGAATAAAAGATTTAATATCTCAAAGTGTAGTTTCTGTTCTGCAGATGCTGCGCTCAGAAAAGTAATCAGTTTTGGTCAATGTGAGAGCAACCCTTCATATCAGATAATTATTTTTGAAGCAATCAGTTTTGGTTAATGTGAGGGAAACCCTTAATATCAGACAATTGCTATTTATTTTGGACGCTGCCAGAGTGCGCCCTTAGGGGAGCTGGTTTTTCCCCCACTTTAAAAAACACACTGTGTCTAATTTGCTCTCGTGAGAAAGCAAATAAATATCGGCATTGAATGACAATTTTGTGTACCTCTCTGCAAGGAATCACATGAATCACGCATGTCTTGTATTCTTCGATTGGTTTGACATTTCATTTGATTTGTAGATGAATATAGTCTGTATATGAAAGTTTCTACTTAAACCATAGATGCGGCCGATGTTTGTGAAACTTTAACTATGGTCATGAGACATGAATTAATAAATATTGCATAAATTTCAGTTTCGTTAGAGTATTCGTTGAAAATATATATATATATATATATATATATATATATATATATATATATATATATATATATATATATATATATATATATATATATATAAAGGAACAAACCAACTTATGTGTTCACCAACGTTTCCTCTTTATTTTTTTTTAAAGTCTGGGTAGGTTTATCCATTAAACCTACCCAGACTTTCAAATCACGCGCGACCATGCATAATTATCCAGCTACAGAAAAAACACCACAGCTAACATCAAGTGGACTTAACTTAAAATTCTTCCATTCAAAACCATGACGAAGATCAAGAGAAAAAATATATATGCATATATATATATACAGATTGAAAAAGGAGTGTATATCTTCGAAATATATCTCTCTCTTTAAAAATAAACATTCGTTTATTTTATAAAGGTTAAAAAATCGCGTTGTTATTTGGCTTTAAAATGTTAAATGTAACACGTCTCTTATTTGATTTTCATATATATATATATATATATATATATATATATATATATATATATATATATATATATAAGAGCAAATAGTTAATAAAACATGTTAAAAACACTTTGCAAAAGAGTTAAAAACATATTTAATCTGAAAAGATCTATCACCTATTTGGTTTTATCGAGCTTTTACATCTGGTTGAGATTACTTTATAAATATTAATTCTTTAATATTTATAATATACTTTAGCTTTACCATCTTGGATCATTTTGGTAAATTTAATTGTAATTTTTATTTTATATATATATATATATATATATATATATATATATATATATATATATATGACTACTTCATTTCATCACATAAATTAATATACGAAAGTATCATTTTTATGCGTAAACTTTAAGTATTTACTTCAACAGTGCTCAATACATAGATAGAGCACTAGCAAACCAATACTGGGAACTCAAATAAAGCGGACGTCCGCCGGTTGTCGAATGGAAAATAGTAAGACAAGCAAACACATGTAGAGACCTAGACGATCCATGCAGATTATGCCTTCATGAAAAATTTGAGATCCTATACTTTAAATACCCCCACACATCTATTAAACTGTAGGAGAGAAATAGCGAGCAACTGTGTACACAGGATAAACTTTACTCTAGGATAGAGATCCAAAATAATATTAGAATTAACAATAACAATACAAAATAAATAAATAAAATAAACATACACATACATATACATATATATATATATATAAACTAACATAATATTTTAAAAATATATATATATATATATATATATATATATATATATATATATATATATATATATATATATATATATATAGACAAAAAAATCACATTTAACTACACCTAGGTTTAAAATAGGTCATCACTAGATATCTACGCTTCCAGCTAAAAAAAAGCACACACAAAGGAAGGGTTTAACCTAAGTTCTACTGGACCTTTGTCCTGTAAGTGCCTACCTATTGGCGTATTAGGAGGGGTGCGGTGGAAACTAGGAAGCTGATTGGCTAACTAAAAACTCAATAGAATGTGCATATATAAAAACGTGAGATAACCACAACTCTTTGCATAAGCCTGGCGAATCCTAGTGTGGATGAAACGTGGAATATTCTGTGTAGCTTAATTTCTATATATATATTTATAACTTACTATATTACTGCAAACATTTGTACCTCCTCGATGTAACTACCCCCACAAACCCGACAAGCAACTAAGTCTCAACCCTTTACAATAGAGATCCCTAGGTGCAAAAAAGCCTTTTATTCCAATAGTTTCTTCCCCAGAACTGCAGGTCTTTGGAACTCCCTTTCGGGATTCTGCTTTCCCAACTGTACTGATATGCAGAAGTTCAAGGGTAATGTGAACAAACATCTTTCTAATCATCTCCCTTCATAATGCTCCTGCAAATTATGTCCCTGATAGTAGCCCACTGCTTCAAAGTGGCACTGTGCCTTGTTTGGGGTGAAAATTGAATAATAAAATATATATATATATATATATATATATATATATATATATAAAAATATAATATATATATATATAAATATGATATATATATATATATATATATATATATATATATATATATATATAGAGAGAGAGAGAGAGAGAGAGAGAGAGAGAGAGTTTATTTGTTTTACATAAGCCTATGTCGCTACACATTTATGAACACGTTTCGGTAAGCCAGTTATAAGTAACTAGAGACTTCTTCAGGGGATGCTGCTTATACAATAGTAGGGTCTCTACACTTTTGTATAAGCGGTATCGCCTGAAGAGGTCTCTTGTTACTTGTAACTGGCTGATCGAAAAATGCTCATGAATGTGTAGCGACATATAAATCCTTATGTAAAGCAAATAAAAGGTATATGTTGCCCTACTTAAGTATTGAGCACTCTTGTATGAACCTTGTTAAACATTCACTGGCTGCTTCATCTCTGGTAAATATTAACCTGGAATAAGAATTTTATATATATATATATATATATATATATATATATATATATATATATATACTAACAGGGAGACTCGACGTTGCCCGCGACTGAATGAGGATCAACACATGTTCCACACTGCCAATGCATTTATTGTCATAAAAATCGGTGAAATCGCCCATATTTCAGTCAAATTGATTAATTGTCTTCTCTAGCCGGTGACTTATCACAGTGCACCAGTGGGAAGCTTCACATGCTTCCTCTCGGCAATTTAGTCCACAATACATTGTAGTCTGTATTGCACTGTAGAGAGCCTACCTATTTTTATACAATGGCTTGAATTAAGACCTAAAATGCAAATATCAAATATCATGGATCAGTTGTGCTATAAGCTGAAACATTCAATTCAAACTCGGGCCTATCTAATAAAAATACCCACTGATTATTTTATATGCTGGTCCTTCGGCTTTTATGGTGATAAAACGTCTCAAATGTACTTATGATGTTAGGCTGTATAAAGATGGATACTTTGGTCAAAATTGGACCGTTCTTTCATTAACTGGATTCTTTTGGTTATCGATTTTCGATACTTATTAAAGATATTCTGATACAAAAGCTACTTAAAAACGCTCCCAGATGCATAAAGTGCATTTGTGCAAAATTTAAAAAAACTTGGCCCAGCCGTTCCAGAGTCAATAGGGAACGAACTGAAACACACATAATTATCTGCACATCACTTTTAAAGTGAATGTGATATTTTGGTAACTAATTCATAATATTCTATATGAATTCCTTACTGTATATCGAACAGATACTGTGATACTTAGTTCACTGCACCTTATCCTAAGGCACATACAAAATTTCAGTTAGATCGGGCTAGTAGTTTCTGAGAAAACTAGAGTAAATGTGGTATTGGGTTAATCAATCTCTAGTAATTCCTAACTCTATATCGAACAGATACTATAATATTTAGTTTGCAGCACCTAAACATATAGAAGCTCCAGATCGGCCCAACATTTTTTTGAAAAAACATAGAAACGACATACAGACAGACTAAGAGATATATAATGTAGATGTATACCAGATACCTCCAAATTTGGTGAAATTTTAACAATAGTTATGAGCTATCCATTAATAAATATTCCCGAAATCTCAGTGTCTTTGGAGTATTTTAGCGGTTTTTATAGATGCATATTTTTTGACACAATCTCCTATTTGAAAATTCAGATATTCCAGATTTGCATTAAATTTGATCGATAGTCATGAGATGTGAATTATGTAAGAATTCCTGATTTTCTATTTCTCTTAAAACCCCTAAACATTTAGACATTATCTAAAATCAAAATTATGTAATGGATTTTGATCAAAATTGGAATATAATTCTAGACTTAAGGTTTAGTAGCATAACATATCGACCTTAATCTTCGTAAAAAGAGGCCGTGAAAGAGATTCAAAGTTGTTGTGTCATAGAATTAGGTCTTTTAGTCTCCATAAACATATTTTATAAGGGTTTTCTCTTTGTTTACGTTTGATTTTACTTTAGTGGTAAACCATTAAGAGGATTGATCCCTATTCGAGATACATAAATACAAGCATTTTATTAAAATTTCCCTTTACCTCTTAAACGTGCAGTTAGTAAACAAGTGACGAATATGTTTTCCGTTGTGTGTGTTTTTTTTTAATCCTTTGAGATGAGGTTTCATAATTTTTGTATGATTTTTTTTTTAGACTGTTATCTTCATTACAGGGTGGAACGATAAAATTATCGCCCTAGAAAAGACGACATGATTCTATTTCTGTTTGATGAAAACCGGTTTTCTTTCTTTTTTTTTTTTTTTGCAGACCATCTACAAGTTGGCAAATTGTGGTACAAAACTCAAGAGCGATAGAAGTCTTATATCATGTCTGAAAGTGACACAATGTTCATTGGGCGAGATCGGAGATGCGCCGCTGTACAACTCATGCTCTTTACCGATCCAAGTTATGACAACATAACCATTGCCAGCATCCTTAAAATGCAAATACAGATGGTTCAATGCTTGGAGGCACTACTCAACGCATTGGACGACCCACGCTTATGGTATTTGGTGTTGTTTTTAAGTAAGGGCCACATCGTGCCACCTTCTATCTTCGAAGTCGGCTTGAAAGTCAACACTTATGCGTACATGGATGTGTTGAAGTTTATGGTGATCCCCTAGTGGAAGCAGATGATCGCTGGCAGATCCTGAGTGTGGCAGTTGCTGTCCAACAATCCAAAGTGACCAGAATTGGCTTCAGAAGGAGTGCTACTACTTTGTAACATTCTCTCACTGCCTCACCTCCTTCTCCGATCTGTGTGCTTGTGTGTGTATATATCTATATACAACATAATCATATTGACACACCGGTTCGTGCCAGATTATTCGAGTTAAGCAACAATGAGCCTGACCAGTACCAAATGGGTGACCATTTGGAAATACTATATGCTGTATGTGCTCTCTGCTTATTTCAGCATTATTTCCAGTGCTCTGGAACTTATATATACTTGCAACTGGAATTAAAACAGTGCTGATGCAGGAGAGGTGTGGTTGGGGATTGCGCAACTCTTGCCACAAAAATTACACGCACAGGCATCCTTCAGTGTGTATCCATATGGATAGCCACTGTATATGTATACATGCTTTTGTGTGTATGTGTGAATAAGTAGGTGCACATCACCTATTATGTTCACATGCTAATTTCACAAATCAATCGTACATTAGCAAAAAGTCATGTGCAAGCAGAGTTCTATATTCATCCTTGTATTCTTCGCATGTTTAATTTACCATTAAAAGCTGTCACAACTGACATGTATCGAATTACCAACCGAGAGACAATGTACAGAATTTTAACGAGGGACATTAGATTAAATGCAATATGATCTCCCAACTGGTAATTTATTGATATCTATATCTCAAAGTCATTTTTCAAGCTCCCACAGGAAAATAAAGTGGCATAAGTCAAAGGTCATAATAGATCTGACCTACATTTCTACATAGGAGAGTCGCTCCAAAAGTAACGCCTCATTTTTTTTTTTAACTACAACAGTTAAAGAATTACGAAGACAGGATTGGCATCATTAAAACGAGTGACCTTTCTAGCTCCAGAATTTATTTTTTTCTACATAGTCACCAACATTCTCAATGCACTTTTACCCACAATAAACGATGGTTACACATGGCGTCCGGAGCGCACTTTGTCATACAGGGTTTGTTCTGAAAGGATAGTTTCTTATTTTTTTTTAACTTAAAAAGTTAAAGATCTAAAAAGATGAGAGTGGTATCATTAAAATGAGCGACCTTTTGCACTCCAGAATGTATTTTTCTACATAGTCACCACTATTATCAATGCACTTTTGCCAGGAATTCAATAACGCATCTCTGCTTCTGACACACGTTCATGAAAGGGTTTGCTTCCTTAAGTTCTCACACTGCCAATATCTGCACCAGAGAAATGAATCTTTCATGTTGTGAATGCATAAGTTCAATCATCATAACAATGCAATCCCCTCTGATCCATTCTTGCGGAATAAAAAAATCGCAGGCATTTTTTTTTCTGAAATGCTACTCGTATGAAGATGGTACATAAATCCCCAAAAGATTCTGGGAAATCTATTTTAAGGTTTTTGTTAATCTATTCCTAATTAGCTATCTGTACCATACTACTTAGCCGTGATATAAGTCAAAGATATATATTCACCTAACGTACTTCTTAATTTCCGGCTTAGCGCCACCGGAAGCGATGACAAGGTAAATCGTTTCCTTCACTTTCATTATTCTTCAGTATTTCTGTTGTGTAACAATTTATTGAAATAAGATAAAAAAAAAAAGAAAGAATATTATTGAAAAGTATACGATAAAAATTCACAAAATTATATGGATAATATAACACATTTAGTCTTTATTTGCATTTTTAATAACAAGATTTAGTTTCTAGTTTATTTTAAATTTTATAAGAAATATATGTGTATAAAATTATATAAAAAATGATTTTTTTTTAATTTTAAAAATGATTTTTTTTTATATTAATTCATATGATAAATATATGTTTATGAAAGTATAAAATAAAATTATTGCAATCACAATAGAAATACTGGAGAAGAATAAAAGTGAAGGAACTAATTTGCCTTGTCACCGCTTTTGGTAGGGCTACGCCAGAAATTAGGAAGTACGTTAGCTGACTATAACTAATCATAGTGTAGATATCGTTTGCCAATTGTATAAACTTTACCTTTATGATGCACAGGACTTCGTGCTGTCCCTAGACTTGCTACTTGTTGATCTGCATTTTGTGCAACTGGTGCTGAGATAAACTAGAGCATCCTTAACTCGACTGGAGGTTTTCTTATTTGGGGAGTTCTTTGACTTTCAAGAGACGATTAACTTTCTAAATTAAAAAAACAAACTTTCTTTGCATTTTTGATTTCGATAAATATTCGATTAGTAATAAATAACAATTTTAAAAAGTAATGTGTAAGTCACATAGAAACACAAAAATACACACAGACGAGAACTTATTGATATAGACATACCTTATCTCTTTACTAATTCCAACAACATTTCCCTGTTTTTTTTATTTTTTATTTAAAAAATATTTTTTTATGGTTGAGGGTAACTACTTAGCAAGCCCAAGAGTCACTCGAGTATAAGTGTTAATGAGATGGGAATAATTGAAAGCTAAAAGATGACGTTTGGTTGTTTGGTCGTTCTTTTCTGTTTTTTTTTTTTTTTTTTTTTTTTTTTTTTTTTTACGGCATATCAACGCTTTGCAAGTTATTTTTATGCTAAATACAGGGAAAAAGTTTTAGCATTTTATCTTTAAGTATTTATTCATAGTGTTTAGTTTGGTTGTTTTGCTTTACAGCATGTAAATCCTTTTCGGGTTCAATCGTTTGGAAAAAGATTTTATGCTTAAGTTATTTATATGAAGGACATTCCAAAAGTAACGCCTCCTATTTTTCCGCCCAAATGGATCAGAGCGGATTGCAGGACTTTGGAGTAGATTTTCTATTTATTTATCTTATTCAAACGGTGCCAATAAAAATAAATACACACGCGCGCGCGTACACACACATATTTTTTATTTAGAGAGATTTTATATGAGTTTTAGATGAGTATCGACTGAAGAGAGCTTGACATGGGTATCTAAAACGGTCCCTGTTATCAGGTTTGAAACCGACAGTACCGAAGACTTATCAAATATAAAATTCCTGTAAAAAATTATAAATAATACGCTCCTATTTTCGGAATTTTTTCCTTACAATAGAGCACTCTGCTAGAATCATTTTATCCAAAAAATATAACTAATTATATATATATATATATGATATGTGTGTATATATATATGCGTGTGTGTATGTATATGTATGCATATATGTATATATATGTGTGTGTATGTATATGTATGCATATATATGTATATATATGTATATATATGTGTGTATATATATATGTATATATGTACACACACACATACATATATATATATATATATATATATATATATATATATATATATATATATATATATAAATTCATCTGTCATCATGCTTTTTTAAAAGATCATCATCATCGTATCTTATCGCAATAGAAATAAACCCATCGCATGTCGGTGCTGTTTGCCTCCTTAAGGTCTTTTTAAAAGATGAAATCAATCTACAAATTTTAGTAGCTCTTCAATTTATAAGTAAAAACATAAGAAACGTTACTTTTGAACACCCCCTTATATCATCAACTATTTATTCGTGGTGTTTAGTTTGGTTGGTTTGTAGTGAAAAGATCTTTTTACTTTTGGATTTGCAGAACAAGATTGAGTTTTGCTAGGGGAAAGGAAGAAAACAATGACATCAGCGTACAGTGCATTTAAATCAAGAAGCCGATCATTTCAGACAGCTTAAACAGGTAAAAAATGAGGAACATTATGGGAATACTAACATAAATCAATGCTATGGACTGTAGTTGATTGCTTATGAGGCAGTTCATGACAAAAATTTGTTTACATTGGATTTAAGGAATCTCAAGTTATAAACAACAGGAAAGTATTCATGTGATAATGTGTCCCACACACTGAAACCCTTTTTTCTTTCTTTCCATCATTACTTTATCTATCTCATATTTTTTTGCTATACATTTAATGATATAAATAAAGATAAGAAAAATAAAAGATCAGATTAAAATATCTAAACATGCACAACTTTATTTCTACTTAAATTTTCATATCGCCCAGCATTTTCCCTCTGGTTTAAAATTCTTTCTTTTCTTGAAGACAGGAATTCCCAACCGGGGTCCACAGAACTTTTAAAAGTTTCTATTTATTTTTATTTCTTTACAATAATATGTATAAACTCACTGAAAAAGTTTTGGCCGATTTAACATTTAATCTGGAAAATGAGAAATGGCGTTTCTGAAAATCTTACTTCATAAGAATAACAGCTTTTGTTCTCTATAACTTGATTCCACCTGTCAACGAGCTTATAAATACCTTGCTTGTAAAGTTTTTTTAAGATTAGATCTGAAATATGGATCTAGTTTCGTGGCTTAGTGGGGGATGCCCTTTTCTCTACCCTACAACCTCTCTCCCACAGAAGAGACGTTGCGAGCCTATCCTTGTTTTATCGTTATTTCCATGGAAGGTGCTCGTCTGAACTCCAATCTCTGGTCCCCCTTCGCCAATCTTTCACGAAAAACACCCGTCTAGCCGAATCCACTGTGAAAAATTTCCCCCACTCTATATCTGTGCCTAAATCAAAACGTGGATTCCATGAACAAAGCTTCTTTCTTAGAACTGCACGCCTGTGGAACTCTGTTCCGTCTGCCTGCTTCCCACCGGACTACAACTTGGATGTCTTCAAGTCCAATGTTAATAAATTCCTAATGAACCGCCCCTTTAAGTAAACACTTCATCAAATCTCCACACTAACGTAATGTACTTGCAATAACTCTTATCCCTGAGTAGCTTCCGGGCCTTGATAAGTGGTGATCACTGTGTAAAAAAAAAAAAAATCTAGTTCCTGTCCAATCTCCTGATGTTGGTCTGAGGTCATCTAAATGGTCTAGTGATTCTCAAAATCAGTGATAATCTTCTCGGTCTTTAGTCAATAGTATTGTGTGAGGACGAGCATTATCCTAATGGAAGATGACTCCATTTCTGGTGACTAAAGAAGGTCGTATTTGGATCAATAAAATTATTTATATTGCAATAAAATTATTTATATTGCAGAAAATATATGAATGATGCTTTAACAATTGGAAAGAAAAAGTTATAAACGAAAATTCCATGAGCAGAGTTACTTTCCTAGAATGGTCCGTCTTCAGAACACATTGCCGTCTGTCTGCTTCTCGGCTGACTATAACCTGGTCGTTTTCAAATCTAATGTGAATGAATTCCTATTGATCCATGTAGATAATCTAGTCCTATACAAGCTCCACTGTCTGATCTTGTCTCGCCATCTACCTAACACTTAACCTTTATCCTCAAGTAGGTTCTGGGCCTTAATAAGTGATGATCCTCCAAGTAAGTAAGAAAAATAATTAATCCTGATGAAGTATTTAAGCGATAACAATATGCATGAAATAAATTACAATGGTTTAAAATGTCAATTGTACAAACCAGCACAAAACTTTTCTATATTTGTACTTGTATTCTATGTTAGGGATATAACGACATTGGTATAGTATTAGTTGATTTCTAACCTAGGAACAATCTTTAATTTGAAGTATATATATATATATATATATATATATATATATATATATATATATATATAAAGTTAGAAAAATTTATATGGCAATTAAGCTACACAGAATATTCCGCGTTTCATCCACACTAGGATTCGTCAGGCTTATGCAAAGAGTTGTTGTAGTGTTGCGTTTTTATATAAGCATATTCTATTGAATTTTTAATTAGCCAATCAGCTTCCTAGTTTCCACCGCTACCTTCCTAATCAGCCAATGGGCAGGCACTTACAGAACAAAGGCCCAGTTGACCTTATGTTGAACCCTTCCCTTGTGTGTGCTTTTTTAGCAGGGCTTGTAGATATCTAGTAAGTTGACCTATTTTAAACCTATATGTAGTTAAATGTGTGTTTTTGTTGGGGTTTTTTTTGTTGTTGTTTTTTTTTGTATTATGTTAGTATATGGGATTCACAGATTCCAAAAAAATAGCTTTCAGAAGTCCATAAACAACATTAGACATCAACATGTTTATTCCAAATATTTAGATGACTTTTACATCAGGAGGATGCAATAACTTAGGCAAAGAGCCATAAACAAATAAAGTTCTTTGTTAAGTTCTCTCATTTTCCCCCTGATCAGCAGAATATAGCACCGTTATCCGCCTCTGATCAATAGATACAATTCAGACTTTATACCTTAGGGACACCTATCAACGACATATTCAATCAAACATGTCACAGTCATCTGTCTATTAGTGAGTTAAGAGCCAGTTCAGTATGAAGTAGAGAATGTGTCCTGTCCGTTCATCCATACATATTTCCATCCACCAGCCGGACGCAAACATTCAACACTGGACAATCTCAAAACTTGTGGAAGAAAACGCGTCAATGTAAATGGAATGGTCAAGAGCTTTATGGACAGAATTACGCCTGCTTGCTGGACCTTGTCATATATCATGTAATAAGAGACAATTTTGCGATAAAATGAGTTTCAAAGTAATATCTCGAAACTTGAGGCAGGATGGGTCAGGGCTGGAATGCGGTTTCAGCTATAGCCGCCTCCCGAGACATTTGGAAATGAAGCCGCTGATGAACGAGAACCGATCCAAAGATTTGTTCCTGAAAATTCTGCTTATTAAATGATTATCCAAATGGCAGAAGGAATTTATTTGCTGCTATTTTTTGAATTTCCGATTGTCCGTCGATAATAGCCTACACTTCGACGGAAGTGACAGTGTCCAGATTACCTTGAAATAACTAAACTTAGAAATATTGTTGATTGAAAAAGTAAATTACCACATCTGAAAATGAGACTGGCAAATTGGAGAAGCATTCCCAGCCTCGCTCCATTCACTATCTCCATCCTACCGGAACCAATCATATTTCTTTTATTTCATTTTTCGAAACATGATTCTACATCTCGTATCCCGTATCACAGACCTAAAGATTAGTTCTTGCTATTAAACGATGTGATGGCAAATTTATGGGGTGTTGTTTTCAAGTGTAGATCTCCGTAAATTGAGAGGATATGGGTCAGAAACTGAAATACGTAAGTGAGCAGTATATCAGTGTTCACAGATATATTAATATAGTATATACCGCATATCAGAATGAACTTAGGTATCTTGTGTGTGTGTGTATAATTATTCATCTGGAGTTATATACATGATTATATGAATATCCTCATAAAGTTATACACAGACACACATACACACACACACACACACACACATTTATTGATATTAGTATAAGTTTCGATCAATAATTATATGTATATATATATATATATATATATATATATATATATATATATATATATATATATATATATATATATATAAGTTTTTGTTGTTGTTTTTGCAACACGTACTGAATGAACCCAATTATTTCCGAAAGTGTATTTTTACCTAAATGCGAGTTGGGAATAATTTTCCCTTTAACCAATTTGGTACCTCCACATGGGGAGCGGTATATATATTATTTTTAAAATATAATTATCCACTGACATGTTTCTTGCTTGATTAGGCCACTCTGATGAGTCGTAGACGACGAAACACGTGTCAGTGGATAATTATATTTTAAAAATTATATTTTAAAAATAATATATATATATATATATATATATATATGCATATATATATACATATGTATGCATATATATACATACATATATATATATATATATATATATATATATATACATACATATTTACATAGATCATATATTTGTTTTCAGCAATTTATTTTTAATTAACTTTCAGTCTTGTAATCTACTAGTAAAGCTTCCTACTTTTGTCAACTCAAAAAGTTAAAGAGTTATGAAAACGGAATTAGCACTAGCATAACGAGTTACCGTTTGTGCTCCAGTATTGATTATTTTTTACACTATGATCACCATTCTCAATGCTCTTTTACCACCGATAAACGATGGTTGTGCATGTGCGTTTGGAGCGCGCTTTATCATATTAGGGTCGTTCAAAAAGTATATTCTTATTAAGTTAATTCATAACTATCCATCTATCTCTTTTGATCAATTCATATCAATCCGTTCACCCAATTCATATATTCTTTCCAGTCAATTCATATATCGGTGTTCTGTCAATTCATATCTATCTATCTATCTATCTATCTATCTCTCTCTCTCTCTCTCTCTCTATATATATATATATATATATATATATATTTCAGAGGAAACATAATTTAATTTAAATACCAAAAAAAAAAACAAGAAATGGGCAGGTGAAATTAAAATTTTCCCTAAGGCCTTATCGTCTGACCCTCTAAGAGGAAACGTCAGAATGATAGATTAAAAACTAAGAAAACGAATGAGGGAAGAGGGGAATTTTGGTTTCAGTTGGAAGAACAGTGGAGAAAAAAAAAAAAAATTCTCACTGTTCAGGTGGTTTTAAATCAATGAATATCTCCAACTGATGTCTCAGAATCTTTTGTCTACACAGGCTAGGTCGAGAGTTGTTAATAACTAACGCCTCAATGATATTGAGATGATAGTTCGACCTAGCACTGTATAAAACAGAAAACCACCCATCGGAATATTGATCGGCACACCTATTTATACTCAACAGGTGATCGCCAATGGCAGACTCATGAGCCTGGGAGTGCCCGGATGCTCTCGAAACCTGGTGTAGTCGAATATCCCGAGGGATATGTTGAGAATATCCCAACATATCCCTCGGGATATTCGACTACATTCTGCTGTACCAAAAATTTACATATATATATATATATATATATATATATATATATATATATATATCTGTTTTGATCAATTTATATCTCTCTAGCTATCCGTTTACCCCAATTTATATACTGCTTTCCAACCAACTCATATATCGTTGTTCAGTCATTAGATATCTATCCGTCTATCTGTTTTGGCCAATGCATACCTCTCTTGCTTCGTTAATTCATATCTATCTATCTATCTATCTATCTATTGACTTATCTAACTATCAACTTATCTATCTATCTAGTATATATATACAAATATTAAGTTATTTTTCGAATAGCATAGTCGTGTGATCCATCATATCCGGCATCAAACAATATGAAACAGAAAGGTGAAGATAAAAAGGTAGGCAAGAAAAATCGAGCAGAACAGCCCCCCCACCCTCCCACCAACTTTTGCCTTCCTTCTATGCCCACACAGATTCTACGCTCAGATTGGTCTGAGAAGCTATCTGCAAGCCAAGCACTAAAAGAGGAAGAAATTGAAATTCTTGGATACAAGAAACCGGCATAAAAGTACATAATCTATACTGTAGTTTAGATATGTCAATCTCTACCAAGATCAATATAATATTCGTGGGGTCTACGTTCTTACTGGAGATACATGAAGAGCAGATACGTCATTTTACTTCGTTTATAACGTGGAAATTGGAAATGATTGAAGTAAAAAGTGAAAAAAAAATTTTAATGGTAAATATGGGTTGGAGTACAATTACAAAATGTCTCCTTGTTCATTTAATGACAATGCTTAGTATGTTTGCGAGTCGAAGATAAAATGTTAACAGCAAGATGCTAATTACAACTTACAAGGTGCCTTCAATAAGTTTCAAGATTTTGTTTTTTTATGGGCACTTTTATTGATAGTACACACATGAAACTCTAGTCCTCTTCAAAGTAATCTCCTCCGGCTGCAATGTACTTGCTGTACCGTTCCAACAACTTCTGGAAGGCCTCATGGAAGTCCTCTCTCCTCACGTCCAGATTGCATTTTTGAAAACCACCAGCTGTGACAATCAGGCTTTAGTAGGGTATATTCCAATTCCTGTTGTAACTGTTCATTTGAACTTGAAATCACAAAAATTGGTCAGTCATCTCATAAGATATATAGCAATAACATACTGAGTTTCCAAGAGTCAACGACAATTTTAAATGGCTGTACAAAAAAGTCTGGGAACTTATTGAAGGCACCTGGCATATTGCTGCCCATCAAATTGATAAAAAGATTTAAATTCAACAGGCAACCTTGTAAACCAATACCAGCTGAGATAAATATATTTTCATTAGCCTGTGGCATCTTGAACTGTTGAATGTTTGTTAAATGCATTTAGACAAAGATAATATTTTAATGAAGAAAATAATTTGATTACGACTTTAATCTAGAAGGAATTTAAACAATTTATTTATTCATAATTACCAGCTGAAAGACTCGTCAGCATTGAGATTAGAACTAAAACCTTTAGAATTGTCAGGTGACTGTTGATTAAGTGGTTAACGACATGGACTGATGACCTGGGTGTTCCAAGTTCGAATCTAGTTCGTTTCATTTAGGATGTTAGCAACTTTCACGTGGTCCCTCTCTTAAGTACCTGATGTGTTTCTAGAAAGTATTCTGACTAGAAAAATATCGGAGAAACCAATGCTAACAATAGAATCACCTGATTCATATGATGATGATGATGATGATGATGATGATGATGATGATGATGATGATGATGATGATCTCAAAAAGTGCATTCATTTCTTTGCTAGGAGGCCCCAATCAATTCTGATCTGCAGTGGCGTCAGCCGTTATTTTCAGAGGATGTTTAGTAGATATTTTCAATCCTCTCAGAGCATTCATCATCATTTTAATGTCAGTTTATTAATCTATTTGTATCGCTAATCGAGTGGTTTGAGACCTTAAAAAGTGCTGTAGTGTGTCCACCCTGTGAATAATAATGAACTCTTTCATTTATTATAAATCTCAGGAGAACAAGTCTCCCCAAGCTGGTACACAAGTTATGCACAAGTCATTGCCTACTTGGCAGTCGGACTGACGTACACCCACACCTTTTGTTTTTGGCATTTACTTTTCTGTTCAGTATATTTTGTTTCCACTAAATATTGAGTTGTGTTTTTTCTTTCCGAACCCTTACAACACCACAACATTTATTTAAATCTATACTTCATATTCTATGTCTATATTCCCATTGTCGCTTATAGTTTGTATGATTAAACTGCACTAGGGTTCAGGAGAAACAGAGAAACATCAAAGTTTACCAGACCACAACAATTAGTGACTCATCAATTAAAAGAAAAATAAATTAAGAAAGCTTGTTTATTTTTGGCAACCTTGTAACTCTTGCGTCTCCCTATTTTATCCTTTAGTATTCACATTCCATGAACACTGTTTCTGACAAAGGAGGAATAATTGCTGTATTCTGGGTTGTCTGCTGTTTTCAGCGGGTACATTGTCAAGATCCTTTTAAGATCTCTTATATTATTAATCATCATTGAACGGTCATAGCTGACTTCTTAATATCTCCACGTATTAAGGCTTTCCAATGTTCTTCTAACTTAACTTTAGATGGGCGGCGTGTCTTATTTTTGTATATATTTTTTTCTATTTACATAGAATCGCATACATACTGTTCTTAGTCATCGAATTTTTTTTTTTTTTTTTTTTTTGTCGGGGGATTGACTTTCACAAGATGCTTTCTCCAAAATGCCAGTATGTAACAGGGTGAGGACACACCCAGCATGTAAATGCTGAGCCATATGCGTAGAAAACGAGCATATGCACAGGCTGGCGGCAATGTTCAGCATATTCGAGAACACGTTTGAGATCATGTTCGAGAGCATGTTCAAAATGAATTTCGAGAGGACAGACGTCAGAGAGAAGGAACACGATTACGGTTTATTTGGGAAAGTACCCAGAAAGAGACGTCATAGTCATGAAAAAAAGAGCAGTCGAGTAATTACTTGTCCTATGTTCCTTTTTTTTTTACATGGAGTTCACCACTTATCAAGTTAGGAGTTTGTTTATGTTCCATGCGACGTAGACCGTATACAACATGCGGGTCATGTGTGTAAACGTAAATAATGTTACACGTAAAGATATTGAGAAGTCGGGTATGGTTGACCACATGTGGAAAACCGTTTACTCATATGGAACAAAGTAGAAATTAAAGACAGAAGAGAATGCTGGATGTGCAGTTGTTAACTGGAAACAAAGTTCCCATTAATAGAGGCTCTATCAAAAACTTAGCATTGGTGAGATTATGAATGCTTTATGTGGTTAGCATCTCAGGTGGTTCGGCAAAGTATAACATGCCACTTTTTTTGCATCAACTTTATGATGAATCTGAGTATCCCAGTTATTAAGCTGTATGATAGAAAGTAGAAGACCAGTGAAAAAGCAGAAGGGTGCATAAAATAAATGATATGGCTGTCAACATTACTTTCTTTTTTTTTTATTGAAGTTATGAATGACCCCCCCCCCCCGACAAGTCTGATCTGCAACAGCTCTGGTATCGTAATCGTGTCAGGATCACATGGACTTACAAACTGGAAAAAAAAATGAATCTCATCAATTATGCGTCATCAGAAACTTGGCATTGGTGAGATTATGGATGCCTTATAGTCTTGGCACATCAATTCTATAATTCGTCTGGATATGCCAGACACTAAGGAATGTGGTTGAGGGCATAAGACATTATATGACTGCCTACAACCTGACTGATGTCAACCCTTTGGATTGGATTGCATGAATTATAAGTGTGAGACGTTCCTTAGGGTTGTCTATCGCTGAGTCTAGGACACTCACCGCACCATAAATACCAAAACTGGAGAACCAGTGCTACTTGTGGAAATATTGTAATAGGTAATCTAGATTTATTTGTCATTTTTATAGAATGATCCACAGGAACAAATTCCTTTTCGCGAGTGTGTTATTAAGAAAGAGAACTATTGGGTGGACACCTGTATACGTGGTGCAATGGATAATAATAATGAATTGTTACTTACAATCTTCTTGCGGTTCAAAGTCTTTTGCACGTTCAAACTGACAGTCTTCTGGGGGTTCAAGGCTCAATTCTTTACCACAGTCAAGATTAATCTCAGAATAAAATAAAAATTACTTAAAGCTTTTAGCTAGTCATGGTTGATGGAGCGAGAAAAATCTACTCCCGTGGTATAAATAAATGCTTCCCTTGAAAATTCCATATAGATTCCCAACTGTGACAAGATATATCTGAAGAAGGTAATATTTGTTTTATTATAGAGTTTTGTTATCAGTTGTATGTATAAATTGACATGTTATAGACCAATTCATTGGCCGAAACCTTGTAAGAATAACATCCAAAATGAGAACATCAGTCCAAATAATATAAATGACGTCTACAATAAAATAACGTTGAATTGAGCACAGAAATTTGGAATTAAAAAATCTATGTTCAAATCTATGATGTATGTTACACTGTGAACACACGTTACATTTTTGAATATGCATTACATTTTTGAACATGCGTTACAGTTTTGAACATGCGCTACACTTAATAAAACGGGTTACATTTTAAAACATGCGTTACATTTTGAACATGCGTTACATTTTTGAACAGGCGTTACAGTTTTGAACATGCGTTATAGTTTTGAACAGGCGTAACAGTTTTGAACATGCATTACATTTCTGAACATGCGTTACATTTTTTAACATGCACTACAGTTTATAACATGCGTCACATTTTAAACATGCGTTACATTTTTGAAAGTTTCTAACAAGCTTTTTTTTTCAAATAAGTAGTTTAGCAGAACATGCGTTACAGCTTTGAACATGCATTGCATTTTTTACATGCATTACATTTTTTAACATGCGTTACAATTTTACACATGTGTTACATTTTAAAACATGCATTACAATTTTGAACATGTGTTACATTTTTGAACATGCGTTACAATTTTGAACATGCGTTACATTTTTAAGCATGTGTTACATTTTTAAACATGCGTTACAGTTTTGAACATGCGTTGAGAAAATTTTAATTTTTCAACTAGATGAATCTGCAACGTGAAATTTTACAAAGTGAACACATCAGTACATTTTCCCTAAGGATGTAGCAGTTACACTAGTATGGTCATGATGATGATGATGATGATGATGATGTGGAGCAAATGGATATATTAAATTGCAGGAAGTTTGGCTGGCCAAAGAAAACATGGAATCAAATAATTAGACATGACCGCACAAGAGTGGAACTTGCTGAACTGTGAGAACTAGAAAGTGAGCCTGTGTAATATCAGATAATGTCTGATGCTCGAACAGGAGAAAGGTGATGTTAGATAAATAGAAGAAGAAAAGCCTAGTATATCTCTGCATCATCATCATCATCATCATCATCATCATCATCATCATCATCATCATCATCATCATCATCATTCTAATGCCTGTTTTACATGCTTGCAGGCATTGGATGGCTTTAAGAAATAGTAAAAGTAACCTGCCTTTGGGCAGGCCTATTTATCCCTCTTCCCCCCACCCCCCACTTTTTTTTACTTCTCCCCAGATTTCTTTGCCCTTCCTCTGTGAAAAGAACATACTATCTCAACTGTTCTACATATACCATTTCTTCAATATTGTCATAAAACTGAAGTCTATTTTTCTGTACACATCTCCTTATATACTGTCCAGATTTTATCTTCCTCTGAGGTCATCAGAACTAAGCCTGTCTTTCAGAATGTAAGAATGATATTATGCATCCATCATATTATTGACCGAATATTTCTTTCAATGCAATGCATTTCTCCAACTCTTACTGGCCCCGTTTCGCATACATACATCATCCTATTGCATACATATGACTAATAGACTCTTTTTCTGGTCAACAGTGCTAACTCTCTGCTAGTTAGCCCTTGGAAAAGTCCCCTAAACTTGCTCCATGCACTCCTAATCCTTGCAATCACACTAGCACCTTGTATGGATATAATCTATTGCGCATCATACGCAAGTACTTTAGCTAGTTTGTAACACTTTTGAATCTGCTAAACTACTTATTTTAAAAAAAAAGCTTGTTAGATACTTTTAATATCTACGCAGTCCTTATAGATTTGCTAATTTTAGTTTCTAATGTTTCTATTAATGATTTTAATTAATTATTGCATAAGTGTACAAGGACGATTGAGAAAATGGCAAATAAACGAAGTATTGAAATCTCTTTCATTTCTTACAGCCTTTTCTCTCAGAAGAGGCATTGCTAGTCTCTCTCTACTCTGTTAAATAGAAGGTGCTTGACTGTGTATATCTCTGGTAATTCCATGTAAAAATTCACATCATCGTGCAACCACAAGGAAGATAAAACTTCCCTTTCTTCCTCAATGTGCTTAGCGTCAAGTGAAATTTCCATGAACAGAGCTTCTTGTCAAGAGCTTCTCATCTGTGAAAAACATTAACACGGAACCACTTCCCTCACAAAAAACAGTTTAGTCATTTTTAAGGCCAATGTCAACAGATTGCTAGTAAAATCGTCTCCACAAATATTGCAACTATTATACAATCATTCCATCCATCTCTTGAACTCTCATGTTAAATTGTCATCTAGCCTTGATAAATCCGACAGTATAAAAAGAAACTCTTTAGAGTGAAAAATGCTCAAAATTATATTACAGGGTGGAATGATAAAATTGACGCCCGAGAAAAGATGACATGATTCCATTTCTGTTTGAGAAAAACCGTTTTTTTTGTTTTGTTTTTTGTTGTTTTTTTTTTTTTTTTTTGTTGCAGACTATCTACTTATTCACTAGTTGTGTACAAGTCCTAAGAGCGATAGGAGCTTTCTGTCATGTCTGAAAGTGACAAAATGCTTAACGAGCGAGATCGGAGATGTGTCGCCATACAACTCATGCTCTCTACAGATCCAAGTTATGACAACAGAATCATTGCCAGCACCCTCAAAATGAAAATCCTGACGGTCCAATGATTGAAGACACAGCTCAACAAAGTTTCCAGCCACAGTTATGGTCTTTAGTGTGGTTTCAAGTGAAGCCCACATCATGCCACTTTACATCTTCGAAGTTGGCTTGAAAGTTAACATTAAAGTGTACCTGGATGTGCTGAAGAGTGTGGTGATTCCCTGGTGCTGCTAGAAAACCCTGGGTTTGGCAGCTGGACTCGGCACCGGCCCACAAGTTCAAAGAGCCCCAAGCTCTCTTCAGAAGGAGTGCTACGACTTTGTGCCCTCCTCGCACTGGTCCCAGCTCCTTCCCTGAGCTGAACCAGTTGGGCTACTTCATTTTGTCATGCATCGAGAACATCAAAACACCAAAGCCGTCATCTGTCGAGTATTGTAGAATAGGCATGTTCCCAGTTCCACAACAGTATCGACGTGATGTCTGAGGCTGAAGGCGCCTACATTAAATAGATGTCAGCTCTACTACATAATAAACTTACCTGGAATTATTTTTTTCAATGAAAGATTCAAAATACAGCTGTAGTTGTTTTCTTTGGGGCGTTAAATTTATTGTTCCATGCTGTATTATTAACTGAAAAAAAACCTGGATTTACATTAAAGATTTGAAGAAAAATAACTTTCATAAAGCTGCAATAACCACTTATATCTCGGTTATTTCTGAATATTGTGCTAACCCTAACAAACCTAAGCTTTTAACGCTTAGTACAAACCACAATTTTTCACCAATTTTTCTTTGGGTTTTCACATATCAATATATATTTATGGATATATTTTAATATGAAATATGCATTTAGATATATATTTTAACATAAGATGTGTATTTATATACGTATTAAAATATGAAATGTATATTTAATTATGTCTTAGAATATTTTTTTTTACATGGAGGTCACCACTTATCAAGGCTCGGAAGCCACTCGGGGATAAGGGTTATTGCGTGTACAGTAATTAATGGGATAGTATCGTAGTAATCGTTAGTATTGGAGATTTGATAAAATGTCTTACTTAAGGGGGCGATTCATCAGGAATTTGTTTATGTTGGACTTGAAGACATCTAAGTTGTAGTATGGTGGGAAACAGGCAAACGGAAGAGAGTTCCACAGGCATGCACTTCTAAGAAAGAAGCTTTGTTCATGGAATCTATGTTTTGATTTAGGCACAGATAAAGAGTGGGGAAAATTACTGACAGTGGTTTCAGCTAGACAGGTGTTTTTCATGAAAGATTGGCAAGGGGGTACGAGAGATTGGAGCTCAGACGAGCACTTGCCATGGAACTAACGATACAACAAAGACAGGCTCTCAATGTCTCCTCTGTGGGAGAGAGGTTGCAAGGAAGAGAAAAGGGCATCCCCCACTAAGCCACGAAGTCTATTTTGTACTCTGTCAAGGCAGGAGAGACTGTTTTTAGCAGCTCCAGCCCAGATGTGGCAGCAGTACTCTATCCTTGGACGTACTTGGCTTTTATACAGATAGAGAATTGCATTAGTAGTGAGATATTTTCTGGAGCAGTAGAAGGATCTCACCATTTTCCCAGCAACCTTGGCAACAGACTTGATGTATGTGTTCCATTTCAGATCAGGAGTAAAGGTCAAGAAATATGTATTTATATATGTAAATATGTATTTATATATGTAAATATGTATTTATATATATAAATATGTATTTATATATGAAATATGTATTTATATATGTAAATATGTATTTATATATGAAATATGTATTTATATATGTAAATATGCATTTATATATGTAAATATGCATTTACTGAAGTAAAATCAAATAATTTTAGTAATATATATGAAAACATTAGTTGTTTTTCTTTTTATAAAACTTTGTTATCAGTTGTACATATATACCAGTATATTATAGACTACATTTAGCTGTAAACACTATCAATAATTTCCCCCACTCTTTATCTGTGCCTAAACCTAAACGTAGATTCCATGAACAAAGCTTCTTTCTTAGAACTGCACGCCTGTGGAATTGTCTTCCGTTTTCCTGCTTTCCGGCTGACTACAATATGGTTGTGTTCAAGTCTAAAGTAAATAAGTTCTTGATGAGCCGTTCCATATAAGTTATTAGATTTACCAAATTTTCATTACTAATGATTACTATATTGATCAATTTCTACTGTACACTCTTTAACCCTTATCCTTGAGTGGCCTCTGGGCCTTGATAATGTGGTGATGCCTTTGTAAAAAAAAAAAAAAAAAAAAAAAACTAGCATAGAAATATAGCATGTATAGATTGGTATGTTACAGAGTACATTTACTTTTTCCTTTGACGTTAATGTCTGAGCAATGAAGACATGTTTTCTACAAGGCTAAAAATTAAAACATGAACCAATAGCTATTACGTTATGCATGCATATTTATAACGCCGTCGTTCAACCTTCACCTAAAAAATCTTATTTTTTTAATTTTCACACTTTTGCACTGATTTTCCTCAGCTAAAACCCAAATATAAAGATTCGCATGGGTTCAAGTACTCTATATTTTTGGTTTCCTGTCTGTAGACTAAAAACTGACAAAGGAGTTTGGTAGGCAAAATTTTTTAAACAAATATATATATATAAATATAAATATATATATATATGTGAGCAAACAGTTAATAAAATATGTTAAAAACACTTTGAAATGAGTTAAAAACATATTTAATCTGAAAAGGAAACATTAGATAAGTGCTCTTCACTTTTTTTGTTTTCAAGTAAGATTTTTGACTTACTTGTTGTTTCATCAAATACTTCTGCATGCAAAATTCGATCCCGCATTTTGCTAATTCCTACCCTCTGATGAGAAGAAAGTATTTTTTCGAAACTCCGCGGATTAAGGACTATCCACTTATCTAGTGTTTCCTTTTCAGATTAAATATGTTTTTAACTCATTTCAAAGTGTTTTTTAACATATTTTATTAACTGTTTGCTCATATTATAAGCTCTATTTCCTATTTGGTTTGATCGAGCTTTTACATCTGGCTGAGATAATTTTATAAATATTAATTCTTTAATATTTATAATATACTTTAATTTTACCATCTTGGATCATTTTGGTAAATTTAATTGTAATTTTTATTTTACATCTATATATATATATATATATATATATATATATATATATATATATATATATATATATATATATATATATATAAAGATGTTTGTGTTTACTGTAATTTTTTTAAGGCAAATATTATGCAAGTATAAATCATGTAAAATATCTGCATGAATATAATTACACGTAATGGTTAACTAAAGATGATCATCACATAAGAAA
Organism: Euprymna scolopes; assembly: GCF_053919585.1. Lineage (NCBI taxonomy): Eukaryota > Metazoa > Mollusca > Cephalopoda > Sepiida > Sepiolidae > Euprymna > Euprymna scolopes. The sequence goes on from NC_136497.1 coordinate 74,939,396, forward strand.
ACCGAAAAAAAACTGATAGGTTGAATTAATACACTTTTATTCTGTGATGCTAATTCCAGAGTCACAGAATTTAAATTGGTAACATCTTTCTTGGAACAGTGTGAAAACGTTCTCCTTGACGTCTAGCTGATCTCACACGTCTGTTTCACAGGTATCTTTGGAAATCTCTTCTTTTGTTTTCAGCTTCTTTGTTCATTTGCTTTCTAATCTGATGATATGCGACCAAGAATCAAGAAGGCTCGTGATACATACGGAACTTATATTTTATATATATTAACATTTTTACTTATGCAACACTCTTGTGAAACCCGACCAAATTAAAAACGGTATAATTAAGCAGAAGCTTTTTAACAATATTTCCTTGAATTATCAAGATTGTAAACGTATGTCAAAAGAAGGAACTTACTCATGTTAAATTACATTATGAATCTTATTAGGAATGATATTAAGTATGGTATTATAAATTGCACTATGTTTAATTACATGATTAATGATATTTTTAATTGCATTATGAATGGTATTTTTAATTGCACTTTAAATAGTATTATGACTTGCATAATGAATACTATTATGGATTGTATTATGAATACTATTATGGATTATATTAAGAATGGTATTATGAATAGAATTATGAATGATATTAAGAATTATATTATGAATGATGAATGATACAGGGTGACCCCCAAAAAACGGTTCCCGACTCTAATTAGATCCTGTTTCTAAGGCCCCTTTTTTGGGTCAACCTGTATTAAGAATTATATTATGAATGATATTATGAATGATATTATGAATGAGTACATTATGAATAATATTATGAATGGTGTTTTTAATTGCATTATGAATAGTATTATGGATTATATTAAGAATGGCATTATGAATGGTATTATGAATTGTATATTAATATATATCATATGATGAAACAAATTGGCAAAAGATAAAATATTAAAGTAATACACTTTGGCTTCATACAGAATTTAATTAAAAAAAACTTAATTAATATTGATAAATTAAAAATCAATTATCGAAATAGATTGGATAAAGGAAAACTTAATCAATAATTTGAAATGAATTAATTATGTAAATAGATCAGATGCAAATGATATTTTTAGAAACTAAAATCGACAGAATAATGGAAACGTAAAAATGTCATTCAAAATTGAATAAAAAATAATTGTTTTATAAAATGTAAGCGGATTTCAATAAAAATAAGGATATTTTTGAAAACATCGAATCAAGAAAGAGGCGCAATAAAAATGAAGATCAGATTAAATATGAAAATGAGTATTTTAAAAATACATTCGTTTAGCTTGCGTGTTTATGGGCAAAAGTTCTGTTTCAAACTTAAGTGTGGCAGACTAAGGAAAATTATAGTTCAAACTTAATCATGTTAGACCAATAAAAATGCTATTTCAACCTTAGGTGTGAACAACCAAATGAAAATTATACAAACTATATACAAACTAAAGTATTACACTTTAATGAAAATGCTATTTCAAACTTATGCATTGCAGACCAATGAAAATGATATTTCAACCTTAGGTGTGACAAACTAATGAAAATTATACAAACTATATACAAACTAAAGTATTACACTTTAATGAAAATGCTATTTCAAACTTATGCATTGCAGACCAATAAAAATGCTATTTCAACCTTAGGTGTGAACAACCAAATGAAAATTATACAAACTATATACAAACTAAAGTATTACACTTTAATGAAAATGCTATTTCAAACTTATGCATTGCAGACCAATGAAAATGATATTTCAACCTTAGGTGTGACAAACTAATGAAAATTATACAAACTATATACAAACTAAAGTATTACACTTTAATGAAAATGCTATTTCAAACTTATGCATTGCAGACCAATAAAAATGCTATTTCAACCTTAGGTGTGACAAACTAATGAAAATTATACAAACTATATACAAACTACAGTATTACACTTTAATGAAAATGCTATTTCAAACTTATGCATTGCAGACCAATGAAAATGATATTTCAACCTTAGGTGTGACAAACTAATGAAAATTATACAAACTATATACAAACTAAAGTATTACACTTTAATGAAAATGCTATTTCAAACTTATGCATTGCAGACCAATAAAAATGCTATTTCAACCTTAGGTGTGACAAACTAATGAAAATTATACAAACTATATACAAACTAAAGTATTACACTTTAATGAAAATGCTATTTCAAACTTATGCATTGCAGACCAATGAAAATGATATTTCAACCTTAGGTGTGACAAACTAATGAAAATTATACAAACTATATACAAACTACAGTATTACACTTTAATGAAAATGCTATTTCAAACTTATGCATTGCAGACCAATAAAAATGCTATTTCAACCTTAGGTGTGACAAACTAATGAAAATTATACAAACTATATACAAACTACAGTATTACACTTTAATGAAAATGCTATTTCAAACTTATGCATTGCAGACCAATGAAAATGATATTTCAACCTTAGGTGTGACAAACTAATGAAAATTATACAAACTATATACAAACTAAAGTATTACACTTTAATGAAAATGCTATTTCAAACTTATGCATTGCAGACCAATGAAAATGATATTTCAACCTTAGGTGTGACAAACTAATGAAAATTATACAAACTATATACAAACTAAAGTATTACACTTTAATGAAAATGCTATTTCAAACTTATGCATTGCAGACCAATAAAAATGCTATTTCAACCTTAGGTGTGACAAACTAATGAAAATTATACAAACTATATACAAACTACAGTATTACACTTTAATGAAAATGCTATTTCAAACTTATGCATTGCAGACCAATGAAAATGATATTTCAACCTTAGGTGTGACAAACTAATGAAAATTATACAAACTATATACAAACTAAAGTATTACACTTTAATGAAAATGCTATTTCAAACTTATGCATTGCAGACCAATGAAAATGATATTTCAACCTTAGGTGTGACAAACTAATGAAAATTATACAAACTATATACAAACTAAAGTATTACACTTTAATGAAAATGCTATTTCAAACTTATGCATTGCAGACCAATGAAAATGATATTTCAACCTTAGGTGTGACAAACTAATGAAAATTATACAAACTATATACAAACTACAGTATTACACTTTAATGAAAATGCTATTTCAAACTTATGCATTGCAGACCAATAAAAATGCTATTTCAACCTTAGGTGTGACAAACTAATGAAAATTATACAAACTATATACAAACTAAAGTATTACACTTTAATGAAAATGCTATTTCAAACTTATGCATTGCAGACCAATGAAAATGATATTTCAACCTTAGGTGTGACAAACTAATGAAAATTATACAAACTATATACAAACTACAGTATTACACTTTAATGAAAATGCTATTTCAAACTTATGCATTGCAGACCAATGAAAATGATATTTCAACCTTAGGTGTGACAAACTAATGAAAATTATACAAACTATATACAAACTACAGTATTACACTTTAATGAAAATGCTATTTCAAACTTATGCATTGCAGACCAATAAAAATGCTATTTCAACCTTAGGTGTGACAAACTAATGAAAATTATACAAACTATATACAAACTAAAGTATTACACTTTAATGAAAATGCTATTTCAAACTTATGCATTGCAGACCAATGAAAATGATATTTCAACCTTAGGTGTGACAAACTAATGAAAATTATACAAACTATATACAAACTACAGTATTACACTTTAATGAAAATGCTATTTCAAACTTATGCATTGCAGACCAATGAAAATGATATTTCAACCTTAGGTGTGACAAACTAATGAAAATTATACAAACTATATACAAACTACAGTATTACACTTTAATGAAAATGCTATTTCAAACTTATGCATTGCAGACCAATGAAAATGATATTTCAACCTTAGGTGTGACAAACTAATGAAAATTATACAAACTATATACAAACTAAAGTATTACACTTTAATGAAAATGCTATTTCAAACTTATGCATTGCAGACCAATGAAAATGATATTTCAACCTTAGGTGTGACAAACTAATGAAAATTATACAAACTATATACAAACTACAGTATTACACTTTAATGAAAATGCTATTTCAAACTTATGCATTGCAGACCAATGAAAATGATATTTCAACCTTAGGTGTGACAAACTAATGAAAATTATACCAACTATATACAAACTAAAGTATTACACTTTAATGAAAATGCTATTTCAAACTTATGCATTGCAGACCAATGAAAATGATATTTCAGACTGAAGCAAAATGCTCCAATGAAAATACTATTTAAACTATTAACACACTAATAAAAATGCTGTTTTAACCTTAAGCATAACAGATTAATTAAATGGCTATTTAAAGCTTTAGCTTCATAGATTTATGAAAAAGCTATTTCAAATTTAAGCATGGCAGACAAATGAAAATGATATTTGAGACTTAAGCAAGACACTTAAATGAAAATACTATTTTAAACTTAAGCATAACACTCTACTGAGAATAATATTAACCTTAAGCATAAGCAACGAAAAATTTTTTCAAACGAAAGTGTGACAGATCAATGAAAATCTTGTTTCAAATGAAAATGCGACAGAGTAACAGACATACTATTTCAAACGAAATTGTGACAAACCAACGAAAATACTATTTCAAACGAAAGTGTGACAGACCAACGAAAATACTATTTCAAACGAAATTGTGAAAAACCAACGAAAATACTATTTCAAACGAAAGTGTGACACACCAACAAAAATACTATTTCAAGCGAAAGAGTGACAGACCAACGAAAATAATCATACCAACGAAAATAATCATACCAACGAAGTGTGACACACCAACAAAAATGCTATTTCAGAAGACTCCGTGACAGACAAAAGGAAATATTATTTCAAACAAAAGTGTGACATACTAAAGAAAATACTATTTCAGAAGATTCTGTGACAAACCACCGTAAATATTATTTCAAACGAAAGTGTGACAGACCAACAAAAACCTATTTCAGAAGATTTTTTGAATGACTAACGAAAATATTATTTTAAACGAAAGTGTGACAGACCAACGAAAATACTATTTAAGAAGATTCTGTGACAGACCAATGAAAATACTATTCCAAACGAAAGTGTGACAGACCAGCGAAAATACTATTTCAGAAGATTCTGTGACAAACTAACAAAAATACTATTTCAGACCAAAGTATGACCGACAAGAGTACTATTTCAAATGGAAGTGTGACAGACCAACGAAAATACGATTTCAGAAAACTGTGATCGACCAACAAAAATATTATTTAAAACGAAAGTGTGCGAACAGATGCTCTCATAGTGATATTCGTCTATTTAGCAATTAAGATGCAATTGATGTTAAAGCATGATAGACCAATAGACCTACCACCCAATGGACGTACTCACATACTGGCTAACTAACCGACAGAGAAAGCATATAAAAGGATATTTTGAAAATATAGAATTAAGAAAAAGCATCAATAAAATGGAGATTATAATAAATATCAAAATGAATCTAAAGATTTCATGAATATAAATTCAAATAAATAAAATATCAGTTATTTTATTGTATTCAATAAAAAGAAACGAAATAAAATTCGATGCTAAAATTATGACGAAAAAGCTCAGATATTTTTGTGAAATGTCCTGATAAAAAATTGTTGGATATAAAATTTAAATATTTTTACTTTTATTTTTCCCGGTTGCATTTAGTACAAGGTTTCCATCTCTTGCCAAAATGTATTTAATATCTTTTTTATATCTTAGATTCGTATTTGTTTCGGTAAAAAAAAAAAAAATAATTTCGAAATTAATCTTTAAGATATGGAAAATAAAAGTCAGACAAATCAAGCAGCAAAAACCATACAGTTCTAAAATGTTACAAATACTCCTTTACCATCATAAAGTCAATAGTTGACTTAAAAATCAATAAAAATGAGGGGAATATTAAAATTGTATGAACAACATTGAATAAATACTTTTTTCTGTCTTTTTTTATGAATAAAAATTGCATGAAAATAATAATTTGTAAAAAAGAAAAATATAATCTAAAAATATAATGCGTTGGACAAGCATAGAAAGTTTTATGAAAGTTCACGAGAAGATGAATTAAGGGGAAAAATAAAAAATAAATGAATCTTGTGGAAATATTAAATTCAAACAAATGAATTTCAAATGTTGAAAATAAAAATGTCAAATGATACCTTAAGTTATGTTTATCAGATCTTTTGTTGGTTGGAATGCATTTATATTTATATTAATTTTTTATCTCGGTATCTCCTAATGCAATTCATACCACTCTCACTATCAATCATAATACCATTGCTAATATCATTCATAATGTCATTCTTAATTTCCTTTATAATACCATTCATAATATTGTTTATATCATTCATTTATCATTCATAATACAATTCCTAATATCATTCAAAATGCCAATTCATAATAGAATCTACAACACCATTCATATTACCATTTATATTACCATTCTTAATATCATCCATAGTACCATTGGTAATACAATTTACAATAACATTCTTAATACCATGTATCATACCATTCACAATGCAATTAATAATAGCATTCATAATACAATTCATAATAAAATCATAATCACAATTCATAATACAATTCATAATGCAATTCATAATTCAATTCATTATTAAATTCATAATTCAATTCATAATGCAATTCATAATAAAATCATAATCAAAATTTATCATACAATTCATAATTCAATTCATTATTCAATTCAAATTCATTTCATAATTCAATTCATAATACAGTTCATAATATAGTTCACAATTCAATTCATAATACACTTCATAATTCAATTTCATAATACAATTCATAATTCAATCCATTATTCAATGAAGGCAGTCATATAATGTTTTATGCACTCTACCACATTCCTTAGTGTCTGGCATGTCCAGACTAATTATACAATTCATAATAAAATCATAATCACAATTCATAATACAATTTATAATGCAATTAATAATACAAGTCATAATTCAATTCATAATATACTTCATAATTCAATTCATAATAAAATCATAATCACAATTCATAATGCAAATCATAATACAATTCATAATACAATTCATAAATCAATTCATAATACAATTCATAATACAATTCATAATCACAATTCATAATACAATTCATAATACAATTCACAATTCAATTCATAATACACCTCATAATGCAATTCATAATACAATTCATAATTCAATTAATTATTCAATTCATAATGCAATCCATAATACAATTCATAATGCAAATCATAATTCAATTTTTAATTCAATTCATAATTCACTTCATAATACAATTCATAATTCAGTTCATAACACAATTCATAATTCAATTCATTATTCAATTCATAATACAATTCATAATAAAATTCATAATTCAATTCATTATTCAATTCATAATGCAATCCATAATACAATTCATAATGCAAATCATAATACAATTCATAATCCAATTTATAATTCAATTCATAATAGAATGCATAATGCCCTTCATAATGCACTTCATAATGTAATTCATAATGCAATTCATAATGCAATTCATAATACCATGCTTAAAAGCAACTATCTCCAAATAAGTAAATAAGTCCATATTGCTATTAGGTCACAACTTATAAAATCCAAGAGCCACTTGAGATTAAGGGATAATTTGATGGTATGATTGTCAGCTGAAAACTAAAGAACATTATCGTAGTTCTAAATGTGGTCAATGAAATGGACGAGGCTTGATTATACCTAGGATGGTTTAGAGCAAATATTTGTTGACACTGGATTTTAATATGACTATATAGTGTTCTGCAGGAACACAATTCTTCTGTGTTCATGTGTTCCACGGACAGGGAGCTCTTTGAAAAAAAGCTCTATCCAAGGAAATCCTGTCTGAAACTTGTGTGAACGTTTTATATATGTAAGGTTATACAAGAAACCAACACATTGTAGACTTAGTACGTTGCAAAGAACATAGGAGAAGTAATAATTCGTTTTTTTAACAACATTTATTTCCTCATTCTTCCACAATATGTGATCTAGTATCAACCGTGACGTTACCCACGTCTCTAACGTGATCTATAACATGTTTAGGAACGTGCTCTCTAACATACTCTCAAACATACTCTCAAACGTACTTATCTGTCTGTTGCATACGTTCTTTTTTATATATATTTTTATTTATATTTAAAGTGACATCATTTCGCATTTCATATGCATTTGCATACGCGCGTCCATGCTGTTCTACATCTAGAAATTAAAACTCAATCGAGAATTGTTGATGGACATAACAATAGAATAGAGAAAGGAGTTGTATGGAATAGAAGAAACCATCATTAAAGTCGATTCTGGACTCTGTCGAAGGAGAAAAGAGTGTTCTAAATGACAACTCCTTAAATAGGACAGCAGTAGTCAATCTTAGGATGCATCTGACTCTTGTACAGGTAGAGGATTGCATCTGAAGTCAAGTACTTTCAAGAATGATAGAATGATCCAACCATATTCTTAGCAACCTGAACAACATTTTAGATTTGGAGTGGTAGTGTGATCCGATCATATTCTCAGCAACCTGAATAACAGACTGGATTTAACACTAGATATATTTTAGATCTGGAGTGGTAGTATGATCCAACCATATTCTCAGCAACCTGAATAACAGACTGGATTTAACACTAGATATATTTTAGATCTGGAGTGGCAGTATGATCCAACCATATTCTCAGCAACGTGAATAACAGACTGGATTTAACACTAGATATATTTTAGATCTGGAGCGAAAATCATATGAATAGAGTCTCACTGCTGATACTTGAGTTTAAAATTGAATATATCTAGATAATAAAATGGACGATAATTGCACTTGGGAAAGATACCATGTAACAGTTGGGATGAGATACCATGTTACAAACGGGATGAGATACTATGATACAAACGGGATGAAATCATGTTACAAATAGGATGAGATGCTATGTTACAAATGATAAGATGAGACACCATATTGCAAACGGGGTGATATACCATGTTAAAAACAGGAAGTATTCAGTACATGTCTATAGTATTATGTTTACTCGAATACTAAAATCGAGTACTACTTGCTCCAGGACAAATCAGTTCGATTAGTAACATTCTTAGTAATGTGTTCTTCATTTGGTTTCATTCAGAAATGGAACATCAATCTTGTCTCTTCTGTTGAATGAAGCATCCTTTGAGTAGAATCTATATCAACTTGCTGTGAGGAAGAAACCTTCTCTTGTGTACAATAATTTAGTTTTACAAGAATGTGCGAAAAGTAAATATTGATTCTGCCAAATAAAGCATGAAAAGCTAAAAAGAAAAACTGAAATCTTTTGTTAATAGAAAGTCAGGTTTCTGTAAATGAGTTTTAAATAAATTTATAATTTTTTAAAAAATTTATACACCCCCTGGCTCTCTCTTTTACTCTCTCCCCATATATATATATATATATATATATATATATATATATATATATATATATATATATATATATATATGTGTGTGTGTGTGTGTGTGCGTGTGTGTGTGTGTGTGTGTGTGTGTGAATTTACACCCAAATGTGCATACATGTGTTTATGTGTAAATTAGAATGAGTGAGTAGAAAGAGGGAGTATATGTTTATATATATATATGTATATATACCCATATATATATATATATATATATATATATATATATATATATATATATGTGTGTGTGTGTGTGTGTGTGTGTGTGTGTGTGTGTGTGTCACCGCGAGGGTATCTTTACTAATTAAAGAATTATAAATATTTTAGATGTGTTGAATAAAACTCCATTTTGTCACACACCCACACACTCGCGCGCGTGTATATATATATATATACACATACGCGTGTGAAATCCTCTCACTGCTTTTTTGCTATGTTGAATATATTAATAACGTTATTTGAAATATTCTCCTTTTTTCTGTTTAATTTTTTTTTCTCAAAATTCAGATTTTCTTTTTAAACTAAAAGCATTTTGGTTCTTAAAGGCATTAGAGACGGCGAAACTTTCTTTAATATGTTTTAGATGAAAAAATAAAAATTGGAAAACGAGAGGGGAAAAATGTTTTTCATTTCTCACCTTTTTTCTCATAAACGGTTTTTTTTTAATTTTAAAATTCTTTTCTTAAATGATATGTTTTTTTTTTTAATTCACAATTTCTTTGAGTCAAGAATTTTAAAAGGATGATTGAATATGGTATCATTCAAACATTCAGTGTCTGTGAGAGAGTAGGAGTGAATGGAGAATGGTAGAAGGAGAGTGTAAAAATTATTAGAGTGAGTGAGTGAGTGATTTGTGGGTGAAAAATTAAAAGTGAGAGTGAGAGGCTGTGTATAAGAGAGAAGGAAATAGAGGGAGACAGGTGGGTATGAGAAAAAGAGAAATAGACCAAAAAAGAGAGAGAAGGCGAGATGAATGAAAGAGAAAAAGAAAGATATTAAAAGAGTGAGAACGAGAAAGTTGTGGAGAGGGTAAGAGAGACCATGGAAGAGTGAAGAAGAAGCGATTTATTAAAAGAGTGAGAGTGAGTAATCGAAGAGTAAGTGATGATTTGGAAAGAGAAGAGATAGATTAAAAGATTGAGGAAGAGAGATAGAGAGACAAACAGATAGAGAGAGGGATGTCTAGTAAAGGAAAAGAAAGAGATAGATTAAAGGAGTGAGAATAAGAGAAACGGAGAGAGGACAAGAGAGAGAGAGAGAGAGAGAGAGAGAGAGAGAGAGAGAGAGAGAGAGAGAGAGAGAGGGAGAGATAAAATACATGGTGGTGCGATCAAATTGTCACCCTAAAGAAAACAACACTACAGCTTTTTTTAAAAAACTTTTATTGAAAAATCAATTCAGGTAACTTGATTATGTAATGTATTCAATGTAGCCGCCTTCAGCCTCAATCAGCGCCTCGATACGGGTCCAGAACTTGGAGCATACCTTTTCCACAAGCATCGGTGGGAGCTCGGCGAATACTCGGCAGCTGGCAGCGATTATGCTGACTTTGGTGTTGTGGGAGATTATGTTGGTGATGTCTTCGACGTACGACCAAACAAAGTAGTCCAGCGAGTTCAGATCGAGGGAGGAGGGAGGGGCAGTGATAGAAGGGCGCAAAGTCGTCTGAAGCCAGGCCTGGGTCTCTTTGGACTCTTTGTGGGGCAGTGCCGAGTCCAGCTGTCACACCCCGGGTCTGCCAGCGGCCACCTGATTGCACCAGGAGATCACCACACCCTTCAGCACATCTAGGTACACTTTGATGTTGACTTTCAAGCCGACTTTGAAGATGTGAGGTGGCATAAGGTGGCCCTCACTGAAAATCTCACCAAAGATCATAACTGTGGTCGGCTTTGTTTTCATCATCCTGGGCATGTCCCTGTTATTCATGGCAATCCCGCGATGCATATTGAGGATGCTAGCAATGATCCTCTTATCATAACTTAGAGTGGTAGAGAGCATGAGTTGTACAGCAGCGCATTTCCGATCTCATTCGTTGAACATTGTGTCACTTTCAAACATGATAGAAGGTTCCTATCACTCTTAGGATTTGTACACAACTGGCCAACTGGGAAATGCTCTTTCTTTTTTTTTTTTTTACATGGAGGTCACCACTTATCAAGGCCCGGAAGCCACTCGGGGATAAGGGTTATTGAGTGTACAGTAATCAATGGGATAGTATTGTAGTAATCGCTAGTATTGGCGATTTGATAAAGTGTCTTACTTAAGGGGGAGATTCATCAGGAATTTGTTTATGTTGAACTTGAAGACATCCAAGTTGTAGTCAGGTGGGAAACAGGCAAACGGAAGAGAGTTCCACAGGCGTGTACTCTGCAACAAAAAAAGAAAACCAGTTTTCATCAAATGGAAATGGAATCATGCCGTCTTTTCTAGGGTGACAATTTTGTTGTTCCACCATGTGAAAGGAAGGAGAGGTAGATTAAAAGAGCTAGAACGAAAAAAAAAAGCGAAAAAAAAGTGAGAGAGAACTGAGTGTTAAATCGAAGGAGAGAGATTAAAGAAGTGAAAATGAAAGAGAGAGAGAGAGAGAGGAAAGAGAGAGAGAAAAAGAGAAAGAGAGAGAAAGAGCGAGATGAATGGTAAAGTGAAGAAGAAAGATAGATTGAAAGAGAATATAAGAGAAATAGATAGGTGGTAAACAGATGAGGAGGAATAGATTAAAAGAATGAAAATAAAAGAGAGAGAGACAGAGAGAGAGACAGAGAGAGAGATGTGTGGTAAAGGGAAACAGAAATAAATATTAAAGAGTAAGAATGAAGAAGTGAGAGGGAGAGAGATGAGTAGTATACGTAAGGGAAGAGATAAATTAAAAGACTGAAAATAAAAGAGGGAAGGGGAGATACTAATTAAAAACGTGAGAATATAAAAGAGATAGAGAGAGATGGATGGTAAAGTGAAAAGGAGAGATAGACTAACTTTGAGAATGAAAGAGAGAGAAATGGATGGTAAGGGAAGGAGATAGACTGATTAAAAATAAGAATAAAAAAGAGAAAGAGCTGGCTGGTAAAGGAAAGGGGAGAGATAGATTTACATGAAAGAGATAGATAGATAGATAGATAGATAGATAGAGAGAGAGAGAGAGAGAGAGAGAGAGAGAGAGAGAGAGATGGATGTGATAAAGAAGGAGAAACACCCAGACATCTTTGTTCCACCCCTAAGTGTTTATTGTTTGTATATATCTTTCCAATATTGCTTATAAAACTGAGAAAGAAAAAATTCGTTTCAAGAGTGTTATCACTGACATTAACGCGCAGAGATCCAAGTTATAACCAAAAAAAGATAAGACAAAATTATCTCGAGGGCTTAGTAGATACACACTTAGTAAAAGATTGTAAGATTCATTTTATTTCATAATGAAATATAAGAATCAGAAACACATTCATAAACATAAAACTTTCTTATAAATGTAAAACAGAATAAACAAAGATTAATTTCTTTAATACTTTTATTTCAACAAATGGCCAGATTTTAATGCAAACTAGTTGAAATACTAGTTCGCCCTTGGTCATATCTGTTTATATAAAGTGAGGCATGTGTGTAAATGTTGTGGGGGCTCACTCATGCCCTAAAAATGGACTCGTCCTAACTGTAGAAATGGACTGAGAGTTACAACTCTCGGGGTGGTCTGCTAAAGTTGTAGTACACGTACACGTAAGTCGAGGTTAGAACCTCGACTTACGTGTACTACAACTGATTGTCGAGGTTCTAACCTCGGCAATCAGTTGTAGTCTGATAGAAAGTAGGCCATTTCGGTGGCCGTATTGCTGTCAGACTGATGCAAAATATTCTGTGTAGCCCTAGGAATTCCACCCTCCCAGGCCTTGCCTCCTGGCTTTCGGGAGAAGCAAGTTTATCTCTTGTTGCCTGAGGTGAGTTCACCGGGAGCTACTCAGGCGTATTTTTGCAGGGCCGAAGTGCTCCTCTTAGAGCAATGACTTACCCCCCCTACCGACCTTATGCCACATCCTCTCGCCATTGGGAGAGAAGTAAATAGCGGTCAGTAAACTTCCGTGGTCTGCCATTATAGCAGTACTTACTACGATGGTTGCTCCTTGTGTATGCTCGTTTTTGTTTCAATATATTTTACCTTACTAACTCATCTTCCTGTCCATGTTTTCCTTAGTGACCACTCTAGGGCCACAACAATAAGTTTATAAATTTCTCTGCCGAGGATTCACTCCTAAAATAATTAACCGATTATTGTGAATTTTGAAACATAACTGTTTGGCATTAGTGTGGATTATATAGGATATATTTAGTTTGTTAATGCTATGGTGAGAGGGCGAAGGGGAAGAGGTATAAGACCTACAAAAAATTCAGATATCCCGACTTTTGTGAAATTTTCTACAGCAATTAATAAATATCTCTTAAATTTACTCAAATGTTCGAGACACATAGGTGGCGTCAGAGCACAGACAAAAAGTCACACACGGCAGGAAAAGGAGAAATGAATTGTTTAAATATTTGGAAGAAAATGGGTTGTTGGAAATACCAGATATAAAGAGTTTTGTTTAAAAAAACAAAGTGTCTCGAGTTTTTCTCCTTTCTTTGGACTCTACAACATGCTGGGTGCGTTAAAATGTAACAACCAGAACGCGGCGAAAGGTACTAAGGTTTTACAAAAAAAAAAACTAAAAAACATAAAATGTTATAATTAAAGCAATCCAAAGTATATTTATTAATCACGCTGAGTAATTTGACATACATAAAAAATTTCATAAATCAATCAAAATATTTAAATTTTAAGTTATAAGAACATTCAATGAACATTAATTACAATTTTTAGGTTGCTGTTATTATAATAAAAAAAAACGAACGAAACGAAACTTTACTAAAACGAAATGAAACACGACCGAGGCATTATATTTTGTAAAATCTTTGCTACGAAAGTTTGCCCCCTCCCCTCCACGGTTCTTCCTCGTTTGACCAAAATGACTATTTGTTCTTCCATAAAAATAAATTGTATTCTAATATAAATAATACTAACAAAACATCAATAGTCTTGCCATCAAAATATATTTTCCCAAAATCGGCATTTTCATCCATCTACATTATCTTGCACTATTTTCTCGCTTATTTATGATCATCTTTCCAAATATTTGTAATTGCACCTGCACTGCAATTACACTATAATAGCAAAATTCGAAAATGGAAAAAATTGATTTATAAAAAAAAAATGGTATCTACTGACTTTTGTGTCAATTTCAACTAAAAACATTGATATATACTTCATTGGTATGTCAAAAATACGTAACCATTACTGCATTATTAAAAAAACAAACAAAAAAAAACACGAGTTTTCGATCTTTATCGTAAAAAATATTTGCCATATTTCTTTGGAAACATGTGACATAATAACAAGGGAAGAAACTCGATTATGCTAAAAAAAAAAAAAGGGCAAAACACACAATGTATTTTTTAAAAAATCGGCAATAGTTACATGCTATTTGCCTCCCCTTGCAACTCTTCGATGTTTTTATTTTAGTCAAACATTTTATTTTTGCTAATTTTCGTCATGAAAAATTTTTGTTAATAATTTTTTTCTACCTCATCGTTTTTCGTCATTTTGGGATATGTTCATTACGGTAAGATGACAATTAAGTACAGACCATTGGTTTTCCTTGAAGATCAACATTTAAATTTTCGAATTTCGCTAACATAGTGTAGTTGCATCGCATTGCATTTGCTGTGCACCGATTGTTTGCAAGTACAATAATAAATCGAGTTGCCCCCAGTTCTCTTTCCACAAACTGAACAATTTTTTATTCTTTCTGGAACTTTACAACCGGTGATCATCACTTTATTCTGAGAAACATTCAATCTCAGATCTTTATTTATTATTCTGAGATTTCATCTCCGTCTCTATTTCTACCACTATATTCAATTACTCCATGAAATCAAATCAAATTCTGTCAAATGTTCGTTCAAACCAATCAGACAGCAGAGGAAGCAACATTTGACCCCTAGAGGAAACCTTCTCAACCAGTTGCTCAAGATCAAGTATGAAAGTGTTTGGGGGAATGATCTGAATTCGAACTTGGATTAACGAACTGAATTCGAGGTTTTCAGCCTAGATCATTAACTACTTAACATTGAAAGTATATGATAGTCAATGTCATTATTTTTTACTGTAATCTACTGTGCACGGTTATGCCCCATCTTGTTAGTTTGTATTGCTTATGTTATATGTTACACATATATTGTACACAGTTATATCTACCTTTGTTTTACTGGACGGCATAAAAAAATGAAGATCTCATTCAGTGTGTATGGGAACAAGCAAACAAACAAGCAATATCTTTAGTAACATTCACTCCCAGACCTTTATTTGTTAATTCTTCTGTCTTTAACTTAACAAATAGACTTTTCATTGTTCTACAGGCAATCACTGCATTATCAGCATAAGGGAACTCTTCCAGAAGAACCATACGAAAATCATTTGAGATATAAATGAAAAGCAACAGCCTTAGTAAAAATTCCTGATATATTAATCACTTGAACATTAAAACTGTCATTAAATATGATGTTAATTCAAACACAGCTTTGAGCATTTTCCCATCTTGCATGAACAACCTTCACCAATAACTTGCTTGCCCCTAATTTATATAAAGTTCCTCCGAAACAATATGTGTTTGTACTGTATTAAAAGCTTTCTCTAAATCGGCAAAAACAAAATACAAGTCTTTTTTCTAAATAGGATACTTATCTTGCATTTGTCTCAAAATAAATAAAATATCAGTGGTACGAGGGACATGCAATAAGTACTGCCCCTGACCCACTTCCCATTGTAGTAGAGCAACGAATCTTGGCACAGTTATTAGTCTTTCTCTACATAGGAAGCACCCAGAGTTATGCATTTCTCCCATCGTTTGATGCAGCTCTAGAGACCGCTTTTGTAGAACACCCCAGGTTGGTCTTCCAACCACGACATTTCAGAATCCAAGGCTGCATCACCTGGGAAACGCCTTCCTTTCAAAAACAACTTCATGGCTGGGAAGAGGTGAAAGTCAGAGGATGCAAGGTCAAGAGAGTAGTAGGGAGGATGGGGAAGGATTTCATAACCACATGCCCGTGCTTCTGATATGCCGGCATGCGAGTTGTGGACCGGAGCGTTGTCCTCCGGAAGGAGGGTATCTTTGCTGATCTTGCCCCGCCTCTTGATTTTGATAGCTTCCCTTAATTTCCTCAAAAGTGAAGCATAATAGGCTCCTGTAATTGCGGTACCCTTTGCCATGAAATCTGTCATCACTACCGTGTCCTGGTCCCAGAAGACTGTGAGCATGATCTTGCCAGCGGAGGGCTGCACCCTTGCCTTCTTTGGAGGTAGTGAGTCCAAGTGCTTCCACTGCATTGACTGGGCTTTGGTCTCTGGATCATAGTGATGGACCCAGGTTTCATCCTGTGTAATCAGTCTTTTGAAAAACTTTGACTCATCTTCTTGGCATATCTCCAAATTCATCCTCGAGCACTCAACGTGTTCTTGCTTCTGGAATAGTGTGAGCAACCTGGGAATCCATCTGGCAGACACCTTATGCATATGCAAATATGCAGGAATGATAGTTTCCACAGACCCTGTACTAATCTTGACATCTTGGGCTATTTGGTGAATAGTAATGTGCCGATCTTCCAAAATAGCAGCCTAAACTTGACGGACAGATGCCTCATCAATGGCAGAAGGGGGCGACCAGGTCTGGGAGCTGTTTCCACTGATTTCCGGCCATGTTTGAATTCACGATGCCAGCGTTTTACAAGGTCATATGATGGGGCATTATCACCATAAGTTTCTTTCATTTCATCAAAAGTATCCTGTGGTGTGCGTCCTTTCAAATACAAAAACCAGATCACTACTCGACATTCAACAGGCTCCATTTCACACCTGACACAGTTCAAACACCTGTAAAACAGAAACCACAATTAGTTAAGAGCTCTAATTTGCCACATAACCTGTAGAGATATAAATCATTTCACATGCAAAATTTCAGCTAGATCGGACAACTGCAAGTGGGTCAGGGGCATTACTTATTGCAGGCCCCTTGTATTTTGTCCAGGTATCAAACCAAAGTGCATCTGATCTATGCTTGTACGACTTTTTTCTTATTGATCAATCATTCTCTCAGCAACATCTAGAGACTCTTCATCCTTACTTACAACTTTCGATATCACTTCTGCAACTTCGAGATTCACTCGGTCCCATGAAAATTCAATATTCAACAATCTCTCAAACTAACATTTCCAAACATTCATCTTGCCCCGCACAGATGTTGTCATTTAAAATGCACTTATCTACAACAATATCCATATTTTTCTTTGCCATCTGTTTATTCATCCTAGATACTTTATTCTTCTGGTCATCTTGTATATCTGGAATACGAGATTGCTCAGCCTCCATCTTGATTTATAAATTACTCCTTTATTTTACTACATCCTTATTCACTAAGCCTTTTTTTCCACTGGTTCTTACACATCTGTTTTTCTTTGATACAACTCTCAGATTTATAATTCCATCACCATGTCACTCTGTGTCTTGAAGACCCTTTCGCTCACACAAAAGTCTGTTCTGTTACTTTCAACAGTATCCTCCCACTTTTCTTCAACACTTTCTGAACTAAATATGGTAACTGAACTTAGTCTCCACATTCATGTTTCACGTGTTCTTCATTTAATCTCCACAACTTTCTGCTAGGGCAGGGGTCTTCACAGTTTTTCAACCGGGGAGCAGGGAGGGGGGTCATTATTGCTGACGTTGTAAAGCTATATGGTTCAAAATAAAAATTTAAAAAATGACATAGACGTGTTTATAGTGCTTTGCTCATTAGCTTTGCTTTTTAGTGAAACTGGTTCTCCCAAACCTCATTCTTATAATTATTTTCTGAACAAAATCTATCACAATATTTTCACACATTTGCATTTTAATAATTTTTACTGAATATTTTTATATTTCCCATAATAGCTCCACGGGTCGGATTAAAGATTTTGGTGGGCCAGAGACCCCTGCTCTAGGGATATACTTTCTCCTTACCTCATGAGCTTTCTTCAACTTACTCACAAATAAGTGATTTATGTTGTGCCGCAATTTCTTCCTCCAGTGTTACCTTCAAATCACATTTTCTTACCAACAGATAATCTATTTGAATTTTTGCTACTCTAGATGATTATGATATACATATACATGATCCAAGATATCCGTATACATGACCATGTGGCTTTCCAATTTCTTAAAAACAATATTTGCAGCCAACATGCTGTGGCAAGATCAAGTTCTAAAATTTCATCACCGTCTCTATTCTTCTCACTATAAATCATGAAATCAAAATCGTTAGAGGTATTTACAATATGAATTTCCAACTAAATTCTCTGTCAAATGTTCATACACACCAATCCGACATCATATAGGGCAACATTTGACTCTTAGTTGAAACCTTAATGATATCTATTCAACCAGTCACTAATGTGCAAATTATGTAATATACCATTTCCTCAAGAGGTTAGACACAATGTGAAGTGCGTGTTTCCTTTTTTTTCTTTCAAGCCCCGCACATGACTAAATTTTAATTTTCAAGCCTTTCCCTTGTATTCTTCATCTTTTGTTAGCATCTCATAATCATTTATCCATCAAAACTTTTGCATTTTGGAGGATGGCTTGTTCTCTGTCGGTCTGACGTATGGTCCTGTACTGATCTAGAAGGTCCATACTCCCAAGCTTTGTCTTCTCACCTTTTAAAAAGAAGTTAGTTCATTGCTAATCGCCTGAGGCACCAAAACCAGGGAATGCCAACGTGACTGCTCATGTATTTTTTTTTTTTCGATCGAAGTGCTTTTTCTCTTGGGTGTTGTTTTCACATCCCACTTTCCGACCTTGTGTCTAATCATTCTGTTATGAGAGAGAGATAAGTAAAAGAAATCCAGATTTGTTTTTGTCTTCTGTTTAGTTATTCTGGATACTTCATTCTTCTGGTCATCCCTTTGTAGTATATCTGAACACTTAACTTGCTTAACCTCCGCCGTAATTTTGTAGATTACTCTCCCTACCTTTTTTTGTATGTTGCTTATTTTGTTGTTCTCTTTTTCCCCCACCAGATTCATATTCTTATTCAGTGATTTTTTTCTTCACCCATTTGATCTTTTTTATTTTTCTTTGACACACTTCTCGGCTTTTTCATTCCAACATCACGTCTCACCCTATATCTAGGAGGCCTTTTCGTTCACTGACTCGCTTATACTCCAAGCAGTGTATTTTTCAACTTTTTCCACCATTCTTCCACACTTCGTAACGGAACATTCCACCACATTGTCACTAAACAAGCCTTTAACATGTTCTCTGTTACATATTTCTCCTGGGAATAAAATTCTTCTTCAGCTCGTCAGCTTTCTCCAGCTTAAAGCCACAAATAACTCGTTTATTTTATTTACCAGATAAGACACGAGATCATGGATGTGTTTCTGTGGAACGAACGGGATTCGAACTTTGCACACCCAAGTTTTGAAGCTGCGCCATTAACCACTGATCCACCGTCATCACAAACACAAGGTGCCTTCAATTTCAAGTTTCCATACATTTATTTCGTACGGATATTTAAAATTGTCATAAACTCTTGAAAATTCATTATCTTATTGCTATGCATATTATGAGAGGACTGACCAATTTTTATGATTTCAGGTTTAAATGAACAGCTACAACAGGAATTGGAATACACCCTACTAAAGACTGATTGTCACAGCTGGTGAATTTCAAAAATGCAATCTGGACGTGAGGACACTTTAGAAGAACGATATGTAATAAAATGATGTTTTAAACTCGGGAAAAATTCCACAGAAATGTATGGAATGTTTCAGACTGCTTTTGGACAATCTTGCATGAATCGACCATCAGTTTTTGAGTGGCATAAGAGATTCAAGGGAGGCAGATAGTCTGTAAGAGATGGTGAGAGGTGTGAGAGGAGAAAGGAAGTCAGAAAACTAGAGTTGATGGGACAAATAACTAATTTAATGGATAAGAACCGTCGTGTGTCTATAGAAACAATAAATGCACAGTTTGATGTCAGTGTGGGAACTGTACACATAATTATTTGCGAGGAACTGAAGATGGGGAAGATCTGCTTGAAGTTGGTCTCAAAGATACGGTACACAATTCTATTCTTATCACAGAATATTTTACCAAGATGAGCATTAAGACAGTTCCTCACCCTCCCTATAATCCAGACCTTGTTCCCTATGACTTTTGGTTATTCCCTAAATTTAAGGAAAACCTTATGGGCTGTCGTTATGAGATAATTGAGCAGATGAAACAGGCTGTGGCAAAGGTTATTGCCAGGCTTATACAAGAGAACTTCTATAGGATCTTCCTGAAGTTGTTGGAACTGTACAACGTGCATTGTAGCAGGAGGAGATTACTTCGAAGAGGACCAGTGCGTACTATCAATAAAAGTGCCCATACGAAAAAAGTATTGAAAGTTATTGAACGTTATTGAAAGTATCTTGTAACTGGTTTATGCTATGTCACAATTTTTTTTATATTCGCCCTTTCTTGCCACCTGTTACTCCATGTCCAGTAGTAATCAGACGGGTTAATGGAAACGCATACACACATTTTATCTTTGTTATTTTCATTTTTTTTTTTCAAGTCTTGAGCTATACATGGCTCGATTTTTATAATGACCAAAGTGTTGAACTCAAAGTGTAATTGATTTTTCTTAATTTTTCTTCACATTTGGTTAGTAGCTTGACACACTTTTTCTAAATAAGCATTTCATAAATATTTCCACTCAACAACGCAAGCCTTCCTTCACTCCTCCTCATCGCTTCTACCCCTCTTCCTCCTCCGTTTGACTGTCTTTGCCTTTTTTTTTTCTTTTTCCAGTGAATACCCATCATTAATTGGTTATTTATGTAATTAGAAGACAAATTAAACTGGGGATAATTCAATAAGCAAAAGAAAGGGCAGTTTGTCGGATATGAACCATAAGTCGGAGAGTTTTTATTGACCAAAGAGACGCGCACAATCAATGAATGTTTGATGATTTTAATTTTCCATTGATCAGGCCTCGACGTTTATTTCATTTAAATAACCAAACGAAACTTCCCCTCTCCCCCATCAAAAAAAAAAAAAAAAAAAAAAAAAGAACAAAAACAAGCTCAATAACGGACTAAACACAAAACTAAAAAATAACACAAAAGTAAAGAAATAACAGATAACAAAAAAGAATAGACAACACAATAAATATTTAAATTATCGCAGAAAATAAAATCAAACAAAACGATAAGAAATAATTTTTTTAGTAACATCTCTACTTCTCTACCATTATATAAAATTCACTTTGTGTGTGTGTGTGTGTGTGTGTGTGTGTGTGTGTGTGTGTGTGTGTGTGTGTGTGTGTGTTCCTTCCTCATAAGTTCCGCATTCTGCATAAATTAAAATGTAATATTTAAGCGTATTGTACAACCGGGCAACGCTAGGCGGCCAGCTAGTACAAGAATAAATGTGATTCCATAAAGTAAAACTAAATGAGGCATGGGCCACATTGGACGGGCTACGTCGAGTATGGACTTCAAGGTTTACTGACAAACTGAAAAGGCATTTCTTCAGGGCAGTGGTAGATTCTGTCCTTGTTCACGGTTCTACAGCCTGGACACTCACCAAAAGATTGAAAAGAAAACTAGACGGTTCATACACCCATATGCTACTAACAGTATTATATATTTTGGCAAAATCATCCCATGAGTAGCAACTTTATGGCAACCTACCTACCATATCTGATACCATCAGCGAGAGATGCCTACGATTTGCCGGTCACTGTCCGAGAAGCAAGCATGAATTGGTTAGTGATGTATTGCTATGGACTCCATGACACGGACGCGCAAGCAAAGGACGGCTTAGATCCACGTACTTCCAACAGATAGTACACGATGCCAACTGTGAACCTGAAGATCTGAGGCAGCTGATAGAAGACAAGAAACTCTGGAGAGGAAGAGTCACATTAGTCTCGGCAAGGAGCCCGTCCTGATGATGATGATGATGAGGCATTAAACTTTTGGGGGTTAATGAGAGAGGAGAATGTTTGTATTATCTGACAAAGCTCTGGTTGACATGATGATCCAAAACTTAAATTCAGTGATAGAACTGCCTAATTCAACAGCATTTTCTGACAACCCATTGCTGCTGTACTTTTTGTAACTACCGTAGAAATGAAAACAAGAAAAGATGTCTCATTCTAACATTTAATAAACAGTTTTATTGGTTATTTTCGTTAGTAAAATATGGAAACGAGTAAGTCGTTAAAAGAGATGTTGATAATTTAACAGGTTTGTTGACAGAGAAAGGTGTTCAGTGGATACGTGTTGAAGTTGGTAGTTGTTGCGTGCGTCCATGTATGGATGGAGACAAAAGATTAGAGAGTCCTGTGGTAAAAAGAGAGTATGCATGTGTACCGCATGTGGAGATAGCCATGTTGGCTTGTTTGTTTTCTGTCATAGTCGAACCTTGAGCCTGTAGGCTGGGGGTTGGCTTGTTAAATCCTAAGAGAGAAGTTGGGAACCACAGGTCTATTCCACATGGAGTTGTTGTCAGTCTGCGATCTGGGAAGAAAAAGAAAGTGTGCATTGCCGGTTTAACGTTTTATAAACTCGATCACATGACAGAGCACGTTTTATAAACTCGATCACATGACAGAGCACGTTTTATAAACTCGATCACATGACAGAGCACGTTTTATAAACTCGATCACATGACAGAGCACGTTTTATAAACTCGATCACATGACAGAGCACGTTTTATAAACTCGATCACATGACAGAGCACGTTTTATAAACTCGATCACATGACAGAGCACGTTTTATAAACTCGATCACATGACAGAGCACGTTTTATAAACTCGATCACATGACAGAGCACGTTTTATAAACTCGATCACATGACAGAGCACGTTTTATAAACTCGATCACATGACAGAGCACGTTTTATAAACTCGATCACATGACAGAGCACGTTTTATAAACTCGATCACATGACAGAGCACGTTTTATAAACTCGATCACATGACAGAGCGCGTTTTATAAACTCGATCACATGACAGAGCGCGTTTTATAAACTCGATCACATGACAGAGCACGTTTTATAAACTCGATCACATGACAGAGCACGTTTTATAAACTCGATCACATGACAGAGCACGTTTTATAAACTCGATCACATGACAGAGCACGTTTTATAAACTCGATCACATGACAGAGCACGTTTTATAAACTCGATCACATGACAGAGCTCGCGTCTGATTGGACAAGCCAGAAAGAAAATGGATTCAAAATCTCCAGCCACGAGAATTCGCTCCTGCTACTGTGTTTTTGCAATTTTCGTCTGCTACCCTAAATTTCTCTTGTTAACTCTACCTCCTTGTTATTTTGCTTGTTCTCAGCCATTTAAAGTTACAACAGATTCAAATGAAAACATGCGGTCAAATTCAACAACGCCTTATGGGAAACATTGCTCTTGAACGTTGGTAGCAGTACTGTCACTGTGTCAGACGTGATGAGTCAAAACCTGGATTGAGTAGTGGAAATAGTGTTGCCTTAACTCGTTGTATAGAAATTCGAATGAACATATCGACTATGTGTGACCAGCTTGCTTTGCCATCCATAAAAGACGGGCTTAATGGAAGTTGACAGAAGACGTTTTAACACTCGAAGTGCTAACATCATTGAGTAATAGGTATTAGAAAACAGCACTGTTAGAAAAAAGTATACTATGTAAGTAAGTTCCTGTAGCAAGAATATTGTTTCCATGATTAATATTAAAAACGGTGTCGTTGGAGAAAAATCTATGACATGATATATTTTTAATAGAAAACATGTCTTGCATTTAGTATGGTGCCAACTGAGAAAAGTACATCATATAATGATAATTACTGGATTCGGACCCGGTTAGAAAACCACTTTCACTCTGTAGCCTAGTATTCAACCCCTAGGCCACCATCAATTGCCAGGAGAAGGAAGAGAATTTAAATTCTATATTATGTCAAATTAGCGGCTGTATAAAGCTTAGTCAAACAGTGTTCAACAAGAGCAGCTGTGAGGTAACTGTGTCAAATTCGAATTTAGTTCGTGCCACAGAAACTCTTTCAATTAGAGATGTTGGCAACCTTCACGTGGTTCCTCTTGTAAGTACATGAAGTCTTTCTACAAAGAATTTTAACAAGAACGATAACAGTAATCGTCCGATTCATACGAAATCAATGAATGATGCTCAACAACACCAACAACAGCAACAACAACAACAGCAACAACAACAACAACAACAACAACAGCAACAACAGTAATAACAACAATAGCAACAACAGCATCAACAACAGCAACAACAACAACAGCAACAACAAT
Source organism: Euprymna scolopes (assembly GCF_053919585.1). Classification (NCBI taxonomy): domain Eukaryota; kingdom Metazoa; phylum Mollusca; class Cephalopoda; order Sepiida; family Sepiolidae; genus Euprymna; species Euprymna scolopes. Next base: position 74,964,318 of record NC_136497.1, read on the forward strand.
ATCAACAACAGCAACAGCGGCTGAAACATCACATTATACAGGCACAGTTCTTGTTAAAGAATATTTTTTTATTTAAAATATTTATCAGTTTTACCCAGACACACTACTGTTTCAGGATTTCAGTATCTTCAGTGATAAAAATGATAATTACTGCTAATCGAAGGAATCGAACCCAGTTATAGCATCACTTTTGGTTCTGCAGCCTCGAATTCAATAACTAGGCCAACATCAATTAACACTGAAAAAAGAAAATTTAAATTTTATATTATGTCATGCCGGCAGCATATATAGTAAGCTTAGTCATATTGTGCTTAACAGCAGCAGACAAAGCATCGCAGTATCCATCGACTGATGGGGGAGGAGACTGATAGGGTGATAATTGAGAGGGTCAGTCGTTTCATCAGAATTCTTGTACACTGGTACCACAGAGGTCATCTTCCAGCTATTAGGGAAGCAAGATTCAGCAAAGTATTTGTTGTAGAGTTTGGAAAGTATGTGGGCTAGCTCAGCTGAGCATTTCTTAATTAGCATAGCATGGATGAGATCAAATCCACACGCCTTTGAGGTGTCTAAGTTTTTTATGATATCGCGTGATTTTCAGATCATCAATTGTGGCTCTTAATTGACTGTTATTAACGTTCAATGGCTAACCACTACACTCATCATCTTCACGACTCGTCGCCGCCACAACATTTTTTTAAACTACCATTGTGCCGTGCGTTCAGTAGTAGTTCCTTGGCCAACTGCTTTGTTGATATCGTGAGCTGTTTCAGCAGCTTTTTAGTACTACTTGAAATGAAATAAGAAAATTGTGTGAATGCTTTTTCCCTAAAACGCATTCTAAAAAGAAGACATAATTGTTTTAAAACGACTGTAATTTAAACGATTAGATAGAGCGGAAAACGCTCTTTAAATAATATATAAAGTAAAGGTATTTTAACAAAAACTTATTTAAAAAATAGATTATTTGAAATCAAAATTAAAATTCCATAAGAAGCTTTTTGTCAACTTAATATATGTAAACATACACATATATCTCTCTCACACACTCAGGCATACATATATACATATATATATATATATATATATATATATATATATATATATATATATATATATATATATATATATATGTAATTATAATTAAATAATAATTATTTATTTTTACTTACAGACATTAGTGTTTCATGCTTGTATAATCATCAGTGAAGATTAACAATTCCTGACCGTCATGAGATTCGAACCCATCAATGAAGCCATTTTTTGCCGAGCCTTTACCTCAGGGCCACCAAACAATTTTTCGACGAATGAAGGGAATTAAGAACTATTAATTGCCTTAGTTATTACTCTGCAGACAGTGCCCGTCCTTAAATATTCTTGAAGAAGCTTGATAATTATAATAAAATAATAATTATTCAAGTTAATCTACAGACACTAATGTGTCATGCTTACGCAATCATCAGTGTAGGGTAGCAATTCCTGCCAGTTATGAGATTTGAACCCAGCTACAAAGCCACCTTTTGCTTCCTATGCCAAGCCTCTACCTCAGGGGCATCAAACAATTGCCACAAAAAACGAAATGGATTAAGAACTATTAAACGCCAAATCCGGGCGAGTACAAATGACAATAAACAACAAACATATACCTATACTTGCACTCTGTAAGACATGTAGAAAGTAATAGTGGGAATAATTAACTCTCAAGGACAAAAACGTATTTTGAAAATACAAATTAATTTTATTAATTAATTTCATTAATTAATAAAATTAATTAGAATTCTCTGCATGTTCTGAAAATTGAGTTAGTCCATTTGCATAGAACTTTTTTAGAATTTAAGTCAGGAATTTTAATTATTTTGCTTACAGTCAATATCAGTCAGCATAAATATAATCATGATGTCTGGAACCCCTGGATTTGAAAGTGAACGAGTGTAATAGTCATATGTAGGGCTATGACAAGAGATTCTTTTCATTATTTTGACTCTCGAGTATATATCTGTTAATATCTTATATGCTTTTATATAGAGTGATGTGGTTCTCGATTGATTAACTGTGTTTAGCTGTGTTTAACTGTGTCGGATATATACTCGAGAGTCAAAACAATGATAAGAATATTCTCTAGCCCTAGTAATATCACTTGAGAATAAAATGATACAAGTTCTTTTTTTAGTAGTGAGTTAATGAAGAGTTTGGAACAAAAATAACTGAGTTCTCTCCCTTTTACCCACATGTTGTCCAAAGAGAAACATTTTGTCCATGCCTGGAAATTAGTATTCCAGAAGCCAAACAGATAAAGAAACAGAATCACCATCCATATTATGTTTTGGCTTCAAAATTAATTTATTGGAGTAATAGTGTGATTATGTCTTTTTGTGAGTGTTGAATTTCGTCAGACTCATATTACAGAATCAAGCCGATTGAACCGATTGCCCCAAACTAGGTGCCTGCTTTATATATCTTGGGAGATGACACAAGGATCAGAAAATGGGATTGCTTCAGAGGAGGAGAACTTTGGCCTGTAAAATCTGCTTGAGCAACCCCCCCCCCGGTCATCATTATCTGGTAGGAACAGTTGAGATGATTAGCAATAAACTAATCTCTTCTCAAAGAGAGAAGGCAAAGCCTAAACAGGTGAACCTCATAGAACTGCAGAAGACTAGCAACATATTGCAGTCAAAAGGAAAACGACATTTCAAATTCTGTTGTTGAGTTTGATGTTGAGGGGAAAAATGCTCCACCATGGCTGAACTGTGGATGCTTACTGTTATATAGACAATGTGTAGAAGCAGGTACTCTGGATTAGTTAACTTGTATCAGACGTGTTTGGTTATTTGCTGTGAATGAGACTAGCTGAATATACAACATTAAGCAGTTTGAATCAATTGCCTCAAACTGTTGTATCGAGGATGTATGTAAGACTAAGCTTTAGATTGATTACCTTGTGGTAGATTAATTGTTACTGAAGAATTCTTTTTTTACTAGGAGCGGTACCGTTTATCAAAGCTTAAAGGTCACTCAGGGAAAGGTTTAATGAGTGTCAGGTGGTTGATGAGATAATATCATGTGTCTTAAATAAGTTTCCAGATTTTTTTGTACATACATTTAAAATTATCATAGACACTTGAAAATTCAGTATGTTATTGTTATACATATTATGAGATGACTGACTAATTATTATGATTTCACGTTCAAATGAGCAGTTACGGAACAAATTAGAATACACCCTACAAAAGCCTGATAAGAATACACCCTACTAAAGCCTGATTGTCACAGCTGGTGTATTTCAAAAATGCAGTCTGGATGTGAGAACAATTTAGAAGATATGTTATAAAATTCTGTTTTAAACTTGAAAAAAATGCCAGAGAAACGTATGGAATGCTTACGACTGCTTAAGACTGCTTTTGGACCATTTTGGAGCATCAGTTTTTGAGTGGTATAAAAGATTCAAGGAAGGCAGGAAATATGTGAGGAATAAGGAAGTCAGAACACCAGAGTTGAGTGGCGAAATAAAGAATTTTATGGATCGTGTATCTATATAAACATTAAATGCACAGTTTGATGTCAGTGTGGGAAATGTAAACACAATTATTCGTGCAGAACTGACAATGCGAAAGATTTGCGTTAAGTTTATTTCCAAGGTGCAGTCCGGACTATTTGACCACGATAAGCATTGAGACAGTCCATCACCTTCTCTGTAGCCCAGATCTTGCTCTCTGTAACTTTCGGTTATTCCTTAAGCTCAAGGAAAGCCTCGGAGGTTGTCGTTATGAGACAATTGAGGAGATGAAAGAGGCTGTGACAAGGGTCATTGGCACGCTTAGAGAAGAGGAGTTTAATGAGGCCTTCCAGAAGTTGTTGGAACGGTATAAAAGTGCATTGCAGCTGGAAGAGATTACTTCAAAGGAGACTAGAGTTTTAACTCTGAACTATCAAAAGGGGTGAGAAAGCAAAACCTAGGAGGATGAACCTCCTAGAGCTACACAGAACCATACCTCAGTCAACAGCCTATCCTGCCTTGACAGAGTACAAAATAGACTCCGTGACTTAGTGGGGGATGCCCTTTTCTCTACCCTGCAACCTCTCTCCCACAGAAGAGACGTTGCGAGCCTTTCTTTGTTTTATCGTTATTTCCATGGCAGGTGCCTGTCTGAACTCCAATCTCTGGTCCCCCCTTGCCAATCTTTCACGAAAAACACCCGTCTAGCTGAATCCACTGTGAAAAATTTCCCCCACTCTATATCTGTGCCTAAATCAAAACGCGGATTCCATGAACAAAGCTTCTTTCTTAGAACTGCACGCCTGTGGAACTCTGTTCCGTCTGCCTGCTTCCCACCTGACTACAACTTGGATGTCTTCAAGTCCAACGTTAACAAATTCCTAATGAACCGCAAGTAAACACTTCATCAAATCTCCACACTAACGTAATGTACTTGCAATAACCCTTATCCCTGAGTGGCTTCCGGGCCTTGATAAGTGGTGATCACTGTGTAAGAAATCCCCCTCAACAATGATCTGGTGAGTCTACTGGCTGTTGAGAGGGGGACGAGAGAAAATCCCCTGACCTCTATGTAAAGTTTGGGAGCAGGTTTAATGCATTACAGGCAAAATTACAAGCTAAAAAGCCATGAAGCTATAATCCGTTTTTATATCCACATTGTAGCTTTACTCTTTGTTACTAAAATTTAAAAAAGTGCTCAATCATAGTCAAAGGCGACCTGAAGACTCCCTCTTTTATAATTTGATGAGCTGAGAGATGGGAGTTCAATACATGGTCCAGTCATATCAAAGATTCAAGAAATTATATTTGATGCCTGGTTTGTAACCATGGCAGCATTATAAGATGAGGATAAGTGGAGTAAACCTGAGAATGGAGTGGTTCCATGGCCTGCATCTTACTGTAGCACCTAAAGAAAAGGGAGCCTTCCGATCGCTCTGGACTATAGTTACCCACTTTTCCAGTCTCATTCTTTCTTACTAAATTAAAGGAAGTGCTTAATTGTGGTCAAAGGTGACCTGAAGGATTCTGATGGGCTAAAAGACAGTATTTCAATCCATGATCGTGTAATAACAAAGGTTTAAGAAATTGTATTTGATACCCCGTTTCTAAACACTCAACATTATAAGATGAGGTCAAGCATAACTGGAGTAATTTGTAACCCCCCATGCTTACAAAGCTGTTTAAGAATTGCCTTAGGGAGAACTGCTTCCCATCACCATGGAAAATTTCATCAGTATGCCCTGTATTTAAGAATTCAGATGATCGGTCATCTCTCTCACAGTACAGATGAATAAGTCTCCTGTGCATCATGCTGGAATCTGTGTTAAATAGAGAAGTACTCAACCACCTCAGCAAAAATAACCTTCTTAGTGACATGCAATATGGTTTCCGTTCTGCTAGATCTACAGCAGATGTGCTACATATCTCATCAGATTAGCGAATCTCTCAATGGAGGCTTCTTTCTAGGGCAATTGCTTTTGATATATCAAAGGCTTTCGATAGAGTATGGCATAAAGGTTTACTTCACAAGATCTACAGCTATGGTATAGCTGGATATGTCCTCTCAATTATTAATTCCTTTCTCTCTGACAGGTTCATAAAAGTAGTGGTTGATAGGCAGAAATCAGAAGCTCACAATATTAATGCTGGAGACCCTCATCCAACTCTCTTCCTGATCTACATCAATGATCTTCCAAATCACATCCTTAGATCATTTGTAGACATTTATGTTGATGACACTACTATCTATGGCAGCACATCAAAGGCTGTAAACGACCAAGTTCTCTCTGATTCTCTCTTCTCTGATCTTGAGCACATGATACAATAAGGGAAAGAAGTGGCTGGTTACTTTTAATGCATCTAAAACCAAGCTTCTATCTTTCCATCATCAACACTCTGATCCCCATCTGGCATCAATCGAAATGAATGGCTCTCGTCTTGGAGAAGCTCCATGTTTTGACAAGCTTCTGGGCTTGACCATTATTCCTGATCTGAAATGGAGTGCATACATCAAATCCGTCGTTATGGTCGCTAGAAAAATGGTGGGATCCTTCCATCGATCCAGTAGATATCTAACTGCTGATGCAATTCTCTACCTATATAAGAGCTAGGTACGTCCAAAGATGGAGTACTGTTGCCACATCTGGGCAGGACCTGCTAAGAAGACCTTATCCTGCTTTGATAGATTTTAAAATAGACTTTGTAGCCTTGTAGGGGATGCTCTTTTCACTTCCCTGCAACCTCTTTGTCACAGAAGAGACCTTACGAGCCTGTCTCTGCTTTATTGTTAATTTCATGGCAAGTGCTCGTCTGAGTTTTAGTCTATGGTCCCTCCCTCATCAAACTTTCATGAGAAACACTTGTCTAGCTGAAAACACTATCACTCTTAATCTGTACCTAATCCTAAACGTAGATTCCATGAACAAAGCTACTTTCTTAAAACTGCACACTTGTGGCACTCTTTTCCGCTTGCTTGCCTTCCAACTGACTACAATATGGTCGTTTTCAAGTCCAACGTAAACAAGTTCTTGATAAGCCATTCTCCTCAAGTAATCCAATTTACCAAACTTACACAACTAACGATTACTATGATATTGTCCCATTGACACTCATTAACCCTTATCCTCAAGTGGCCCCTGAGCCTTGATAGGTGATGACTGATAGTAGTATGAAAAAAAGTCCTCCGTTTATAAATCAATGAAAATGGAGCATTCAAGTCGCCTTCGATTATGGTCGACCTCTTACTTTTTACTTTTTATGCCGTAAACCATAGAGACAAAAATAACTACCCTTATTATGTAATACTGAAATCTAAATTCTAAATGTGGAGGTTTGATGTACTATCCAATACTATAATTATCAGGACCCATAAAACAAACCAAATATCCATTTATGAGGCTGTGTTTGGCACAAGGTCGTGCAACAGTGAATTATCTAGTGAGGAGTGAACCTGTTCACACGAGAGATTATGTATTTAAAAACAAACTTCCTAATCATCATCGTGTTATTGTTGGCAGAAGCGTTCACTTTGTTTTCATAAAGAGATAAATATTCTAGGACAACCAAAACTGATAACTCGTTATATTTATGGGGCACTAAATGAAAAGAAATAAAAAGAAAAGAAAGTCTAAAATGAAATAACTACAAATTCCTTACGAACTGCAACCGAGGTATCAAATTATAAGTAAAATAAATACTTACTGTACTTAGATCACTTTGTGAGAAGGTCATCGTATCTAAGAACACATTTACTGTCAACGGCTTGTGGTGCCTATTTATATTTGCTAACGGCTTGAAGATTAAGATTAGACTAAAAAGCAAACGAAATATCAATTATCTCTTTCTCATCCTCTCTCTCCACACACACACACACACACACACACACACACACACACACACACACACACACACACACACACACACACACCCACACACACACACATAAATGTCTATATTCCAAATTTCAAGATGCTGACCATCTTACAGTTTATTCCTTTAAGTATGTTGAAATGTTCAATTCTTGACAGCACTTGTTTCATAGCACAGAATCATTTATGTCATTATTATGTCAATTCTTGAATTTATTCCGCCCTTAACTCAGCAAAAAAGAAAAAGGAACTCATCAACTTCAAAAGAAAATAAAGAATATGAGCATGATTACAAAATCCGAAAATCGGAAGAGAAGTTGCAATTGTGTTTTCTTTTTGTTACGTCATCTTTGAATCATTTCTGCTACGTCATCTATGAATTTCTTTTCTTTTCTTTTAATGAGTTACGGGCAGAATAAATTCAAAAACTGACTCAACGTATGACCAAACGAAGTAGTCCAGCAGGTTCAGGTCGAGGGGGGAGGAGTGGTGCCAGTTAGAGAAAGATACAAAGTTGTAGCACTCTTTCTGAAAGCCATCTTGGGTCTATTTGGACTTGTGGGTCAGCGCTGAGTCCTGCTGATATACCCAGTGTCTGCCAACGGCTACCTGATTGCACCACACTTTTCAGCACCTTCAGATACAATTTGGTGTTGGTTTTCAAGCCGACTTTGAAGATGTAAGGCTGTGTGATGTGGTTGTCACTCGAAACCACACCATATCTGTGGCCGTAAACTTTGTCGAGCTGTACCCTCAAGTGTTGAACTGTCCAGATTTGCATTTTGAAGGTGCTGGCAGTGGTCCTGTTGTCATAACTTGGATCAGAAGAGAGCATTACCTACTGATCTCGCTCATTGAACATTGTGTAACTTTCAAACATGATAGAAGCCTCCTATCGCTCTTGGGATTTGTACACAACTGGCCAACTAGTAGATGGTCTGCAACAAAAAAGAAAACGAGTTTTCATCAAACGTAAATGGAATCATGTACTCTTTTCTGGGATGACACTTTTATCGTTTCACCCTGAACTATCCAGACTCTGATAAAATTACCGATTCTGATTCCGATTCCTTAAAAATCTCTAAATATTTAACTATATTTAACGTTGTTATTTTTACTGATTATCGTAAAAATTTGTATATATTTACTCAAGCATAGAACACACACTTGTGTGAGGGTGATCTATAGATTTTAGTTTAAAATCAATAAATATTTATTATTTCATTATTGCTACCAGCAGTGGGCGAATTTGCTTTAAACAAAATCAAATAAAAAAAAGATAATTAAAGGAACCACTTTTAGCATCAGAAAAAATAGGTAAAAATTTTTCCAATTCTGATACCGATTCCGATGTCTCCAAAAGTTCCGATTTTTTCGATTCCCAATTCCTATTCTATTTAATCGTACCAACACTATTATATATATATATATATATATATATATATATATATATATATATATATATATATATATATATATATATAAAGTTCCAATTTTTTCGATTCCCAATTCCCATTCTAATTAAACGTACTAAAACTCTTATATATATATATATATATATATATATATATATATATATATATGTGTGTGTGTGTGTGTGTGTGTGTGTGTGTGTGTGTGTGTGTGTACGAAATGAATAAAAGCATATGAATGAATAAAAGTATATATTAACCGAAACTATATACGTCCTATGGAATTGGGGGCGACTAATAATGCAATTTTCTGCATTTTAATCAATTAAGAAGTGAAATATTAGTGAGCAAAATTACAACGACCGCTATAATCACCAATAAAATTAATTACATAAAAATATATAAAATATTAACTACATAAGACTCAATTTTTTGAATTCATAGTAATATATTACAAATACAATATTTAAATGTATTATAAGATAATATTTATTTCTAACTAATTTTAACATGATAACATACATAGAGTTTTAAAACTTTGTATATAATTTTTTTTTATTTATCTTTTAATAGACTTACTTTCCATGACTCAATTAACTCTATGACGCGCGTATAATCTCCATTTTCTTTCCCTTCTCTTTCTCAGAGATTCTAGACTAATGAAACCATATGACAGGCAGCGGATGGTCACTCTCTTCTTTTTTCTTTCTTCTTCTCTTTCCCTTACGCGCAGTTTATTTTATTTCCTTCTCTCTATATCCGTATATTTCTCCCTCTTCTTCCTAGGTTAGTAAACGCGTGTCAAGGCATTTACGTGTAAGAACGTGCATATTTAGGAGCGTGTGTGTGTATGTGTGTGTGTGTGTGTTGCGTGTGTGTATGTTGCGTGTGTGTGTGTGTGTGTGTGTGTGTGTGTGTGTGCCTGTTGTTACGTCGAGCTACCGGACAGCCGTTTATAAGTGTCATAATGTTCTTGTTGTTGGGTTTTTTTTTAAATCCCTCCCACCCTCTCTATAAAATGTATTAAGTGGATTGCTACTACCACCCCTCTGGTTTTTTGACGGTCGAGGCCCGATTCTTTTTCTTTCTTTATTTCAGTATCAAAAATGTAATTGTCTAGTTTAGATGCTTGAAAATACCATAAGGTTGAAATAAATTATTGCATCGACAATTATGTAATTTCCGTGTTATATTTTTATATTATATATATATATATATGTGTGTGTGTGTGTGTGTGCGCGTGTGTGTGTGTGTGTTTTTATGTGTGTGTGGTTATACCAGTATTTTAATTTGATATCAATACTGACAAGCAGATGAATATACTTTATTGAAAGGCATAAAATAAATTATATAAAACAGCTTTTAGCAATAACAGCATATTAAAATAAACGAAACAAAAATGTTAATGTGTCATTTAAGGATCGCTATTGTAAAACTTGTATTCCTCATTAATTATTAATTGAATCAAATATTTTTATTTGAATTATTCAGATTAATGTTCTTAGTTTGAATCTTATTCTTACACCGTTTCAGACGGGTTTGGTGAACTCGGGAACCTGTGCAGAATTTTGAATGGGACTTTTTATTTAATTCATGGGGGGTAGCTTTCTCTCCTTCCATAAGCCATGACCGAGTAGAAATCTTAAGTTATTTGCAATTGGATTTTCACTATTGTATGTACTGAGAATTTAACTTTTAACTTCCGGTCAGAAAACAGTTGCTTAGAATTTATTATTACTTAGCAATTATATTCATGGCAGCACGGGTCCTTGTGGGATAGATTCATTACTATGAAAGACATTAGTGACTATAATTGGTTTCTGCTGTGCCACAATTTCTTCATTACGCATTCCGTTCACATTTCTTAACAACTTTCTGCACTTTTTACTCACCAAGAGATAATCTACATAAATTTTCACTAATCTCATATCATATATTTGTTCTTCATCTTTATCACCTTTTTGGGGGGAGATAACTTTAACTTATGAAATTTCTTCAGTGTTACATTTCAAATAACCGGATCATGCTGCATCAAAATTTCAACACCAGTTATTGCTTTCACATCACTCAAGAGCTTTCTGTACTTTTTCCTTACAAACAGATACTCTACTTGAGTGTTTTTACTATTCCAGATACATGGCAAGCTTTTCATATCATAGAGTTAAGCAGAAATGAGCCCCAGTGCTAAGAATGATAATGATGCAAATCTATGGCAGCAAGTTGTTGTGGTAGTCTCTGTAATGGTTTCTAATTACTCACACCTGTATTGGACAATTCAAAATGGCGGCCGACTCTCTCTTAAACACGGTAAGTTCGAGAAAAAGTGTTATAAATAATAAACTAGACAAAATACTATTAAAAAAACACCGAATATATGTCAACCTATATCACGGTAATAGATATTGAGCAGATTTATAACAGTATTTTGTCTAGTTTATTATTTATAACACCTTTTTCCGAACTTATCGTGTTTAAGAGAGAGTCGGCCACCATTTTGAATTTTCCAATGCATCGGTAAACACTGCATGTTTTTCGAGCTGAATAAACATGTTACATTGAATAAAAACACGAAAATTATATCCAGTTTGGTAGAAAAGTAACTTATCTTGCCTTTGATAACATTTATTTGTTATATATTTGTTTTTTGACAACTTTTTCGAATCTATGTGTACAGTAATACAAACCCCTTTTTTCATAATCATAATAAGTATCTATGTTTTTTTTTTTTAATAGTTAAAAACTATTTGAATCGCTTTATCTGGAATCCACGTGTGGCTGTGTGATCATTAGTCGTAGGCTGCTAGATTGTTATCTTTTCTGAATAGAGATGAACTGATGACTATGAATATTTAAAATAGTAATTCAACACGAAATGTTACCAGCCGGTTGGTTTTTCTATAGGTAATCTTGCGGTGGAGATGGATGTAAAATATGATAAATTTGAAGGTGATGGCATGAGCCTCTAAGCACTGATAACGGTACTGGAGATGGTTGTAGTAGTGTTTCACATAGGTTTTTACATTTAAAACTTTTTTAGATTTGAGGTCGAGATATGTTTTTTATTTGAAAGATAAAAACGATAATAAATATAATTTTTTTTTTATTTTTCAGCCATTTTTCGGTTTCATATCAGCAGATTCATCAAACCAAAAAAGGCCATATTTACGCTATCAATGTTTTACTGCAAAATTTATTTTTATTTTCTTTAATAAGAATATATATATATATATATATATATATTTTCTTAAATAAGAATATATATACATATATATATATATATATATATATATATATATATATATATATATATATATATATATATATATACACACACACACACACACACACACACACACACACACACACACGGTCCTGGATATGATCTTAAACTATATCCAGTGGTGAGGCCCCAGCTTGCGGGCTTAGGGGAGTGTGGAGCCACTCTTTAATTACCATTGCTCCCAGGTCCACTCTGACACGGAGTGGTAGTACCTGTTAGGGTTCCAGCTATGGGTTAAATAGAAACTGATTTGAAAACAACAAATATATTCTATTAAAAATTTTTCTTAAAAATCTTTGGATTCGGCATTAAATAACCCGAAAAGGGTTGATATGCCGTAAAACAAAAACAACCAACCAACCAACACACACACACACACACACACACACACACACACACATATATATATATATATATATATAGATAGATAGATAGATAGATATGCCCCCCTTGACCTATATACTCCTGACTAACTAGACAAGCAGCAAGATCCCACCCTTTCACTGTTGAGGTTCCAAGATGCATAAAAGACTGACTCTAATAGTTTCTTCTCTCAAACTGCGAGACTTTAGAATTCCCTTCCTGTTTATTGCTTTCCTAATTGTACGAGCATGCAGAAGTTTAAATGTAATATGAACAAACATATCATTGTCCAACTTACCACAGTCTCATGTTAGACATGATCTTAAATAGCAATATGACTTGTTTAGGACGAAAAAGAGTAAAAACATTTTTTTAATAAACATTTTAATGCAACCCTTGCCTATGCTGCGTACGTAGGCGGTAAATGTTTATTAAAAACAAAGGTTGATGAATAAATGCCTCATAACTGCTGCAGTTTTTCATCAACTTCTTGATATATATATTTTTTAAATATTCTTTAGATAACAATTAGTTTGCGTTGTTTCATGTCATATTAACCCTGTAGGGTTCAAAAAAAAAAAAAAAAAAAAAACATCGGTTGCTGAGACGCTAGTGTGTTACCTCCTCTTGGGTTATAAGAAATAGACAGTAGAACGCAAAAACATGCTTCCTATATTGTGAGTTGCATCCCATGTAGGGAAATGTAAAGTGACGCTGTATTAGATTCCATACCTACCTAGCATGGAGGAGAATATCCACAGGAGTAAGAAAAACCATTCTATCTTGTAGAGAACACTAGACGAGACATATGTTCCCCATGCTGAATGCATTCCAGTGTTTACGAAATATTCCTACCCTATTTAAGATATTCCACACAGGTGGTAAGTTAATTAACATTTGTATTATTGTGTTGTTGCATGCTCTTCACATTTCTCAGTGTATTTAATAAATGTCTATATTTTGTACTCAGCCTTTACACTTATTAAGTATTTTCTATTTCAGATTAATTGAATTAACTAAGAGACTCTAATACTTTTCTGAGTTACTTTGTACCGAATTAGCTTGGTAAAACTTTTTATGCTTCAAGTTCGTCAAATATTTATTCATGATGTTTGCTGTAAAAGTCATTCAGTATGACTAGATGCAATTCCAGGTCATACCTAGGACAGATTTTAATTAACTAACGGATGAAATCCTCACAGATACTTCCATTCTGGGTCCAAGTCTACCTGTAAATAATAACAATTAGGTATTGACACCAAACTTATGAAACATGCAAATTGGTGACGCAACATTAAATTTAGTTTAACCCTATGTAAAAGACAGGTTCTCTTAAACCTATAGATAAAATCATGACAGGTACTTTCACCCCACATTATGGTAATTAAAGAGTGATTTTACACTTTTCAAAGCTCGCAAATGGCGGATACTCTACCAGAATTTATTTATACATATGCAATGTTTCAGATTAAATGTATCTATTTATTTAACTTCTATCAAATTTTCTATTCTTTGTGGAATCAGTTTATTTGAAATGTGTATTCCTTGTTGCTTATTAATAGGGCTATGACAACAGCATATTCTTTTAATTTTTTTGACTCTCGAGTATATATCCGACACAATTAATCAACCGAGGCCCACATCAATCTACATAAAAACATAAAAACAATATCAATGGATATATACCTGAGAATGAAAACAAGGAAAAGAATATGCTGTTGTCCTTGCCTCAGTTATTAATAAAGGCCAATAACATAGTGTGAGTTATAAATTACACGTATGTCTATACTTCTCAGGTCCATTACAAGGAAATCAGATTATGAGGTTTATGTTGTGCTTAAGGAATCCAACTCTTGTAAAATTAAATTATTTATGTGCCGGATATTCCTTAAACAATCGTCCTGTGTTGTTATCTCGTTCTTCATCGTTTTTATGGAATGAATGGCTCACTAAAATCAACTAAAAACAACTTTAAATATTTAAAATAATAATCTACTAATTCAACAGCAAAAAAAAACAAAAACAAACAAACAAACAAAAAAAAAACAATACTAGTTGGTCATCTGCTTTATTATAAGTAATCTTCTAATGGAGACCAATATCATAGATTTGAAATCATAAGCCTTTAAATGGATAGCATCGTTAAGGATACTAAACTACGCCAATGAATTGTGGTAGTTTCCGAAATTGTTTCTTGAATTTAGTATGGTATATGATTTGTATTTTGAATAGGTTTTCATCTTTGGCTTATATAAACATAAACCATGTGTACCGCTTTATTGCAAGTCAATATCTTTTTAATTTTGAAATTGCTATGAAATATAGTGAAATTTGGTACATTGGAAGAGCATACCAAGATGTTTTATTTCCCTGATTTTTTTGGAATTTGAACAAATATTTTGAAAATTATGCTAATTTTTCTATTTTGTGGTAACACAGAGTTTATTCATCAAAGCCCCAAAAAGGCCATCAGAGAGAGAGAGAGAGAGAGAGAGAGAGAGAGAGAGAGAGAGAGAGAGAGAGAGATTAAATCTGGAGAATATAGAGAGATGTACGCAAAACAGAAATCTTTATTGGTATTGTCTCATTAAAAAGAATGGATGAGAACTCTTGGCTTAATAGATCTAGAATAGTTGAGATGGCAAGGTTGTTTGGCATGGGAAAGACATAACATAGGAGGAAATTATGGTAGGAAACAAAGATAGGTTGGTTTGATTAGCATTGGCTTCTTTGTTGTGCTTTACGGCATATCAACCCTTTTTGGGTTATTCAATGACAAATCCAGTTATTTTTGTAAAAGTTTCTGTGCTTCAACTTATTTAGATATTCAATTATTTATTCATAGTGTATGGTTTGGTTGTTTTGTAGATGAGAATTGTTGTTGTTTTTTTTTTACTTTGTAGATTATAATGGAATTTTACAAAAAGGAAAGGAAAAAAAATACAAAACCATCACTCTTTGGTACATTTTTGGCGAGAATGCCAATATCTTCAAACAGCCTGATCTGGTAGCACCGTTTGGTTAGTTTGAAAGTCGTCTTCCATCACATGCCAGCATGTAAAAAAGGAGGTTAAAATGATGGTGCTGGTGCTGGTGCTGGTAGTGATTCCGAAGATGATGACGACGATGATGACAATAAGGACAATAATGATGATGACGACGATAGCGATGACGAATATGATGATGATGACGATGATGATGATGATGATGATGATGATGATGATGATGATGATTATCACGATGACTATGACAATAATGACGAAGATGATGACGACGACAACGACGACGACAATGATGATAATGACGACGACGACGACGACGACGACGACGATGATGATGATGATGATGATGATGATGATGATGATTATCATCGACGGTTGAATTTTGAAGAGGATCTATATAATAATACGTCTTTCACAAGTGAAGGTCAAGTTTGAATTAAAACTCTGTATTTATCTTATCAATTTCGTTTTATAAACATATCTTACGATATTTTGTTTCTTTGCAAATTATAAAGATAAAAACAGCAAGTGGGCAGTTTATCAATAATTTCTTGGCACACAATCTGATATTGAATAATTAAATAGATAATTTAATGAGCAAATTTCGTAGTCAAATGAACAAAGGAAGGCCAACAATGCAGTTCGTACCGCACAACTCCCATGCCAATAAAGACAAAATAAAATCTATATATTAAATGGAAAAAGGTTATCTGGAGTTGCCCAGGTAGACAGTATAATCTCAAATAGTATAATAAAGAAATACGTTGTTTTTTTTTTAAATTTATTTTGAATTATTTAAGACACTGCTGTGAATTTCTTTCTTTCCTAGAATTAGCTGTCTGTAGAACAAAATATCGCGGGAGTGCTTCTCAACTGACTATAACATGGTCGTTTTCAAGTCCAATGTAAACCAGTTCTTTTTGAGCCAACCTTTTAAATAATCAAATTCTATCCAATTTCCACCATTATCAATCATTATGCTATTATCCTTGAGTAGTTTTGTGTATTGATAAGCGGTTACTCCTAATAAAAAGAACTAAATTAAAAATAAAAATTTAATTAGGGAGTTTCGTTCAAAATTCCGTACAGATTCTTGAGGGACACCTTAATGAGTTCGCCACATTATTGAGTTTGACAAAAACCTATCGAAAGACGGTTGGAAGTTATATTGGCTAAAACGTTGTGAAAATAACATCCAAGATAAGAACAATCGTCCAAATAATACAAATAATTCAAGCTAGTGAGCCCTGTGGAAATTCCACAATGACATCTTTCATATTTAATGTATTACTGCTAAACACTCTGTGGTCGTTCGATGTGAATGGAGACATCGTAATATCATTGTACCTATTTACTATGCCTCCCCACGGGACAGAGTTAGACACCAGGGTCGTTTTTTAACGTGGAGAAAAGGTACAAAAATAAAAATTGTCTCAGTCGTGAAGAATTTCTCCTCCACCGAAAGAGAACAAGAAAATGAAGTGCAGCATCTGAAGAACAGATGGTATTATTTGCTCCCCCATCGAGCAAATTAGGCACAAGGCCTATTTTAAAAGTGAGGAGTGAATGGGAAATGGGGACCAACTCCCCGGGGAGTAGGGGAGCTGGATAATGACAATTGGTATGAAGGGTTGCCCTTACATTGACCAAGGTCTTATATGTGGGGTTTCCCCCACATATGGTCTTTGCTTGCAGTATCTGCCGGACAGATACTTCACTTTGATGGTATTTATTTGCTCCCCCACCGAGCAAATTAGGCACAAGGCCAATTTTTAATGTGAGGAGTGAAGGGAGGGGGAAGGGAAAAGGGGACCAGCTCCCGAGAGGTGGGAAATGGGAACTGGTTAAAGGTCAGGCATGTGGGGTTGCCCCCACATCTGGTCTTTGCTAGTCATAGCTTGCAGTATCTGCCGGACAGATGGTATTTATTTGCTCCCCCACTGAGCAAATTAGGCACAAGGTCGTTTTTAATGTGAGGTAAAAACCAGCTCCCCTTAAAGTAGGCAAAAAGGGGGCACTCTGGTTACCAAAAATAATAATTGTCCCAGTATAGAGGGTTTCCCCTCCATTGACTGGTACAAACCATCTTAAGTGCAGCATCTGCCGGACAGATGGTATTTATTTGCTCCCCCACCGAGCAAATTAGGCACAAGGCCAATTTTTAATGTGAGGAGTGAAGGGAGGGGGAAGGGAAAAGGGGACCAGCTCCCGAGAGGTGGGAAATGGGAACTGGTTAAAGGTCAGACATGTGGGGTTGCCCCCACATCTGGTCTTTGCTAGTCATAGCTTGCAGTATCTGCCGGACAGATGGTATTTATTTGCTCCCCCACCGAGCAAATTAGGCACAAGGCCAATTTTTAATGTGAGGAGTGAAGGGAGGGGGAAGGGAAAAAGGGGACCAGCTCCCGAGAGGTGGGAAATGGGAGCTGGTTAAAGGTCAGGGATGTGGGGGCAACCCCACATCTGGTCTTTGCTAGTCATAGCTAGTCATAACTTGCAGTATCTGCCGGACAGATACTACACTTTGATGGTATTTATTTGCTCCCCCACCGAGCAAATTAGGCACAAGGCCAATTTTTAATGTGAGGAGTGAAGGGAGGGGGAAGGGAAAAAGGGGACCAGCTCCCGAGAGGTGGGAAATGGGAGCTGGTTAAAGGTCAGGCATGTGGGGTTGCCCCCACATCTGGTCTTTGCTAGTCATAGCTAGTCATAGCTTGCAGTATCTGCCGGAACAGATGGTATTTATTTGCTCCCCCACCAAGCAAATTAGGCACAAGGCCGATTTTTAATGTGAGGAGTGAAGGGAGGGGGAAGGGAAAAAGGGGACCAGCTCCCGAGAGGTGGGAAATGGGAGCTGGTTAAAGGTCAGACATGTGGGGTTGCCCCCACATCTGGTCTTTGCTAGTCATAGCTAGTCATAGCTTGCAGTATCTGCCGGAACAGATGGTATTTATTTGCTCCCCCACCGAGCAAATTAGGCACAAGGCCGATTTTTAATGTGAGGAGTGAAGGGAGGGGGAAGGGAAAAAGGGGACCAGCTCCCGAGAGGTGGGAAATGGGAGCTGGTTAATGGTCAGGCATGTGGGGTTGCCCCCACATCTGGTCTTTGCTAGTCATAGCTAGTCATAGCTTGCAGTATCTGCCGGAACAGATACTACACTTTGATGGTATTTATTTGCTCCCCCACCGAGCAAATTAGGCACAAGGCCAATTTTTAATGTGAGGAGTGAAGGGAGGGGGAAGGGAAAAAGGGGACCAGCTCCCGAGAGGTGGGAAATGGGAGCTGGTTAATGGTCAGGCATGTGGGGTTGCCCCCACATCTGGTCTTTGCTAGTCATAGCTAGTCATAGCTAGTCATAGCTTGCAGTATCTGCCGGAACAGATGGTATTTATTTGCTTCCCCACTGAGCAAATTAGGCACAAGGCCGTTTTTAATGTGAGGTAAAAACCAGCTCCCCTAAAAGTAGGCAAAAAGGGGGCACTCTGGTTACCAAAAATAATAATTGTCCCAGTATAGAGGGTCTCCCCTCCATCGACTGGTACAAACTATCCCAAGTGCAGCATCTGCCGGAACAGATACTACACTTTGATCTTGTTTATATATTTTATTGAGAAAGAAAAAATTGAACATAAAAAAAAACGTACAAAAAATTCAATTCAACAAAATTAGGCACAAGGCCCTACAAGAAATTGGGAGGGGGAGGGTACAGGGTCTTTTTGACTATGTAACAGATGAGACTTTGAAGTCTTACTCTTGACTGGCAACATTTACCAAAATACCTCAATCACTCTGTGGATCCTAATCTAACTAATAACCCCAGCGTTCAATGTAAAATTTAACTATGTACAATTTGTATATTCATTTCTGTATGTTGTGTGTGCATTTTTTTTTTTTTTTTTTTTTTTGTGTGTGTGTATGTGTGAGAAAATAAAGTTCGATTTCATTAGAAAGAGTTCTTGAATTAATTGGCATAAAATGTTCGTGGAGTGGGAAAAAACTAATGAAAATGTTCATTTCAAAAATAAGGAAAATCTACTAATGTGTTGTTAGTAAGACCCCCCTGTACTATTCTATGTGGCTAGATCCCCCACTGTTTTCCGGGGAACCGAAAACAAGCAGAGCATCCCTAATGGGGTTTGGGGAAGTCGCCTTAATGGAGGTGGGAGAAAATAAAGCAACGGATGGAGGGGGTAGGAAGGTGACCTCTGAGTGGGGGGGATGACCGGGGGCATCAGAAAATAAAGATGGGGAGCAGGGGGGGTTGGGCAAACTCAGAGGTTCTCTAATACCAAAAAATAAAATCAGGAACAGGATCTCATTTGTACCACCAGTCAAGAGTTACTTTACTGAACTTATAATGCTAACCTAGGCGGGATGGGTTCCGTAGGACCCAGCACCGCCCATGCCATGCCTAAGGAGGGAACACGTATTGAAACTTGGCTCCTCGACGGATGCACAAACTAGTGCTGTGCACCCACCTCTTGTCAAATTCCACTCTAGGCAACCCCTTCCAATCGCATCTGATCTTTACTTTAAGCAAATGTTTAAAGTAAACGATCAGATCCCGATCAGGAACAGATGTCCCTTCGTGGACCAACTTGAGGCACGTGATCCAAATGGTCATGCGCGCTACTGCTAGGATAACCAGGAAAACCAAACTTTCCTCCCTGGGGAACGACGGCTCCATGTTGTACACAAAAGTTCCTACATCGAGATCGAGCAGACACTCGGCATCGATGCGAGCTGTTACCCCCTCGACGTACTTTAATAGGGGCTGTATCCGGCTGCAACTAAAAAACGCGTGCTCGATTGTTTCGGGCTCGCATTCGTCACAGCACTGACAGAAGCGGCTGGTATGTTCTTTATACCGGAAAAGTATGTCGAAGAGGGGCAGGGAGAATTCCGAGTTATTCAGAATCTCCCGTCCCGGCGCCCAACGCCATTGAGAACGGACAACCTCCATCGACCATCCCATCCGCCTACAAAGTGGATCCTTCGCGGTCCCCTCCACTAAATCCCGATACAGTTTCTTCCTTGGCTGATCGAGGACATTGGTCCCCGGCAAAGCTCTAAGAGCGGTTCGGCATTCGGAGAAGAACTTGGACTCCCCCTTCGGTCTACGACGACCTTCTACCGAAGGGTTGGGTTTGAGATTGGGAAACGAGTTCTCAACCACAGGGACCCAAGGAGCGTCTCCTTCAAGCGAACGACCCAGGAAAGCCAATCTCTCGGCGTTTCTATGACACAAGAGACTGGGCTGACCCAGGCCTCCCTCGCTCGGATTTTGAACACAGACCTCTCTGCAGACATAATGCTTACCCTCGTTCCACAAAAGTGAATCGAGGCGCCCTTGTAAGCGGGTTAGTCGTTCTGCAGGGAGAGGAAGTACAGACAAATGGTAAAGGATGAGCGGAAAGACGTATGTAGCACACGCCTCCGCCCGACCCTTCAAGGACAATTTCCTTCCAATCCAAGTCTTTACTGACGATTTGACCTTAGACTGTACTTCCGACCAATTCTTTTCCAGCTGAAGTCCCGGTCCAAACCAGACACCGAGAATGCGGACCGGTCCATCGGTCCAGCTGAAAATACCTGGAAGCGAGTTTACCCCGGTCCAGGCCCCCAACCGCAGGCCAACAGACTTGCTACGGTTGAAGATGGCCCCTGTTATTTCTTCGTATCGAGCGAGCGCCTCGACCACCGCTTGAACGTCCGTGAGGCAAGACACGAACACGGTGACGTCATCGGCGAACGCGGAAACCCTGGCTCGTGTGCCTCCAGGGAGAGCTATTCCACGCAGGACTGGTGTAGCCGCCTCGTCCCTTAACTTGCGAAGGAGGGGTTCCAACGCCAGGACATACAACAGAGGCGACAGCGGACAACCCTGTCGCACCGACCGAGAGACAGCGAATGACTCCGACAGCTTACCGTTGATCTGCACCGCTACCGTCGGCCTGTCATACAGAACAAAGATCCACTTGCGGAAGTCCGGATTAAATCCGGCGGCCTCTAGCACAGATCCTAGGAACCGATGGTCGACCCTATCGAATGCCTTGGACTGATCCAAACTGATCAGCGCGGCTTCGGCGTCGTCTTCTGTCCCCTCTATGATCGAGCGTATCAAGTGCAAATTGTCTTGAATCGATCTCCCCTTCACAGCATAAGTCTGGTCCGGTTCGATCAAGTCAGTGATGACAACCTGCAAGCGATTCGCAAGAATCTTTGCCAAAATCTTTAACTCTGTGTTTAGCAGAGTCAGGGGCCTAAAATCATCAAAGTTTTCCCTCCCACCATGCCGTTGACCTTTCCTCAGCAATGTGATCACACCCTTGGTCACCTGTCCAGGGATGGAACCCTGGGCAAACCAATGGTTGAACATATCCTTCAGAATAGGGACCAACATGGGCGACAGCCTCAAGTAAAACTCGTAGGGTAAACCATCAAGCCCCGGGGATTTGTTATAGCCGACCTGCTTCAACGCAGTAATGACCTCATGTTCAGTAATAAGACCATCACAGCTAGCCGCCCGAGCCGCCGTGAGGCGGGGCAAGTCAGCCAAATAGCTGCCAAACTCATCAACCCTGAGTCCGGGTAGTTGGGTGAAGCGCACCGATAGATGCTCCCGAAACCCCTCGCAGATCTCCTGAGTCGATACTAAGGGCTGTCCTTCCAGGTTATGTACTTTACGAATGTACCCATCCGTACCGTGCCTTAAAGCAGCCTTACGCTCAACAGCGTCAACATTCACAGCCTCGTTAGAAACTTTCTTTAACCTAGCCCTAACTACTTGACCTTCATACCGCTCGCTAGCCAAGCGGTTGAGATCTTGTTTAGCTAGTGCTAACTCTAGGGGGTCCCCCCCTCCACCGCCCGGGTCAGCTTATCCTCTAAACGCTTCTTTGCCTTAGCCTTATCTATCGCGAGGCGTTGGCTATACTGGACAGAGAAGCGCCTAATTTTGGCCTTGAGACTAACCCACCACTTACTCCCTGTAACCGCCCCCACTAAAGCCCGCTGAATTAGCTCAGTGATCTTCAACCGGTAGTCCTCCAGCTCCAACAAGGTGCTGTTGAACTTCCAGTATCCGGCCAGTTTAGGCCTAGCACTTAAGCTCAAACGGGCCATAACAAGTTTATGGTCCGAGTGTCCTAGCAAGTGGAACGTGGGGCAAGATAGGAAGTCTACATCACCTCTTCTAACTAACATCCGATCCAAGTAAGTGCTTGGATGGGAAGGCACTACAGGATGCCACGTCCACATCTCCCGCCCCGGATGATCCAGACGAAATCTGTCGACGAGATCGCACAAGGCCATCAGGTCAGACAGACTGCTGTCACACCACGCCGACCCGCTAGTCCCCCCGACCTTATCTATTTTGGGATCAAGGATTGCATTCCAATCCCCCATTAAAACTAACCGTTCCGGATCCACTAAGAAGCCCTCCAACCGTCGAAAAAAGTTTGCCCTCTCTACAGCAGCATTGGGAGCATAAACAGCAACAATCCGAAAAACACTACAATTAACAGCAACATCAACAACAAGCGCCCGCCCGTCCTCGCCTGCGTGAACAACATTCACCGACGCTGACAGGGTGCGACTCACTAGCAAGGAGATTCCACGACTATAGGTATTGCCATATGCTGAGTAGACATCGTAATCGTTTACCAGCACCTGACAATCCCCGTCACAAACAAAGTGGGTCTCCTGGATAGCGGCAATATCTACCTTGAGGGACACCAAGTCTCTCACAACGCGCGAGGCCTTGCTTCGACACCTGATGCCCCTCACATTCAATGTAGCCAAGTTCAAAGACATGATCACTTACCTCAAGCACTGTCACAGACGGGTCTGAAATCCTGGGCAGTGAGGACATGGCAGGCCTGGCCAAGGCTGCCGGTAAGTAAATCCGATGAAGGTGATCCATCCTTGGCCACGCCCCCCACGTCCAGGGGGAAGGTTAGTTTGAGTGCCCTGTATAGCGATGGGTGTACATACATGGGGATTCTACCCTCACATTTAAAGAAAATGTTGGTCAGTGAAGGATGGTCCCTATCCACCAGCTGCTGGCCTGGGATCGCATTCTTCGCTGCCTTAATCATTGCCCACATTCCTCCAGTCCTAGCGTCCTTGTCGACCCTAACGAAAGTGGTCAACAAGGGAGCGTCCTTGAATTTAGTGGGGTCTGTTACTAGGTCTCCACCGACTTTTTCAAAGTTTTTAAGTTTATTGTACCGGACCTTCTGTTGTCCTTTAAGGTCCGGAGCCGGTTGGAGAGGGTCTGTTTCACAAATCCTGCTTCCTGGCAGGAAGGGGAGCTTTTTGGTCCGTTCAGTGCGGACTTTGGGAGTGGGGGAGGGGACCTCTTTTGTTGATGGGGAGGCTGAGCGCTTGGGGAGGGGGTAGCCTGCTCGTTTTCTTCTTTTTGGCTCCTGTCACGGGATGAGGGGCGGGAAGAGTTTCTTGGGGCCTTTATAGGAGAGGGGGAAGGTTGTTCGGGTTGCTGGAGTGTTGGGATCACAGGGGGCTCATCCTGTGTTGTTGTTGCGAGGGAGTCCTTCTCAGTATCAGTGGGGGTAGGAGGGTTTGCGCGTGTCTTGCGGCTTTTCCTCCTCCTGGCCCTCCTGATCTCTGTTGCGCTCAGGGCCATAGAGACTGTTGTTGTCTCTTCCTCTGCCTCTGACGCGGCCTCCTCCTCAGATTCTGGTAGTTTCCTCTTGTTTGAGGAGGAGGGTGTCTGTGTGTCCATTTTCTCCGTCTCGCTCTTCGGTTGTTCTTGGTCTTGGGTGACTGTCTGCAAAGATGGCTGTTTGTTGATCTTGCCTTTCTTTACGACCGTCACCCAGCCTGTCGGTGCCTCTGGAGGATTTGCGGCCGGCGCGGGAGCAGCGGCTTGATTTGTTGTCACGCTTGTTCCCGCCGCTTTTGTGGGCTTCTTCCCTCCATTCCTCTTTGGACAGTCCTTCGCCATATGCCCTTGTTGTGTGCACAGCCAGCAATGAGGCCTCCTCCCTTCCACTATAAGGGAGAGTGTCCACTCTCCGAACTTGAGTGTGGCTGGGATGGCGTAGAATCCAGCCTTGTCCAGGACCATCTGTACTTTGTAGTCCCCGGTCATGATGTTTCTTAATCCGCGGACCGGGGTGACTTCCTCTACGTCTCCATACTGGCTTAGGATAGCCCCAAGTTGTTTGGCCTCCATATAGCAGGGGACGTTTAGAGCAGAAACATTTGCTCTCCTCTTGTTCATATAGATGGGTTGGAGCTTTATGTTCCTGCTCTGATGGCAGGTCCTGGACAGCCTGACTGCGTCTTCGGAGGTGGGGAGCAGAACATCCCACTGTGCATAACTCCTTCTACAGATGTAGTTGGCGGGAATGTTCTGCTCCAGCAACACGTTCATCATGGTGTCCTTGTTGACGCCTGTCAGACCCCTTGTCTTGGTGTCTGAAGTTATCAGCGAGAGCACTCTTTTCTCCAGAACTTCCACTTGACCCGGGAGGGGTTGGATGTTGTTCCCCTGGGTATACTCCTTGTAAGTGGAGTCGAAGAGTGCTCTGTAGTCTTCGGGCGTCAACTTCCCTTGCTGCTCTTTGGGGCCCCATGCCGGTCCTCCATCCTGGTGGGTGTCAGCTGGACTCGGGTTGGGGAGCGTAGCTGGTGTTGTGGGGCTCTCTCTTGTTATGGGCATTTTTGGTTTCGGAACTGGGCCGTTACCAGGCAAAGTAGGCCATTGTGTCTTTGGCATTGTTTCGTCCTGGCTTGGTTTGCTTTCCGGGCCGCTCCCCTTTCTTATTTTCTTCCTTTGCTGGGTGGCTGTCCCCTTGGGGGATAGAGGTGTCTCCCCTTCTGGTGCCGTGTTCCCAGCTGGAGCCTTGGTGGGTACTGTCAAGGGTGTCTCTCCTTCCAGCTTGCTTTTGTTACCACTGGCCGGAGAGTCACCCCTTTTCCGTATTTGGTCCTCTTGGGGAGTGTTGGGGGGCCAATCACTGTCTTCCCCGCCGAATAGTGAGCAGATGGAGGCTATTACATCTTCATCCAGCGCCTCGGTTTGGTCCGCGGTGCTGTTTTCCTCCTTTTCTGTTGAGGAGTCGCCCTTTGGGGGAGCGGGGGATGGGTTCCCCGGTCTTCCTCCCTTGGTTTTGCCGTCCTGGGGTGCAGCTGGTTGGCTGGGTTCTGCACTTTCCCCAGCTAGTGACTTAACGGCAGCTTTTTCCGCTGGGTTGCCCTCGTGGGGAGCGGTTGCCGGTGCTTTTCGGGGGGTCGCCGCGGGCTGCGACCCTACCCTCCCGTTTTCTTCCAAGGTCGCCGCGCGCCGGGGCCCTACCTTGTTTCCTGGCGCCGTCTCGCCGGGAGATGCATCAGCTCCCTCACATAGGGAGTCGTTCACAGTTGAGATGCTGCGCATTTGGGGTGACGTACCCCTCCTGCCTGGCATCGTGGCGGTTGCACTGGCCGCTGGCGCGGACCAAAGTGTAGTGGGGGAAAAGAAAACCCAGGGGAATGGAGGGGGAGGAGGGGGAGGAGCGGACTTTGAAGAAATTAGAGTTTTTGACTTCCCCTCACAGGGATGTCGGGTTAGCAGCTCAGATCCCCCCGCGAGGGGGGAGAGCAGAGAAGAAAGACGCAGTGGGTGCTAGCGGGTCAGAGTGCCGCGTCGCAATTAAGAGAGAGAGGGGATAGGCATCCCTGCCCACAGAGGGGAGCAGAAACGAAGCACCCGCCCTACCCCACGTCACCCTACCCACTAACTTACCCCAACGGAAGCGAGAAAGAGAACCCTGTCTGCTCGATCCACTGGGAGAGCAGCGAAGATAGACAAAGTTTGGGCCTGGCAGGTCAGAGTGCTGCTCAGGCAATTAAGTGTGGAGAAATTAGACCATCCCCTGTCTCTAGAGGGAAGAGACCGGAACGAAGAAAAAACGCATGCAAAAAAAAAAAAACAACAAAAGCAGGTCTCAACTACCAGCTAGTGGTGTTGGTCCCGAGATTCCAGTCTCCCAAAAAAGGGGATCGGTTTCCGGGTCCAAGCTCCCACAAATGTGGAGTCGGTCCTTTAGGTCCTGACTCCCCAAAGGAGGGGGTCGGTCCTTACTAACGAAGGTTAGTATGAAAACACCTTAACCTAGCCCGAAAGCCCGGTGGCGGAAGGTTTAGTAACTGAGAGAACAGATACTCCACTTTGAGATATTAAATCTTTTATTCATGTTAAAAAAATACAGAAAAAAATCAACGATGAACAAAAAACTTAGGCACATGGCCAACTCAAAAGGGGGGATTTTGGGGGTCGTTGGTCATCCTTGTCACTCCAGAACTAAACAAAGTCAAAAGTTTCTCCCAGCTAGTATCTTCTTTCACCATAATACCGCATTCACCCTTTCATATTGGGGGACGTCCTAGTAACTCCCAATTTTTAAAACATTTTTTATTGACGTGTAAAAACAAAAAAGATAACAATAAAATGGTAACAATAATTCATTTGTGTTGAGGGAGGGGGACACTTTGATCTTGGCCAAAAGGCCAAGTAAAATTTTTTTTTAACTGTAAAAGTATTTATCTAAGCAATCTGGTTAATGTAGTGTCAGAATATATTTGTTTATAATGCTTTATATCCAATATCTTTTTAGAAGTCTGTGATATATTTCCATTGTATGGACGCTTGGTACGAACAGAACCCCCACGATATCATTATACCATCTTTAGACAGAACAGATACCACCCTTGGATCCTAGTCAGAAGACAAAGAAGGTATATTTTAGTTTCATGTACGGCTCAAAAGCGACATCATCTTTTTTTTTTTTTTATTTTTTTTTACATTGGGTGTTCGGTGAAAGGGAGATCCTATTTATTAAAACATTAAATCAGCGTATCTATATACTAATTTAATGTTCATAATATGCTATCGCGTTCTGTCATCCTTTTTAATAACTAGGATCTCCCGATCGAATAATTTATCACCTGGAAACCGTGAGACATGCACGTACGTTAAAGTTATTACGTTATTAATACACAAAATGTTAATCATCATAAAAATTCTGAAGCATAACTAGAAAAGGTTATAAGTAGAAAGACAAATCTCATCTAATATAGTATAGCAAGAAATATGCTTAAAGTTTTTGTTTAATTAATTACAAATTACTTTTACAAAGTCATGCATGATGAAACTGGAACCAGATACCCCCATGCATTAAATAAAGGGTTTCCATACGTAGAGAATTTTTGGGTTTGACATACAGGTACAGAGTTCAATTAGACACACCTAAAGAAGCTCGGGGGTTACATTAGCTAAAAGGTTGTGAGAATAAGATGTGAGTAGTCAGAATATGGCCTTTGATGAAAACAAAGTGTTATTGACGAAGAGTACCGTATCGCATTAAAGCTAGAATTTATAGCATTTACATACTCTCAGTTGTTCTCTTCTGGTCTGCAGTGCATAAATCGGACAGCTTCATTGCTGCTCAAAATCGAAATATTTCAAAACCATATCATCAGATTCACGACTGAGAGCAGACTCACAGAATATACACCAATTAAAGAACTTCATCATATCACAACTCTAACACCAGTCACTCCAGTAATCAAGACTTATTAAAACTCTTTGTGTAACGTTAACCAACACGTTGTAGCCTTAGTTGCAAAATAGACAAACAACAGAAAAGAAATTCGATCCCTTTTTTTTTTGCACAACGACATTTCCTCATTTTCTCTCCACGCATGACTTCTTGTTACGGCTGTGACGTCTCTCACGTTGATCGTTTTCTCGAATGTGCTCTCGATCGTCATCCACGTCTCTAACATGATCGTCTTCTCGAACGTGCTCTCTTATTTTATAGATAGTTTTCTTTTTCCTTGTTGTGACGTCACTTCGCTCACAGCTCGGTATTTGCACATAACCGTCCGCGCTATGTTACATTTGGACATATCAAAAGGTTTGAAAAAGTGGATTATCTAAAATATGCATGGAACGGATGATAGAAAGAAAACGAAATCGAGGAAGGCCGCGAAAACGTTGGTGTGACAATGTCTACGTGTGGTCACAGTTAAGTTTAAATCAACTTAATTATGTAACAGAAAAAAAAAATCAATTCTCATGTCAGTACACCATTTAGTTCAAGCGAAGATAACGCAAGAAGTTTGAATAATCAAAATAATACAAATTATCAATCCTCATTTCAACAAATCTGAAACGTAAGTGCAAAAGCTTATCGGGAGTAGTACAGGGTAGAAAGCTTAACCCCACCTCATATAGCGTAGTAAGAAATATGTCAAATGTCCTTATAAATTTAATTATTTATTTATTAACCTTAAATCTTTGTTTTTAACTCCTTAAACCGTCAAGGAAAGCAGATATACCTGCTCGAAATGTTATTAACATTCACAGCATTAACTTGTCTTACAATCACAAGTAAAAAAGACTTTCCATTCTCCCTCCATGTTCTTAGTATCAGACAGAATTTTCTGAAATAAAATAAATTTTCAGAAATATTCTTAAAGGGGCTAGAGAATTATAATTAAATAATAGTTATTCTTTATAACTACAGACACTAGTGTTTCATTTTACGCAATTATCAGTGTAAACGTTGTGTGAATTTTAATTAGAATTTGTAAGTTGAAAAGCCCATACAACGCTGAAGTCTATACTATTTTGCAAGGGCACCTCACCCGTGGAACATGTTACTGCAAGACTGTTTCCTTGCTGATTACAACTTTATCTTCTATCGAATCAAACAACTCATTTATTGTCAGAAATCTTTCTATCAGAAATCAAATACAGTTATACCATTGTTCAATGTTAATACTCCCACAGTGCTCCTCATCATTCTGCTAGCAATCATTTCGTTTCATCGAATAGCTCTTAGCCTTGATATGTGGTAACTCAATTATTATAAAGAGAAGCCTCGAAAATGTGCTACAAAGACCAACTCAAGCGCACCCTAGCTCTTACAAACATCGGCTTGTCCTCTTGGAAAGGAACTGCCAGAGACAGGAAGATGTGGAAGGGTGCAGCACACTATGGCACCGAGTACTTTGAGAAGATGAGAGAGAATGAAGATGGTTAGGAGGAGAAGAACAAGAGAACAACCTCGTCCCCCTAACCCTCCCTTGCGAACACAGACCATGACTCTTCCACCAGAGACTCGAACATTACAGTCACATCATACATAAAGTTCCACCCTAAAAGTAAGAGACTAGTGACAAATGACGGGACCCAATACTTGGGATACGATTGGAAGCCGACGACGATAACAATAATAAAAAAAACAACGAAAGCTTTGCAAACGTGTGATTTCACAAGAACTCTCTTTAGGCTGTAAGAAGTCAATACACAACTAGTGACTTCCTAACATCCTGCGAACCGTTGCCATTCCAGACATATTCATTTTTTTGGCAAAACACAATTTTTCACAAATTTTCTCCATTCTTTTTTTTTTTTACATGTTTAATCATATATCTATAACTTTGTTCGCCAAATTTCTGTCTCATTTCTCTTATCATATCTAGAAAATATATTGGTTAACTATTTTCCTACAATTTTAATTTAATTTCGTCTTAAGACCCCTTAAGAATCAAAATCATATATTTCATTTTGATTAATATTAGAATAAGGATTGTAGACATAACCTTTAGTAGCATTATATCTTGATTTAAATCTTTGTAAGTAGTGCAAAACTGTTCTGGTCGGTAAATGAATTTTACCCGCCCTGGGATAGGTATTTTTCTTCTTTTTGTATAACACAGGGTGGAACGATAAAATTGTCGTTTTAAGAAAAAAACAACTGTGCAGCTTTATTTTAAAACTTTTATTTAAAAAATCAATTCAGGTAACTTGATTATGTAGTAGAGCTTATATCTATTCAATGTAGCTGCCTTCAGCTTCAATCACCGCCTCGTTAGAGGTCCAGAACTGGGAGCATGCATTTTCCACAAGCGCCAATGGGAGCTCAGTGAAAACTCAGTGGATAGCGGCAATCAGGCTGGTTTTGGTGTTGTGGGAGGTCCTGTTGGTGATGTTCTCGACATATGACCAAACGAAGTAGTCCAGTGGGTTCAGGTCGGGGGGGGGGGGGAAAGAGCCAGTGAGAGAAGGGTACAAAGTCGTAGCACTTCTTCTGAAGCTAAGCCTTGGTCTCTTTGGACTTGTGGCCAGCAGTCACCTGATTGCACCAGGGAATCACCACACTCTTCAGCACATCCAGGTACATTTTGGTGTTGACTTTTAAGCCGACTTCGAAAGACCATAACTGTGGCCAGAAACTTCATTGAACTGTGTCCTCAAGTATTGAACCCTCCGGATTTGCACTTTGAGGGTGCTGGCAATGGTCCTGTTGTCATAACTTGGATCGGTCGAGAGCATGAGTTGTACAGCTGCGCATCTTCAATCTCGCTCGTCGAACATTGTGTCACTTTCAGACATGATAGAAGGCTTCTATCATTCTTGGGATTTGTACACAACTGGCCAACTGCAACAAAAAAAAACAAAACAAAAAGAAAGCCGGTTTTCATTAAACAGAAATGGAATCATGTCGTCTTTTCTGGGGCGACAATTTTATCGTTCCACCCTGTAATATTCTACTATCCAAGAGATGAAGGCTTGACTTTACAGTCTACCTTACTATTTGAACTAACGGGAAATAGAGAATGGTGTCGTTTATAAGCCTAGATCCAGGTAGAGTTAATAAAGACGCTGACACACTGAAGCAAGATCATGTACTATCATTTTGTATGTAACAGTGATATGGACATTGTAAAAAAAAAAACTTCCCAAATGTGTTGCAGCATCGACTGGCCATTAAAATGATAAGCAGTTGTAAAACAGTAAACAAAAAGGCAAAAGAAGAAATGAAGAACTTATGCTTAGTTTTTTTTTTATTATTTAAATGTTGATGCCTTCTCTCACAAGATTCTTGCTTTGTAATAATATTCTGCTATCCTTACTTTTATTTTTGGGAGTCTGCAGCGAGACAGTGGGCGGTGAGGGGAGCGAATGCGGAAGA
Source organism: Euprymna scolopes (assembly GCF_053919585.1). NCBI lineage: Eukaryota > Metazoa > Mollusca > Cephalopoda > Sepiida > Sepiolidae > Euprymna > Euprymna scolopes. Next base: position 74,995,733 of record NC_136497.1, read on the forward strand.
GGCGAGAAAAGGGGCGATATACCTTTTTTTTTTTTTACAATTTTTTTGGAAGATTGTTTTTTTTTTGTTGCAAAATTTAAAAAAATATTCTTTATATCCATTTCACTATTTTTCCTCCGTTTTACCGTTTTACGACAGGTGATGTTTTGCGACAAAACAAATAATAATAATAATAATAATAATAATAATAATAATAATAGGAAGAAGAAAACAAAGAACTATCTTAAACGAACATAAAAATATAAAATAATCAGGCAAAATTTTAATATAATAAAATCCCTTTTTTCTTACTCTTTTTTTTTTCGTTCTTATATGGTATGTGAAACTCAATCTCCATTTTTAAAAGATTTATATATATATATATATATATATATATATATATATATATATATATATATATATATATATATGTGTGTGTGTGTGTGTGTGTAATAAAAAGTAAAAAATACAGAAGATTAGGAAAATGACAGCTTTAGCCAGAGTGAAAGAAAATAAAAAATAAAGAAATTTACAAATATTAAGTTGGAATACAAAAAATACCATGTAAAAAGGAACTATGTAAGAAATATACTAAGCGATATCTCCTGATGGAAGTGAAAAGATGTTCAAAAGTTAATGGAGAAAAAATATTTATATAGACTTCATATCTCGTTAAAAACGGGCAAAAGTTATAGTCCGTTGACTAAGAATTAATGTTTTTTGCCTAATTGATGTTTTAAGCAAAATTAATAGTTGAATATGGTTAAATTTCTGCTCATTATTTACATTAAATAGAGATCGCAATTAATCCCCATTAGCGTACGGATACCATAATACTTAATTCTATGCACCTTGTCATAGTGAAACTTCATAGGAAATTCCAGACAGATCAGCTCTGTAGTTTCCCCCAAAATGTATAGAGTAAATATCGTATTGTGGTAAGTTATGCCTAATTGTGCATCGAACAGATACCATGATACCTAGTTCGCTGTGCCTTGTCATAACAAAGTATCATATAATATTAGTAGAGCCAAATATTTTTATTACTATTTTCAGCCTTTCGTGTATTTACTTAATTCATTACAAGTTGTTTCAATAAATGGGATAAAGCAGATTATCTTTATCCCGTTTATTGAAACAACTTGCAGTGGATTAAGTTGATACACCAGAGGCTGAAAATAATAATAAAACATATTTAGCTCTACTAACATATTGAGCACTCTTTTCCATGTTTTTTTTTCTCAAATATGCCTTCTAATATATATATATATATATATATATATATATATATATATATATATATATATATATATATATATATAACCATGGAAAACAAAGATATATTGGAGAGTTAGTCACCGTTTTAACCTTAATTTGGGAACACCCAGTTATTTTCTTTGCAAGACTGACCTAATCACATCAAGAGGGTACCCATTCTTGGATAGAGCATCGGTAATCATTATCGATTCCTCATCCAATTTTGATTTTGAACAAATCATCAGGGCTCGATGTGTTAGGGTTCAAATTAAATTAATCTTGCCCCCCAAACCGTAAGAATATTTGGCCGCTGAGAAAATACATCGAAATTAAGAGGTGATACAAGAGGTCATACAAACTATGGTATCAGTGAAAAGGAGTGCTGCCAATTTTGATTTAGATTACAAGCTATTTCGGCGAGAAAATAAAGTTGATGTGAATAGGTGGGACGACATCAAGTGTCTAACAAGAGAAACAGAAATACGATTTCGTTTGCGGCATATTTTGGCGAATTTTTTATACAGTTCGAGAGTCTGACCTGTCTTTGTTAACTGTGATTACGAAGTCAAACATTTTGAGAGTTGTCATGTAAATTCCAACTCGAGAGTCGAATTTTTTAAATTTGATTTTGTTGTGTGTTTGAAAGTCTACAAGAATATGATACACAACTACAAGAACTTTAAGCCGTTTGAAGGGTTATTTGTGTCAGACCATGTATGGCAGGTTAGTTATGTCTGGCCGCGTATAAAAAGCTAGTTGTATCTGGCCATGTATGAAGGGCTAGTTGTGTCTATCCGTGTATGAGGGGTTAGTTGTAACTGACCGTATATTAAAAGCTAGTTGTGTCTGGCCGTGTGTGAAAGGCTAGTTTTATCTTGGCTTGCATGAAGTTAGTTGTGTGTGGCCGTGAATAGATAGCTCTTTTGCCTGGTCGTGTATGAAAGGTGAGTTATATAGTGCCGTGTATGAAGAGCTAGTTATGCCTGGCTATGTAGGAAGGGCTAGTTGTATCTAGCTGTGTATGAAGGGCTAGTTGTGTCTGGCCCTGTATGAAGGACTAATATTGTATGTTTGTGTATGAAAGGCTGGTTTTGTTTGCTTGTGTATTAAGGGTCAGATTATGAAAAGCTAGTTGTATCTGGCCGTGTATCAAAGGTTAGTTGTGTCTGGTCGTGTATGAAAAGCTAGTTATGTCTGGCCGTGTATGAAAGACTAGTTGTGTCTGAACATGCATGAAAGGCTAGTTATGTCTAGTTGTGTATAAAGAGCTAGTTATGTCTGGCCGTGTATGAACATTAGAGATACAAGTGCCATTCTGGGCACAGGTCAATGGGATTTGAAATGATCTTTAATGATCATAAACGCTTATGGTTTAAAATATAAAGACATTAATGGGCATATGAGGGGAATGGCTGCTTTAAGAAGAACAATTTGGGGGGGAGAGGAAGTCGACTTTTGGGCAGTTGAGAGAACATACCCAAGTCAAAATGAGGTGTGAATTATCGCGTCAGTGAAAAGGAGTGTTGTTAATTTTGATCTTGATTACAGTATGTAGTATGAATAGCAAATAGGGTCCTGAACAGAAGCGTGTCCGTTATTCTTACCAACATCAATGGACTGGAGGTAATCTCGTCAGCAGCTGACAAAGAAAACCTCTTTACCAAGAACTTTGCAGCAAATTCTATCTTTTACGGCCAGGGCAGCTAACCCCCATATTTCCTCCTATGTTTGAAAACACACTATGTGACATACAAATATCGGTATGTGATGTTGCCAAGCTTATCAAAACCTTGATTCAAGTAAAGCAACTGGCCCCCATCGGCATTCCAGTCATAGTGCTCAAAAAGCTTCAACCAGAACTAGCTCCCATACTTTCAAGGCTGTTTAAACATTGCCTTAAGGAGAAATGCTTCCCAACACCCCGGAAAACTTCATCAGAAATCTGTCATCTTCGTCTCAGTACAGATCAATCAGTCTCCTGTGCATCATAAGTAAGTTGCTGGAATCTGTGATAAACAGAGAAGTGGTTAACCACCTCAGCAAAAATAACTTGCTCAGTGATATGCAATATGGTTTCTGTTATGCGAGATCTACAGCTGATGCACTAACTTATATCACAAGGAATTCGTGAATCTCTCGGCAGAGGTTTTATTTCTAGAGCAATTGCTCTTGACATATCAAAGGCTTTTGATAGTGTATGGCATAAAGATCTTCTCCACAAGATCATCAGCTATGGAATAGCTAGAAATGTCCTCTCAATTATTAAATCTTTTCTCTCTGAAAAGCTTATAAGAGTAGTGGCTGATGGGCAAAAATCTGAAACTCATCGTATTAATGCTCGTGTCCAACAAGGTTCCATCCTGGGCCTAACTTTCTTCTTGGTCTTCATCAATGCTTTCCCAAATCACATTTTTAGATCATCTGTAGACATTTATGCAGACGACACCACAATCTATGACTAACACTTCAAAGGGCAGCAAGGATCAAGATCTCTGATCTTGAGAACGTGGTACAATGGGGAAACAGGTGGCTGGTTAATTTTAAAGCACCGAAAATCAAGTTTCTCTCCTTTCATCATAATCGCTCTGACCCCCATCTCGCCTCAATTGAAATGAACTGCTCTCGTCTTGGGGAAGCTCAATGTCTTGAAAAACTTCTGAAACTAGCCTTTACTCCTGATCTGAAATTGTGGCACTATATCTTAGTATTCTGATTGTGGTGGTTATTAACACCGCTCCCCTCTGCATGGCCAGGAGGTGATTTGGCCGTGGAGAGATACATAAGCAACCAGAATGCAATCCCACAATTCCCTTTTTTTTCTCAATCTCTTTTTTTGTCCGGACAGTCATGAGGTGAGCCGATATTTTTGTCTCTCCATAAATGAGAGGAGAGGGGCACCCCCTCCCTTAGCATTAGTAACGTTAGCTAGTTTTAATTGTGAAAGTTAATCATCCCTTGTAAATTCTTTTTGTAAAAATATTGCAATATTTTCTTGTAAAAAAATAAATAGTTAATTATATTTCTCATATATTACGATTGTGGTGTTCGTCGTTTGTTTTGTGTCT